>NC_091834.1:104997676-105298981 GCF_037783145.1 Equus przewalskii
AGGGTTGGGTAGGGGTGCAGGAGTGGAGGGGGGATGTGGGGGCAGAGGGTGAGGTACAGGGGTGGGGGATGGCTCTGCAGGCTGCCGGTCTGGATCTGGGGTGAGCTCTGGCTCCACCGCGCACTGGCTGTGTGGCCCTGGTGCATTGCTTGTCTTTCTGAACTTCCATTGTGTTATCTGTAAAAGTGAGTATGGCAGGTGTACTGGTTGCCTGGGGCTCCAGTGACAAAGCACCACACACTGAGAGGCTTAAACACAAGAAACGTGTGCTCTCCCAGTTCCGGGGGCCAGGAGTCCGGGATCCAGGTGTTGGTGGGGCTGTGCTCCCTCTGAAGGCTCGACAGAAAGATCTGTTCCCACCTCTGCCCGGCGTCTGGTGGTCCCTCAGCTTGTGGCATCAGAACTCCGACCCTCACACGGCCTTCTCCTTGTGTGCATGTCTGTGCCCACATTCCCCCTTTTTATGAGGACACCAGTCCCACTGGACTCTGGCCCACCCTGATGACCGCATCGTCACTTGATCATCTGTAATGATGGAGTAAAGACCTCCAAATAAGGTTCCATCCAGAGGGACTGAGGGTCAGTTAGAACTTCAATGTATCTTTTGGGGCAAGGACACAATTCAACCCGTAAGAGCAGGGCTTCCTGCCGCCGTTAACTGGGGTGTGTGAGAGGACAGAGAAATCGCTGGGGCTGCAAGGTCAGCCATAGGGAAGAGGAGCCCTCACAGTGGGCTGCAGGGGCCTGTGGCTCTGGGATCCGGCCCTGCCCCACTGGCCCTGCCCTGCTTTCCCTGCCCCGATGCGTGAGAGGCAGCACCAGCTGGAAGGGGGGCTGCCCAAGAATAAACGAGGGGGGGTCCTGCTGTGTCCTCCCTGCACCCGGGAAGGGGGCAGCCGGGCACCGCTGACTCTGCAGGCCTCTGCACTCCTGCCCTCGTCTGCCTGCGCTGCAGGCCCGATGCCCAGGGTCAGCTCATGAGTTGGAGCACTGGGACCTGGAGGGACCCCAGCAATGAGCAATCTGGTTACAGAGAGAAACGAAAATAAGGCTCCCCAGATGGGACTGTCGATTGGTTATGACAAAGTGCTCTGTGAACTGTAAACTTCTCCAGGAGGTCACAGGGTCTAAAGCGGCCAGCCCAGGAGCACCGTCTGAGAAGGTGGGAGCGGCTACAGCAGGTTTGGGGAGGGGTGGGGCGGTGGGCTCCGCCAGGAGGGCAGCAGGAGGAGAACGGGTCCACGTCTGGAGCAGGGGTGGGGGCCTGCAATGGCTTGGGGACATCCCGGGTCAGAAGCTGCCTGTGAGGCTGCCGGAGAGGGACCAGCGAGGCCTGGAGGGCAGGGATGGTGGTGGGACTGGAGAGGAAGCAGCAGGCCCGAGACCCGTGAGGAGGAAATAAGTGTCCTCTCTGATGCTGGAGGACAGCCAAAGAGGGAGGGCCCCCAAGTCCTGGCCACTGAGGCCCCAAGTCACTCCCCTGCCCTTCCGTTTGGGTGCTCCCATCCCAAGGCACCACCTGCCTGCCCAAAGCCTGGATGGCATCCCAGCCACCATGGCCCTCAGGTTCTGGAACGTCCCCTCTCCCCACGGTGAAACTCTCCTGTTCTGTCCCCTCGGGCCATGACCGCTGCTCTCCACAGTGGGCACCAGCCAGTCTGGTTCATCTTGGTGCACACGTTCAGGGACTGAAGTCAGCTGGTGAGCACTTCCTAGCTTGCATTGCGGCCGTGGAAGGAAGGGCAACTGGAAATAACTGAACGGGCACTGTGAAGGTGAATGTGAGGTGTTAACTTGGCTGGGCCACAGTTCCCAGGTATTTGGTCAAACACCAGTCTAGTGCTTCTGTGGACCCTTTTTTTTTGGATGAGATTAACATTTAAATCCGTGGACTGTGAGTAAAGCAGATTGCCCTCCATAATGTGGGTCGGCCTCATCCAATCAGTTGAAGACCTTACAAGAAACAGACAGGCTTCCCTTGAGGAAGAGGAAATTCGGCCTCCAGACGACCTCCGGACTTGAACATCTGTGTGCAGCATAAGATCCATCACAAAGCAAGGGTTGGACCACCTTGGGAGGGGCTATCTTTGCAATTCCGGAAGTCACACTGAGTCAACACAAATGACTAAAACACGTGGGTAGTGTTTCACCCAAGGGGTGGGAAGCGCTGCAGAGGCAGGACAGCCTCTCTGCTCATCTTCTGAATTCTTTTTTAATTTTTTTTCCTTCTTCTTCTCCCCAAAGCCCCCCAGTGCGTAGTTGTACATTCCAGTTGTGAGTGCCTCTGGTTGTACCAGGTGGGACGCCGCCTCAGCATGGCCCGATGAGCGGTGCCATGTCCACGCCCAGGATCCAAATCGGCGAAACCCTGGGCCACCAAAGCAGAGCGTGGGAACCTAACCACTCGGCCACGGGGCCGGCCCCTCATCTTCCGTATTTTTTTTTTTTTTTTTAAAGATTTTATTTTTTCCTTTTTCTCCCCAAAGCCCCCCGGTACATAGTTGTGTATTCTTCGTTGTGGGTCTTTCTAGTTGTGGCATGTGGGACGCTGCCTCAGCGTGGTCTGATGAGCAGTGCCATGTCCGCGCCCAGGATTCGAACCAACGAAACACTGGGCCGCCTGCTGCGGAGCGCGCGAACTTAACCACTCGGCCACGGGGCCGGCCCCGCATCTTCCGTATTTGGAAGGCTGAGAGGGCTGCACAGAGAGCAGGGACGTGCACGTCAGTCGAAAGGACTCACACAGACGTCGGAAGACCTTGCTTACCAGGCCCTGGTGCTCTCAAGGGTTCCTTGCCAGGTCATTAGCTGCCTGCCCGGGTGGGAGACCCAGGCGGAATGAGAAAGCAGACATGTTCAAGTGACCTGCTGAAGTCACGTGCAGGTGATCATGCACGAGGCTGAAGGCAGAGCAGTTCCCCAAGGGGAGATGCCGATGGCCTCAACAGTCCCTGCGTCTCCAGCTTCCCCGGCCGTGGCTCTGTTCCCGGAAGCTGCGCACTCCCCACACCCCCGAGCCCACCCCTCCCCGTGTCCTGCGCGTCTTCAGTCCCTGTGGCTCCCCTATTCCTGGCCTGGGTGCTACTCCCCACCCCACCCTGCCCTCAGCTCACGGTGCTCCAGGAGCCCACATACACAGGTTCCGTCCCTTCCTGGGGGATCTCTGACATCCCAGGCTCTCCCAGTATCCCCCCAGGTGCAGTGGCAGAGGCGCCAGGGACCATCCACGGCCTGCTGTTGGCCACGGGTCAGGGAAAGGCCACAGGGCCGCCCCCACACTCGAGAAGCCAGGTGTGGAGCTGGGCCAGAGGGCCGCCTGTGGGTTCTGTGGTCCTTTCCCACTCTCCCAGGGCCTCATCCTGGGTCCCTTCCTCCCTTGGGCTCCTTCTAGGTGGGTCTGAGCCAGCCTGCCCGCCTCACCATCTTTCCTAGCTTGTAACATTGTAAAAAATTGCCACTTTATTACCCATTTCATAGACCCAACGTTTCTACTGTTTTTCTGGGTTACGGCTGGGAACCCTGGGACACCCCGCACCTGGCGTTTATGAAATGACACGGCGAGGTCCTTCCTGTCCTTCTACTTGTCCTTCCATCACCCCCTCACTGGGTTCCTGCCTCCGGGTCTCCAGCTCCCTTGTGCACCAACCCACAGGGCACCTGCTCTGGCTCCCTGGCGCCTCTCCCAGGGCTCAGGTGGGCCCGTGGGGTGCAGGCCTGGGACAAGGCCGGGCACCGCCCTGCGTGCTCCCGGGGCATCTGCTGGGACCAGAGCAGCAGTGTTGGCTCGGGCCTTGCACTCAACACACTGGCTTTCCCTGGAGATCTTGCCGGGGAGCACTTCTGTCCCTCACCAGAAACAGCAGCAGACCCGCCCCGCTTGCTGTCCTGCCAGGCCGGAGGTGGTGAACCGCGGCCAGAAGTGAGCTCCTGCGAGGCCATCGCTGTGGCCTCCAAACCCGCGACTGCCACACTCTACATACACAGGCAAACACACACACACTCATGGACATGTTCACACGTGCATGCGTGCACACGTACACATATGCAGGCACACCCTCTCACACATGCATGCATGCACACGTGCACACACGCAGGCACACCCTCTCACACGTGGGTGGGTGCACACACCCTTGAACACCTGTGCACACACATGCATACACTCACATGTGCACACACGCCCTCCTTCCCAGCCCGGCCTCGTGTGCCCCGGCAGCTCTCTCTGGCCTTGGCTTTATGATCAGCCTCCGTTCTCCTCTGCCCAGGAAGAGCGCGGACCGCAGGGGAGCCGCAGCCGGCTCAGCTCACCAAGGGAAGCTGGAGCTCGCAGCCCAGCAGCCCAGAAGCAGCCAGTTACCCACCCCTGGCACCCCACCATCCTTTATGTGAATAGAAGCCTCCTGAGGCCCCTCAGGGGAGGACTGAGGGTCCTCGGGAAATGTCAGGCTGCCCTTCCCTTATGAGAAGGGAAATTGAAAGCTTCACACACACGGAGTCCCCCTCCCCCTGGGGGCCCGAGGTCCTGGGGGACGCTGCCCCACCTGCTTCCCACCCAGCACTGCCAGAACGCAGGCCTCACCACCCAGGAGTGAGGGCAGGGGCGTCGCCTCCCCACCCCGGGGTCGGAGGGGTGGGTGTGGGGTTTCTGGAAAGCTACCATTGGGAAGGCACTATGGCAGGGAGATGAGACATGTCCCCCCAGAGGTGGTGCAAAAACGAGGGAGCAATTTCCCAGGGTCGCTGGGGTCTCAGCATGATTGACACTGTTGGGAGAGGAGGAGGTGTAGCTCAAGTCTAACAAGCACCTGCTACACACAGACTTTGCCTTTATCACCCAATTTTATAATAAAATGAAGATGCACAAGGACCTACTGCATGCAGCGTGACCCTTGCACCCCAACCACCCTTGTCACCCAGGGCAGCTAGTCCGAGATCAGCGGGAGATCGACCGGGGCCAGCCCAGGACGGAGACTGGAGGGGGCTCAGGCAAAACCCCTGCCTGAGGCGGCTCAGGGAGGCGGAGATGGAAGACCAGTTTACTTTATTGGACGATGAGAGTGCAGAGGGAACCAAAGCATGGGAAGGGGCGGGCGTGCTGGGGGGCGTTCCTCTTAATAGGGGCGTCAGAGAAAGCCCTATGGCAAGGCTGACATTCAAGCAAAGGCCCGAAGGAGGTGAGAGATGAGTCTGCAAACACCTGGGACAGGTGCTCCAGGTGGGGACCCAGGTTCAAGGGCCTGAGGGGAGCGCACGCCTGCACCGTGACGGACTCTCAGAGGGAGCGGAGGTGAGGGTGAGGGTGGGTGTTCTGCCCACACTCTGCTGTGCATGCCGTCTGTCCTTCCTGCTGGGCTGGCTGTACATGGGTCTATGTGACCACGGGTGAAGGTATGCTTTTGCCCAGAGGAGGGTGGAGAAGGCGCTGGCTTCTGCGGTGGGGGCTAGATCGTTATCCCTCTGTCTCTATCTCCCCCGCCCCCATCACTCACTCTGGGGACTCAGCAGTCGTGTGGGGACACTCATGTAGCCCTAAGGATGGGCAGGTGGGGAGGGGCGGAGGCCTCTGGCCAACAGCCATGTAAGTGACCTTGGAAGCCGGGCCCCAGCCCCCACCAGCTTTGCGATGGCTGCAGCCGCGGCCAGGAGCTCGACTGCAAACTCATGGTAGACCCTGAGCCTGAGCCACACGGCTAAGCCGCACCGACTCCTGACCCTCAGAAACTGAGATAATTAAATATGTGTTGTGTTAAGCTGCTAAATTTGAGGTTATTTGTTACCCAGCAATAGAGAACTAGTACAATCCCAATGCTGATCATCTGAGCCCCTAACACACAAAGAAGCCATCTGTCCAAAGGGCCTCATTGGCCCCATGCACCGCTCGACGTGGTCTCAAGGCATGGTGATCTCCCGCTGAGATGAAAGTACCTCTGGTCTAAAAAGCTGCGCCCAGGATCAGGAAAATCGAGATACTTCTGGGGGTTCTCAACAGGTCTTAGCACAGTGCCAGGCAGTGAGAGGCCCGTGGGCCCAGCTCTCCCTCGATCCCTAGGCAACTTCTCCCGTGTCTGTCAGGGCTTCACGTGTGCAACTGAAAGCCTTTCCTTTTAATTTCAGAAAATTGCAAAATGCAGCTTAAAGACAAGCAGGAGAGCGGGCTGGATATCAGATAATTGGACCTGAGCAACCAGCTGATGCTAATCTGATTGCTTGTAGCAACCCAGACTCGGCCAGAGCAGCACACAGCCCTCCCGCCGCCTGGTGTCTGCAGCTTAGTGCCAACGCCCTGTCCTGGACTGCCAAGTGGCGTTTGTGTCCATGATGTCAGCAGTAATGATGAGCACTCCGTGACGTCAGTGGTGAGGACGAGTCCTCTGTGACGTCAGCGGTGAGGACAAGTACTCTGTGACATCAGCTGTAATCATGTTTGCCCACTAGTTGCTTTCTGAGTCAGTTTTATTTTCCTAGCTAGACCGAAACCTCCTTGTGCACGAAAAACAGTGTTTCCCTGAGTCTCACAGAGAAAGGGGTGACTCTGGAGGCCTGTCTGCTTTGTTCTATGTGATGTTGATGCCTTATGAAGCCGTGTGCCAGGCACAGGACAACCACGGATAAACGACCGGAGATGTGATGGCAAGTCACCACCTTCGCCTGCAGCCAACCACTGACCCATCTTCTTCACCGAGACCTCCCACTGACGACTCCACCTTGCAAAGAACATCGGGGGGATGGAGGCCCATGACCCCTGCTCACAAAGGCAAAGTGACTTGACACTGGGACCCTGGCTTTTTAGCTCTGTGCTGACATCACCCTCTGGGGCCCGGCTCGGGCTGTGCGTGAGGTCTTCCCCAGCCTCACGGGCCGAGGGGAGGAGCACGATGCAGTCTATACCGAAACTGATCGATAATAATGTACACCTGAAATTACACAACGTTCTAAACCATTAGGACCTCCATAAAACAATTGGGAAAAAAAACCCCAGAAACAAGGCAAACTCCAGTAGCAGCCACAACAATCTCCAAAACCACGAGGAGACAGGAAGGGACTGGTGAATTTGGGGTGAACTTTGTTTCCTTCCGGTCCACAGGTCGTTCCTTCCACGCTTCATCTCAACACCAGCAAAGCCTGACCTGCCGCATCCTCCCACCTGGCACAGCACAGCGCCCTGCGGGGAGGCCAGGAAGCCAGAGCCACGCTGGAAGGGAGGGACCCCTGGCGAGGGTCCAGGGCCACCGCCCCACCCAGCCTTGTCCTTGGGTCCCTGTCAAGTCTCTCGTGACCTCTCTGGGTCTCCTTCTCGCAGTAACATAGGGTAACACACCTGCCTTGACGGCGGCACGGGCTGTTGTGAAGACTCTGTGAGAACTGTGTCGAGCCCTTTGGAAGCTGTGAAAGAGCAGGGGCGGGAGAGACTCTGGGAAGCCGCCCCTGGGGGGTCAGGAGAGGCCCCAGGCCCTGGGCCGCCACTCCCTCCATCCTCCCCATGAATCCCTCTGCATCCCCCAGGCTCCCACGTGCAGACCCCTCAAGCTTGGAGACCAAGAGCCCAGAGTGGGGAGGACCCACGGCCCCCACTGCAGCTCCAGCACCGCCACTGGGTAGAAGCCGCAGGGCTGCCATTCCCGAGATTCCGGGGTGGCTGGAGGGACAACCCAGAATAGCACATCTGCCATTTTCTGCCTCATTTCCCCTCCCGTCTCCTGCTGGGGGAGAGGGCTTCATGAAGAAACAGCGCTCTTCATGCCCAGCCACAGAAAGCGCTCAGGCGGGACCCCAGGGGAGGGCGTTTGCAGGCCTCTGGGCCCTGGGGCCACGTCCTTGTCCCAGGATTCCACCTCAGGCTGGGCAGGGCAGCATCACGTGGAATTCTGGAAGTCCATGTTCTGGCTCACTAGACAGCCTCCGTTTCCACTTCAGTTCTGCGGCAAAAGCAACTCTTTCCAGGAGACCTGCGTCCACAGCCTACCTCGGATGACAATAATGAGAAGCTGACTGTCCTTCACCCAGGATGGCATGCATGGCCTTAAGCCTCCATGTGTACCACCACTATTGTCAGCTGATACCAAGGCGACGTCGGAGCCAGCCGAACACTTATGGACCCAGGATGGACCTGCAATGTGGCTTTCTTATCTGGTGGTGGTAAGACTTTCTTCTGCTGAATTTGTTTCTGTGACTTGCTTCTGCCTCCTCAAAGCACAGCGTTGCTTTATTTGGAGGAGAGTAGATGGAAGAAGATGAGCATCCCGTGGGGGTGGTGGGTTCAGGTCACTCTCACTAAAGTCCCACATGGTCATCACGGCCAAGGAGCCTCTGAGGCCAGGCAGCTGGAGTCAGTGGAGTGTGGGGGCCAGCACAAGGCCCTGCCAAGGGCTGGGGGAATTGGGGTGCAACCGAGGGGCCCTGCCTGCTGATACGCCTGCCTCTCCAGCCGCCTTGGACCCTCCCACAAACTCCTTCCTGCCCCACCACAGCCATTTCCTCAAATCTCCCAAAGAGAAGCCCCTTCCAGTGACCCACCCACAGCTCACCTAGAGCTTCCGGAGGGGAGATTCTGTCCTGGGGAGGATGGGCAGCATCCATCACAGGACCTGGCCACCGTGTCCTGGGGAAGCGGATGGCAGTGTCCTCATCACAGTGACGGGCTATTCCTACAGGGGCCACCACCTGAAAGAAACACACAACAAATACCACCAAATGGGCATTTCCATCTAAGTCGGTTTTCCTCATCTTCACCTCAAAGAAGCCCCATTTGTCAAAAGGAAGCCATCTTCACTCATGACAACTTGGGTTTAGCAAAATATCCTGCCAATCATGGAAAGTGAAGTCCCTTTAAGTCACCTGGGAGGGTGGCCGGCTCGCCGCTGGTGCAGATCCGTTGCTGACCCATCAGAGGCTGCCCCTGCACCAGGAACGTGGCCACGCTCCTGTGTACACCCTCCCACCTCCCCGCACCCTGCGGACAGACGCAGTTCTGCTCCCCAGCACACGACTCAGCACGTACAACCAGCAGGGTGTTTTGGTACCTGCTACACCTGACACACTGGGCGCTGCTCCACAGAGGAGCCAGGTGGCCCCTTGGCCCTGGACCAGAGGTCTGGTCACCTGGCCTTCCGGAAAGGGTGACTCCAATGAGGAGAGGCAGTGAGGGCCAAGAGACCGGGCGCACTGTCAGGCCACAGGCTTTGAAGTCAGAGGGAGCGCTCCCTACCTCTCTGCTGGCCGCTGTGGAGCCTGGGGCAAGTGGCCTGACTTTTCGGATCCCAGGTCCTCTCCTTTGTGAAACAGAGACAGTAACTCAGAGAGGACAATGTCGTGAGCCAAGGATGGAGACTCCTGAACCGCTCAGCCTGCAGTCCTCAGACAATAAACTGAAGTTAAGGTCATTCAGAAAGTCTAGCATTTTGCCTTTTTTTTTTAAGCAGAAGAGCTTGAAGAATGTCTGACAATTTGCACTTCAGCAGTTTTTTAAACTACAACCTGAACAATCTTTGGGAAGACAGGTTTCCGGGCACTGGAGGTGGGGCCTCTCCTCTGGGCTGTAAGTTCGGGAAACCTGTGACCGTGGGCAGGCTGTCTGAACTTTTGGGCTTCAGTTGGTGGCAAATGTGACTGGATGGCCAGAGGGTCCCTGAGAAACTCTGCTTCTGTGGCTCCCCGGCAAGGCAGGCTGCGCCCTCAGCCGCGCCTGCGTGTTCCCCTCCTGTCACTGTGTTGGTCTCTGTCTGCTTCCCGCCAAGGACAGCAGGTGCCTCCCTAGGTGCGGCAGACTGACTGCGAGAGGAAGGCGATCTGAGCCCCAGGTGGGGATGCCACGGGGGCCGGGCGCTGTGGCCTGGACAGAGCCCATGCAGCCACGGGGCAGGACGCCAGGCCCAGCGGCAGCCCTGCAAGCCGATAGCAGAGCTCCGAGGAGGCCGCCAGCGTCGCTGCTCAGGGAGGCGGGCCGGGGCGCTTAGGGACACAGGGTCGCAGCCCGCCCAGCGGCGGTCCCTACCACGCCCGTCGGGGTGTGGGCACGCGGAGGCGGGGGGCGGGGGGGGGGGGAGATGGGGGGTGCAGCGGAGCGTCCTCTGCACAGGTTCTCGCGAGAGAGCTTCTCCTCACTGCTTTCTCAGGTGGGCGTCTCGAAGCCGCCAGCAGAGGGCAGCAGAGGAAAAGCTCTGGGCCAGTTGTCCGGCCGGGCGACACTCTGAGTGCCCTGCGGGAGCTGGGACCTGGCATCCTGAGATCCACACTCCCGAGGCCCCTAGGAGGCCACTGTGGGAGGCATGACATATGCCTGTGGCAGCTCGAGGGAGCCTGGAGCAGGAGGTGAGGACATTCCCCACCTAGAGCAGTGCAGGGAGGGACCGATGGAGCTCCGGGAGCGCGCGGCATTGGCACAGCTTGGAGGCCAGAGCTCCAGTGAGGAGAAGTTTGGAGATGCCCCGCTCACCAAGGACTTGCTCGGGGATGCGGTCAGCGGAGGCTGAGATGCCCACGGACCCTACAGCACAGTGGCTGTCAGTGAGCAAGTCTTAGCAGGGGCCTGTTTGGCGTAAGGAAACAGCTGGAGTGTTAGGGCAAGTGCTCAAGATACATTCGGGCGAATTCACCCTTCTCACCAGGGCTGCGTGTCCCTCGCTTGAACAAGTGCCTGGATTCCATCGCCAGACCCTCTGGGAGAGGCCCCAGAGGACGCTGAGGGTACAAGAGGGGGGGCTCCTGGATCTGTGTGGAGAGGGGTTGCCCAGACCCCTGGTGATGGCTCAGCTGCACCGGGGCACCTGCAGCTCAGACATCTGATGACTGAACAACCTCCACTGGGTCACCTACAGCCCAGACACCTGATGGCAGCACAACCTCCACCAGGACACCTGCAGCCCAGACACCTGATGACTGTACAACCTCCACCAGGACACCTGCAGCCCAGACACCTGAGGACTGAACAACCTCTACCAGGTCACCTGCAGCTCAGACACCTGACACCACAATACCCTCCACCAAGTTGCCGTCTTGGAAACACCAGGTAATGTCAGCTCAGGCAAACTTTCCTCACTTGAGGGCTTCTGTGCATGAAACATGCATTGCCCAAATCTTGGAGCATTCAGAAGACCCCTACAGCCCTTTTCAGGGTCTCTGCCCTCACGCCAGGTCTCACTGGTTCCAAGCTACTCATCAATAGTTTGAATCTGTCATCTCGTCCGGTGCTTCTTTCCAGCACGGCAATATCCTTGCAGGTGCTTCCCTTCACAGCTTCTAACTAGGGCTGTTAAATGAGAGTTAACTAGTATCTGTGAACTCGTCTATCTGTGTCCAAACTCCAGGACGCAACTATCTTTGGGACTAGCATGTTCGCCATCCGCTGTCCCTTCTGTGCATCGTCTTACAGTATTACTCCAAAGGGGCTGCTCCTGTGTCCTGCCCCTCATTGATCCCCACAGTAACAGTGGTGCTAATTTTCAGGAGCCGCTAATTTTCAAATAAGCAGTTTTGCAACTGTATGAGACTCAGTTTGGCTATGAATTGTGCAAACTCCTCACCAGCTCTTAAACCCTGAGACAATTGTATCCAAACTCAGAAAATAACTTTGTTCTTTATTTTACAAGCAGGGGCTTTCAAAAGTTCAAATGTTTCCCCAGGGAAAACAGATGCAGTGTGGGTGTGTGTGCAGTATGAAGGCGCCAGCATAATCAGCACGCCATCATTCCTTCTCGCAGTAATCCATACAATAAGACATTATTCTAAGGAAGAGAAGTGTCACTGGGCACGGTCGACAACTGGGATCATCTTCGTTACATTGCCTCATGGTACTGAATGATGATAATAACAATCATACCTAATTTCTGTATTAGGAAAAATCAAAAAATAGGAGTAAATTGAAATAAAACCAAACATTTTGCATACACACGAAAAATAGTTTACCAACGATAAACAAATCCCAACTCAAAAATATCAGGACAAGTGGGATTGCAAAAAAGAAAGTCCAGGGGAGGCGCTATGTGCTCCATTCACGACTTTGTCTCCCCAGCATCAGGTGCTGCAATTAAATCCCATCCGAAGGAAAAAAATATTGCTTGGGAAGGTTTGTAGATGGAAGTGTACAAATAGTGCTCAAATAAAACTGTAACAGTTGTAAATCCGTATCAATATAAAATTGCACCCTTTAGTGTCCCCAGCACGCCGCTATCTCCAGGCACACCTGTTGGTAAGCGGTTTGCTCAGAAACGCACTGTGTTGTCCCCTGGCGGCTGACGGGGACTCGAAACCCGGGGTTGGGGGGGCGGGGTTCTGTGTCACAAGGCATATGCTGGTCGTGTTCATGGTGAGTTAGGATGAGGTGCAGCTGTATTGGAGTTTAGGTCCAAAATCCTGGAAGGTCGCACTCAAGATGTAACCCAGTGGGCACACCTGCCCTCTCTTGATGTCACTGTGTGTCCCCAAAGACAAGGCAGCACTGTCCTATTGTTGTTCTTAAGACGGATCTGTGAGTCTTCATTAAAGATGTCACAAAATATCAAAGGGAACTTACCTTCAGAACCTCTTAAAAATCCCATCTTTTCCCAATGTCTTACCCAGCAAGGCAGCGGCCTCATTCTCTCAGAATTCTCCAGGACTCTCCCTCCAAGCCCGGCCAGCGCGGGCTCTTTCTTCTGGGCTCTGGGTTGGCCCTGTCGGGGCGACTGAGTCTGACTCTCAAGGCGTTAGCCCAGCCCGTGCTCAGCAGCACCAAGGGCAAGCAGCCCTGAAGGGACACAGCCATAGATGAGGAGCAGGCGGCTGAGGTCAAGTCCCGTCTCTTTCTCTTGCTTCCACCGACCAAATAAAACCAGACACATGCAACACCCCAGCTAGACGTCCGCTCTGCTTCGGTGGCGATTAGACTTCAGCCCATTGTTAGGGAGGAATAAGTTCCCATTTAGACATATTTGCATCCATGTTAACATTCTGCTTATTACATCAACGCTGTGTGACATGGGACATAAATACGAATGCTATTTTAATCAAAAAGAATTCTGGGCTGTAAAATGTGCCATCCTAGGAAACGTGCTGGTGGGTCTCGGACGACTGAGCGACAGCGCCGTCCTCTGCAGCAAACCCTTCTGCTCTGCTGTAGGTACCGCGTATCCCCAGGGAGGAACGTGACCTTCTCTTTGTCCAGGAGCAGAAAGTGGACTCACCTCTTCTTTGCCTAATAACAGGAGGGAGGCCCGGAGCTGTGGAGGGTCAGTGTAAGGTGGGTGGCAGCCCCGGGAGCATGAGCCCAACTCCTTGTGATGGGCCTGTCCCCGTGAAGCCAGCAGCAGCAGCTACAGGGGCCCAAGCGGGAGGCCCTGCCCTGTGACACGCCTGCTGCGGGGCTGTGCCGCCCTCAGGGGTGTGGACCACTACGATGGGGCGACCGGCACTTCTTGTTGTGTGTGGTTCTTCAGGCACTGTAAGTCATGACACTGCACATGGGATGTGCATGTTTGAGTTCACGCCATCTTTCTCTCCCCTCCCGACTCAAGCCGCCTCGTCTAGCAGCTTGTTTAAAAATTAGATTCTCGTGGGAGTGTTTCTCTTGCTTTCACTTAGCTGAGAAAACATCACCTTTACGTCCTGACTTCAGAACCCACTTCCTAAGGCACCGGCCTTTCCTCCTTTCCCGGGGCCAACGGACCAGCTCCAAACCACTGCCACTCACTCCGGAGAACACACACGACGACGACATCTAAGTTACACAACGGAGCCTTGCGATTCACGTGCCACACTCCTAACGATGCGTTCTTCTGTGACAGGCTTTCCGTCTCACACCTCGGGCACCCTGACCCTCTTTGCTCTGGTGCCTGCGCTGCTCCAGTCCAGGCAGGGCTTCCTCTCCTCACCTGGGGGATTGGCATGAGCAACAGAGAAGGAAACTGCACGTCTCTGCAAGTCCCTTGCCTGCCTCCCTTTCCTTACAAGGAAGATATGTCACCCTGGCCAAAATGACACAGACGGCGTAACCTCAGAAGTCCTGGAGCTTCGAAACCTAAACCCAAACCTACACGGCTCAGTGGACAGCGCAGGCAGCCTTCCAAGGTCTGCAAATGTGGATTTTGATCATTTATGCCTGTGTTCTCGTGGAGAAGCGGACAGAGGTCCTCATTCTGTCACTCCTGAAGTGCTTCTCCATCCTGTGTCTGTTTTTTTTTAACACAGTAAATTTTTAATCTTCCCTAGGTCAAAAACATTTTCAGTCACAGAAAAACACGCACACACAGAGAGAGATATTGCCTATCATGTAATCCTGTATGTGGATTTGGGGTTGTGAACACTTGGTTAGAGCGTTCAATGAAGTCCTGCGAAAGACCCGAGACCGAGCTCACAACAGTATCTTTCTTCCCAACCTCCTCACCACTCACTTAACTAGTGTTCTTCAGCTCCTTTGTCTTTTTTAAAAACTGTGGGGAAATACACATAATATAAAATTTACCATATTGGCCATTCTTAAGTGTACAATTAAGTGGCATGAAGTACAGTCCCACTTGTGCAGCCACTGTCCATCTCCAGAATTGTTTTCATCTTGCAAACTGAAACTCTATGCTCATTCAACACTGACTCCCCGTTCCCCTCCCCCAGCCCCCCGCCCCCACCATCCTACTTTGTCTCTGAATTTGATGACTCTAGGGTCCTAATGCAAGTGGAATCACACAGTGTCTGTCCTTTTCTGTGTGGCTGTTCACTCCATGTCCTCAAGCTTCATCCGTGTTGTAGCATGTGTCAGAATCTCCTTCCTTTTTAAGGCTGAATAATGTTCCAGTGTATGTGTATACATTTTGCTTATCCATTCATCCATGGACGGACACCTGAGTTGCTTCCAACTTTCGGCTATTGTGAAAAGTGCTGCCATGAACATGGATATATAAATGTCTTGTGGAGAGCTTGCTTTCAATTCTTTTGGGTATATACCCAGAAGTGGAATTTCCAGATTAAGTAATTCTACTTTAAAATTTTGAGGAACCTCCATACTGTTTTCCATAGCGGCTAGGCCATTTTACATTCCCTCCAATACACAAAGTTTCCAATTTCTCCACATCCTCTCCAACGCTTCCTATTTTGTTTTTTGGGTTTTTTTTCTTTTTTGGATAGTAGCCATCCTAATGGGATTGAAGTGTATCTCATGTGGCTTTGATTTGCTTTTCCCTAAAGATTACCATGTTGAGCATCTTTTCATGTGCTTCTTGGCCATCATGTATCTTCTTTGGAATAATGTCTATTCTTTCACCCATTTTTTAATCAGGTTGTTTTGTTGTTGAGTTGTAGGACTTCTTTATATATTCTAGATGTTAGCCCCTTATCAGATACATGATTTACAAATATTTTCTCTCATTCTATGGGTTGTCTCTTTACCCTGTTGAGTGTGTCTTTTGATGCACACAAGTTTTTAACTTTGACGTGCTCCAACTTGTTTTCTTTCGTAGCTTGTGCTTTCTCCCAGCAGTGGAGAAACAGGTTGCAGAAAGTAACGACTCGTCTCCACAGCATTTATTGCACTGGATCAGAGGCTGAGGCTGCAAAGAGGAGGACACTACACATGAAGCCGGGCAGATCAGAAAAGGCTTCATGGTCTTAGTGAGCGGGCAAGCCTGCCAGGGAGGACAAGGAGCTACCCTAACAGGAGCAGCAGCAAGCAATTCTGTGAATAATGGGAATGAGGGGCTGGGATGCGGATGTGACAAGAGATCAAGAAAGGTTTGAAACATCACAACTTGGGTACTTTGTTCTTTTTAGCAGGAATGTGACAAGCAGAATCCTATTTCAGAAAAATCCCTCATGCAACAGCACGGAGGGTGACTGGACAGGGAAGACGGGGGGCAGGGAGGCAACTTAAGAACCTGGCTCAGATTTCTGAGAGGGAAGGAGAGAGCCTGGCGATGATGGGGATGGAGAGACGCGAACACTTCTGCCAGGGAGTGAGCAAGCTACACAAGGCACGTCTGGAAGGTGGAGAGGGGGCAGTCGCAGAGGAGGTGTTTTCAGCTGCAGCAGCGAGGGAGGTGGCCAATGCTGTCAAGTGCGACAAACACAGGAGGCTTGGAAGATGAGTGAGTGGGTGGTGGGAGACAGAAGTTCACTTGGGACACGTTGCCGTTCACTGGAAGGTGTGCAGGAGGTAGCTGGACTCCCCACAAATATAGACCTTAATTGCACACTTAATTCAACAAAATTGAGTAACTTGGGACAGCTTCACAGGGAACTGAGAAGCACCTGGGTTTAAAGAGCTGAGGCTACAATTCTCTCATCAGCCTTGTCCTTTTCTATGCTACAATATTTAAAGAAAATAGCGTTGTACAATTATTACTACTCAAGTATTTTTTTCTTAAATTACCAAATATTTGCAGGATTAAGACATGTTGCTTACCTTTTCCTGATGAGACTGTAAACTCCTACCTAGGGCGCTAGGATACTCATTATTTCTTCCACATTTCCTCTCAATGCCTAGCACCCACACAGATAAAACCACACCTTTTGTGATCTATCAGGTAGTAGGGAAATGTAATTTTAATTATTCTCCATGGAGAAGCAGTCGTGGAACTATTTGGATGGACTATACACACCTTCCTGACCGGCACTCGCACTTCCTGCCATCCTTGTCTGTTAACAAAGGGAGACGGCACAGCTGGCCCTTTCCTCTCCTCGAGCATGACCACCTCCAGCTGGTCACCGAGCACGTGAAACATGCCTAGTGCAAGCAAGGAGTGGAATTTTCAATCTTATTTAACATTAACTTAAAGACTGACCCCAATGCAGTCACTGGAACACACTAACGCTTAGAATAATGGGTATGCCAATCTACCTTTTAAACTGTAAGCGGCATGAAATCTCAATACAGATAAAACATTTCCAAGGAAAATTTATTGTCAGAATTGAGATGTGCTCCCAGTGTAAAACACACAGTGGATTTTAAACACTTAGCACCAAAACAAAAAGTAAAGCTATCTCAATCATTTTTAAAAATATTACTTGTAGCTAAAACAGTATTTTCAATATATTGTGTTAAATAAGTATAAAAATTAATTTTTAAACACTTTTTTACTGTGGTTACTAGACATTTTAAAATTACATGCGTGGTTCATATCATATTTCTATTAAACAAGCCTCAGCCAGACAAAACAAGAGGTGTACGCGAAAAAGAGACTTCTTTTTCTCATGAGAAATAATTTTTCTACTCTAATCAACTTCTCTAAGAAGGATTTACTTGAAATCTTTATTCTTACATGTTCATATCTAACTTCCTCTGAGCCACCAAATCAGTGCTTAGCAGCTGTGCAGGCCAGTTGGCTGTAGACAGCTCCTGGAGTTCTTAAGGATTATTTCTTGGCAGCTTTTGGAAAAAAGCACTACTTGAAAGGTTAATCAAATCAGTCATACTTGCGTGTTGGTTAAACAAACGCCCCGTCTCCACTGAAGACTGAGCAGACGCATCACACTCCCCCCAGAAGGCCCGCTGATTCCATCGTCTTCACTTTCCGTCAAGGTGTAAGCAGCAGGGCACTATTCTGAATACTCTGCAATCAAAACTTTGTTCCAACTTAGGAACTCTTCTGCACTTCTAGGGGATTTTACAGAATCCAAGATATTTCATAGCAATGCTAATTCACCTGTGGTACATGAGGGGAAAAGGTCAGTTTCGCAGATAATTCTCTCTGAGTTTGCTTAGGTACAGAAGTATGACTTAGAAGCAGACACATCTGAGGGACAGTTTGCTGAAAACACAAGTAAGTGCCAGCATGTAGTACATCTGAAAAAAATTGTTGTTAGGACGTATTTCAAAGAGCTTAACAGATAAATGTTTCCCGTAGACAATAAATAATATAAATCAGTCGTGTTGATAAGACTGAAGGTGTTCCCACATGGCAATCAGATGGATCACTGTGAAAACCACAGGTCAAGGTCACATAGGGGATGGATAATGTGGAACATTCTGATCCTTTCTTTAAAACTGTGAAATTGTGTGATTTCCTTTCCATTTGTAGAAATAGCTCCAGTCGTCCTGTCCCTGCAGAGTTGGGAGAAACACGTAAGTACTGCTGTCTTGACTGTGTGAGCAACACCCAAGGCCTATGTGAACGCTGAGAGTTCCCACGACGGGGAACGCACTCTGTGTTAATGTTTTCAATACACCTGCTCCACCTAAGCTGTGTTCCAGATATAGTGGTAGAGACTCTGCAATTAAAAAATAAGCTCTCGAGTAGATCACAAATATTTCTGGGAAGACATTTCAGAAATTGTTATGGAAATAAACTCAGTGTTCCAGGAACATACCTGATGAGCACAGTGATGTGGGACCAGATCTGAAGGTCTGTGACAGTACTGATCACAAACATACTAAATACACTGACATTAATACAGCAATTATGTTATTATATTAAATGCATTAGCATATTCGTAGTCATTAATACATCAGTGGTTATTGCCCTGATAAGACAGTGGTCTTCAATTATTCTTTTGTACCTACAACTCAACAGGAAGAGCATTAGAACCAGATCTGGAACAGAGCAGGACGGATACAGGTTTTGTGCTATTAATGCTTCTGACCGGTTGGTGCCGTGTTGTAGTGATTGCTAAATATTTTGAGTACACCTCTGCCCGGGGGTTTATTTATTACATTGATAGAGAATGGCTGCCTTCTAGAAATTATTTCTTTAGGAGAAAATTTACTAGAAAATATTTTGCCTTGAAATTACTTAAAATGTGATCCAGTTTGATGCAAATCATATAAATTACGCAAAATACATGGAATAACAAAGGATCACTCAATTCTAAGTTCAAAAGTACATTTATTTAAAATGTAGGCAAGATATCAATATAAAAGAAAAGAGTATAAGAAATAAAAATAATTAAAGTACAAAACATTTCAAATCTTTAACATCCATAATTTAGAGATAGCAAGGTCTTTATTTACACCATTTTATTTGTAGCTGAAGTTCCGTCACCAGTGTTGTGAAAACATTTAAAAACCTGGCAAATGAATCATAAAACCTAATGTGGGCTCTTAAAGTCATATAATACAAAACATAATTTATGTTTCCTCAGAATAAAATTACACATCTTAATAAGATGCAGTATATTTATTATATTTGTTTTCCTGCTTTAAAACGCTTGTCACCTACGGAAGCAGCTGGAAAACAAGGGCGTGTGAGGGAGCACTGGCCGCTCCGTCCAGCAGCTGGCACTCCGGGACTCCAGTCACACGGCAGTGCAGACACATCAGTTAAATTTATATGTAGGCTTGTTGAGGAAAACTGCATCCAAAGACCCCACAGCGCAACACCATCCAACACGGAGGCCCAGACTGAGTAAGAGTGTGGCAGCATGTTTCCACCCACTGAAAGCAGAAGGTCAGGCTGCACGTCCGAGCCCCAGGCTCCCGCAGCCGAGCACCGACTCTCGCGGTGGGCCTGGCACGAGCGCTGGTCTCAGTTACCAGAGATGCACCACGCAGCCAAAGCTGAGACCCCATCACAGCTGACTCTTCTTTCCGCTCCCACAACCAAGCTGTGCCCCACAGCAGACGCTCCCTAAAGCCCCCACCAGCAGCTGACCCCGACCCGTATCTGCAGGTGCCCCTGCCAACCCCTCCGACTCTGAACCACCCAGCTGGGGCAAAACGAACGAGGCTACCTGCAGACTACAGAAACGAAGAAAGGCCCCTGCGATGACACCCCCAAATCACCCAAATGACTTTTAAAGCAACTCTTCCTTCTGAGAGTAAGAGTAGTACAGAAAAGGCATGACAAATATAAATATGAATGGTAGGAAAAAATCTGGGACGATGTCAAAGTACGTATCGTACAAAAATAAGATGCTTATGGCCTATCTGCACAATCTGGTGGGTCCTTACCATTTGCAGCACTAGCTCTGGCAATAACTTCCTAATATATGGAGATATGGAACACACACTGTTCCGATATTAATGATGAGAGGGTTTCTGCACTAAGCATCTTTCAAAAAGGATATGATTCATAGTCCAGTGTTTGTGTAAGCACTCCAGTTAGAACAAACTCTGCATTATGAACATCTGAAAGGAATGAAAACAACAGCTGTTCAGATAAAGGCAGTGCTGCGCGTGCGCGTACACACTCCAACACAGCAAGAGCAGGAAGCATACCTATGCCTCGGGCGAAATACTCTCGACACAAGTGAAGGTCATTTTCGCAGGATATTAAGATGATTTCTGACAAACTCTAGGGAAAAGAGAACGAGTGCACTGGTTACTGACAGTGAGTCTCCCAGAGACAGTGACGCGCTCAACAGCTTGTTCTACTTCCGTCCACCTTGTTTTGCTTGTGCTCCATAAGCTTCCGGAAAGACGGCTGTTTGGACAGCACTTTTCCTCCTGCACATTCCACAATCGCTTTCATCGTTGACAGACTCGGGCAGATTCCAGGTGTGATGTAAAAATATTTCGCCTAAAAATAAAAGGAAAATGTGTACACTGTGTTTTCAAATTGTTTTTAATTTTTAAAGTACCTAATTTTTCATAAATTCTATCTTAAGATTTTTGACAAAATGTCTAATTTCACAAAGTTATGAAGGCACTAGCCCCCACTAGTTCCCCAACCTAAAGAGGCCTGGAGGAATCGAGGACGGAAATTCAGAAATAATCTAAGCACTTTCCTATGTTAGGGCTGGTCTATGATTACTACAAGTAACTAGAACTTACGCTCCTCACAGACGTGAAGGACTTTGTGATACAAGCAAAAATGATATAAACGTTTTCATAATTTCCATAAAATTCTAAACTAGCATGATATCATCCACATTTATGTGTCAAGCAACAGACTGGCAGAGCGCCTGTGTTCCTTTTCTTTTGTACTCAGAGTAGTAAATGATTTTGATGGCTAAGATCTAGTTTTCTAATACCCTTGCTCCTAAGTGTACCACAAAATACTATTTTGTTTTAAACTGCTCATAGAAAAAAAAAGAAAATCAAACATTTAGAAAAATCGGACTATTTTAGGTAAAATATATCTTAACTCAGCATTGTAAATCATTTCTGATTAAGTTGGCTCCTTAAGAAGTGTAAAAGACAGGTTATTAATTTACTTAGCCATTCTTTGATGCAGAAACAAATTTCCAAACTGTTCTAAGGATCCTACCTAACAAATACTTAAATACGTTAGTCCTGTATTATTTAGATACCCATTCAATTAATATTTTTCCAAGAATGTTCTCCATTCTCCAGCTGAATACATATTTAATAAGAATAGTATTAAGTAATGTAAGATTTGTCAAAAGCAGAAAAATCAACTTAAATGCCTCTTACCAAGTAAGTTATTCGTCAACATACTCTTGGAACACCCAAGTATTTTATAATGTCTATCTCTAACAGATCTATTATTTAACTCTCAATCCATTCTTTTAAATTATAATGAAGAACAGGATTCTGGAGGAACAAGTGGATTTCCCAGGGAAGACTCCAGTAACACATCCAAGAAGAAGCGGGAGGCCAGGGTGAACCAGCTCCTCTGGGTGTGTGCCTCCCCTGAGTCACTGTCACCTTCCACTGTGCAATCTGTGATGCCTACGTGGACTTATCTGACTTTCCCTCCAAGGTGTACCTTAAAGAGTGGAGAAACATGTGCCCTTTTTAAGGACTCTTCCAAACTGAAGGAGAAAAGCACCTCGGCCTCGGCGTCCCGGAGAAGGTAGTTCTGCTCGTCTGGAAAAGACAACAGCACACACTCCGAAAAGGGCAATCCACCCCGAACTCTCCCAGTAGCCAGGGACATGTTATTCACAGCTCACAGTGACCTGTGAAACCTCTGAATACTTAAGTCTCACCTACTGTATTTCACTTACTTTCCCACTGAAAACAGCCAGACCAAGGAAAGACAGGCAGACATTCTTTCTCCTAGATCAGTATTTCTTAACCTTTTGAGGTCATAAACTTTGAAAAAAATGTACTGAGGGGCCGGCTCAGTGGCACAGTGGTTAAGTCTGCACACTCTACTTCACTGGCCCAGGGTTCGCAGGTTTGGATCCCGGGCGTGGCACCATTCCACATGCAAAATAGAGGAAGACTGGCACAGATGTTAGCTCAGGGACAATCTTCCTCACCAAACAAAACACAAAAAACAAAAAAACCAAACTGTACTAAAAGCTATGGACTCTCTTTTATCATGGCACCTCCCCTCCAGACCCCTCAACCATAACTTCACACTCTCCCTGAGCCCACAGATCCAGGTTAAGAACTCCAGTGCTACTTGAAGGTAACATGTGAAACCATAAAACCCCTAGAAGAAAACAAAGGCAGTTCACTCTGTGACACGGGTCTCAGCAGCATCTTTTCAAATACCATGTCTATTCGGGTATGGGAAACAAAAGAAAAAATTAACAAATGGGACTTCATCAGACTAAAGAGCTTCTGCAAAGCAAAGGAAACCAGGAACAAAATGAAAAGACAACCAACTGGGAGAAAATATTTGCAAATCATATATCCAACAAAGGGTTAATCTCCAAAATATACAAAGAACTCATACAACTCAACAACAAAAAAACAAACAACCTGATCAAAAAACGGGCAGAGGATCTGAACAGATTTTTCCAAAGAAGATATACATATGGTCAACAGGCACATGAAAAGATGTGCAACATCACTAATCATTAAGAAAATGCAAATTAAAACTACAATGAGATATCTACTTACATCCATTAGAATGGCTATAATCATCAAGACAAAAAATAACAAATGTTGGAGAGGATGTGGAGAAAAGGGAACCCTCATACTGCTGGTGGGAGTGCAAACTGGTGCAGCCACTATGGAAAACAGTATAGAGATTTCTCAAAAAATTAAAAATAGAAATACCATACAATCCAGCTATCCCACCACTGGGTATTTATCCAAAGAACTTGAAATCAACAATTCAAAGAGACTTATGCACCCCTATGATCGCTGCAGTGTTATTTACAATAGCCAAGACGTGGAAGCAACCCAAGTGCCCAAGGACTGATGAATGGATAAAGAAGATGTGGTATATATACAATGGAATACTACTCAGCCATAAAAAAAGGACAAAATCATCCCATTCGCAACAGCATGGATGGAACTTGAGGGTATTACGTTAAGTGAAATAAGCCAGACAAAGAAAAACACCGCATGATTTCACTCATACGTGGAAGACAGACAAACACATGGACAAAGAGAACAGATCAGTGGTTACCAGAGGGGAAAGGGGTTGGGGGGGTGGGTGAAAGGGGTAAAAGGGCACAGGTATATGGTGACGCATAAAAATCAGACTGCTGGTGGTGAGCATGATGTAGTATATACAGAAACTGACAAATAACATACACCTGAAATTTCACCATGTTATAAACCATCATGACCTCAATAAAAACAAAAAAGAACGGTCTAGTCCTCGAGTATCAAGCTTAGAACTATCCTCACATCCAGCTTGCATACATAACCACCACAGTGAACTGAGGAGCATTAGACTCAATTAGCTGATTATCAATTAGCTAGATTTCATAGATTTACCAAAAACACATTCCTTTTAAGTATATTAAAGTGTACAGCAATTTACAAAAGACAGTTTCAGCAAATTTTGAAGACTTTTGAGAATTTTTAATTGACTGGTTTTCAGAGTTTTCACAGTAACATTTTAAGAAATACCCAATTTGTCAAAAGTTCAAGATCACAAAATCTTAAAATCGTTTAATCTTATGAATATGTCTGATGTTCAGAATAGCATTTCTTCTTCATTTCATAGTAATAACCAAAGAGCACACCCCAGAGGCTCAAATCTGATAAAACATTCATCAAAAGCATGGAACAGGGAAGTGTTTAGAGCAGGGCTGGGAAACGGGCCAACCAGATGACGCGTCCTGTAGGACTTGGGGCCACAAATTGTTTCTGTTGCATATCCTCCTCCTCCTCCTTTGAAAACAATGCTTTAAAAATGTGCAAACCATTCTCGGCTCATGGGCCACAGTCTGCTATGAAACTAGAAATCAACTACAAGAAAAAAGCAGAGAAAGGTGCAAAAATGTGGAGACTAAAAAACACGCTTTTGAACAAACAATGGATCATTGAAGAAATTAAAGAAGAAATCAAATATTATCTAGAGACAAATGAAAATGAGAACACGACATACCAAATCATCTGGGATGCAGCAAAAGCAGTCCTAAGAGGGAAATTCATCGCAATACAGGCTCACCTCACTAAACAAGAAAAGCTCACATAAGCAACCTCAAACGACACCTAACAGAACTAGAAAAAGAAGAACAAACAAAGCCCAGAGTCAGTAGAAGAAGGGAAATAATAAAAATAAGAGCAGAAATAAACAATACTGAAACAAAAAAGACAATAGAAAGGATCAATGAAACAAACAGTTGGTTCTTCGAAAAAATTAACAAAATCGACAAACCTTTAGCCAGACTCACCAAGAAAAGAAGAGAGAAATCGCAAATAAATAAAATTAGGAATGAGAGAGGAGAAATCACAACAGATACCAATGAAATACAAGGGATCATAAGAGAATACTATGAAAAACTATATGCCAACAAATTGAACAACCTGGAAGAAATGGACAACTTCCTAGACTCCTACAATCTCCCCAAAGTGAATCAGGAAGAAATGGAGAATCTGAATAGGCCAATCACAAGTAAGGAAATAGAAACGGTAATCAAAAACCTCCCGAAAAGTAAGAGTCCAGGACCAGACGGCTTCTCTGGAGAATTCTACCAAACATTCAAAGAAGACTTAATACCTATTCTCCTCAAACTGTTCCAGAAAATTGAAGAAGATGGAGTACTCCCTAACACATTCTGTGAAGCCAACATCACTCTGATCCCCAAACCTGACAAGGACAACACAAAGAAGGAGAACTACAGGCCGATATCACTGATAAACATAGATGCAAAAATCCTCAACAAAATTCTGGCAAACTGAATACAGCAATACATCAAAAAGATTATACACTATGATCAAGTGGGATTTATACCAGGGACACAGGGATGGTTCAACATCCACAAGTCAATCAACGTGATACACTACATCAACAAAATGAGAAACAAAAACCACATGATCATCTCAATAGATGCAGAGAAAGCATTCGACAAGATCCAACACCCATTTATGATAAAAACCCTCAATAAAATGGGTACAGAAGGAAAGTACCTCAACATAATAAAGGCCATATATGACAAACCCACAGCCAACATCATACTCAACGGACACAAACTGAAACCCATCCCTCTCAGACCAGGAACAAGACAAGGGTGCCCACTTTCACCACTCTTATTCAACATAGTACTGGAGGTGTTGGCCAGAGCAATTCGGCAGGAAAAAGAAATAAAAGGAATGCAAATAGGTAACGAAGAAGTAAAACTCTCGCTGTTTGCAGACGACATGATCTTATATATAGAAAACCCCAAAGAATCCATAGAAAAACTATTAGAAACAATCAACAACTACAGCAAAGTAGCAGGGTATAAAATCAACATACATAAATCAGTAGCATTTCTATATGCTAACAATGAACTAACAGAAAAAGAACTCAAGAACTCAATCCCATTCACAATCGCAACGAAAAGAATAAAATACCTTGGGATAAACTTAACCAAGGAAGTGAAGGATCTATACGATGAAAACTACAAGACTTTCTTGAAAGAAACTGACGACGACATAAAGAGATGGAAAGACATTCCATGCACATGGATTGGAAGAATAAACATAGCTAAAATGTCCATACTACCTAAAGCAATCTACAGATTCAATGCTATCCCAATCAGAATCCCAAGAACATTCTTCACAGAAATTGAACAAAGAATCCTAAAATTCATATGGGGCAACAAAAGACCGCGAATTGCTAAAGCAATCCTGAGCAAGAAAAACAAAGCCGGCGGAATCACAATCCCCGATTTCAAAACATACTACAAAGCTACAGTGATCAAAACAGCATGGTAGTGGTACAAAAACAGGTCCACAGATCAATGGAACAGAATTGAAAGCCCAGAGATAAAACCACACATCTATGGACAGCTAATCTTCAACAAAGGAGCAGAGGGCCTACAATGGAGAAAAGAAAGTCTCTTCAACAAATGGTGCTGGGAAAACTGGACAGCCACATGCAAAAGATTGAAAATTGACCATTCTTTTTCACCACACACCAAAATAAACTCAAAATGGATCAAAGACCTAAAGATTAGGCCTGAAACAATATGTCTTCTAGAAGAGAATATAGGCAGTACACTCTTCGACATCACTTTCAAAAGAATCTTTTCGGACACTATATCTCCTCAGTTGAGGGAAACAATAGAAAGAATAAACAAATGGGACTTCATCAGACTAAAGAGCTTCTTTAAGGCAAGGGAAAAGAAGATTGAAACAAAAAAACAGCTCACTAATTGGGAAAAAATATTTACAAGCCACTTATCCGACAAAGGGTTAATCTCCATAATATACAAAGAACTCACACGGCTTAACAACAAAAAAACAACCCGATCAAAAAATGGGCAGAGGACATGAACAGACATTTCTCAAAAGAAGATATGAATATGGCCAATAGACACATGAAAAGATGTTCATCATCGCTAATCATCAGGGAAATGCAAATCAAAACTACACTAAGATATCACCTTACACCCATTAGATTGGCAAAAATATCCAAAACCAAGAGCGACAAATGTTGGAGAGGTTGTGGAGAAAAAGGAACCCTCATACACTGTTGGTGGGAATGCAAACTGGTACAGCCACTATGGAAAACAGTATGGAGATTTCTCAAAAAGTTAAAAATAGAAATACCCTATGACCCAGCCATCCCATTACTGGGTATCTATCCTAAGAACCTGAAATCAGAAATCCCAAGAGTCCCTTGCACCCCTATGTTCATCGCAGCATTATTTACAATAGCTAAGACATGGAACCAACCTACATGCCCAGAAACTGATGATTGGATAAAGAAGATATGGTATATATACACAATGGAATACTACTCAGCCATAAAAAAAGACAAAATTGGCCCATTCGCAGCAACGTGGATGGACCTCGAGGGTATTATGTTAAGCGAAATAAGCCAGTCAGAGAAAGACGAACTCTATATGACTCCACTCATAGGTGGAAGTTAGTATATTGACAAGGAGATCTGATCGGTGGTTACCAGGGAAAAGGGGGGGTGAGGGGAGGGCACAAAGGGGGAAGTGGTGTACCCACAACATGACTAACAATAATGTACAACTGAAATCTCACAAGGTTGTAATCTACCATAACATTAATAAAAAAAAAAAATGTGCAAACCATTCTCGGCTCATGGGCCACAGTCTGCTGACCCTTGAACAAGAGCAATCTTACCACTAAAGAAGTACTTAAATTTGATTAAAGATTGCTAGAAATAGAAAATCGATCTACCAGCCAATCAGCAGATAAATAAGGCTGTTATACTGTTTTGGATGGAAGAAAAGAATGTCTAAAAATTGGAGGAATAAAAAAATGACAAATTAAAAAATGAACAAAAAAGTACTATCACACATGAAGTGATATATTTGAAATCTAAGTTTCTAGGGCAAAAACTAAGGCGGCTATGCCTTGTGAAGAAGTGGTGAGGGATTACCAAGAAGTAGCTAATGTTTGTGATAGAGAAAATGACACCAAAGAATAAGAGAGAGTAGCTAAAACATTCCTGGCATAGATGAGAATGACATTTTGTTCTTTAAAAGGAGGCACAAAGTTACATTAAGTCAGCAGGAGTCTGTAGAAAGAGTCAACCCGAAAATTAAACTTTTCACAGCAGCATAAAGGACATCAGTATTCCAGAAAGTGATTATCTCTAAAATTGGTGTCTCAAACTATATAAACTAAACATAAATTAAAAATCCCAAAAATATCCCCTACCATTTCTTGAACAATCAGCTCTAAAGCTACGAGGTCCACAGAAGGGCGTGAGAACCCCAGCAGAGTGAGCAGGGCATTCCTCCAAGGACGGCCCAGACGGGGAGGCAGAGCCAGGCAGAGAGCATGTGCTGCGTGGGAGGGCAGTGTGGCTAAGACGGGAGACTGGCTATATACGGCAGAACTAATCAAATGAGTAAATATATTGAGGATCCTGGAAGCCAGGTTTCTCACTGCTGGAGAAGGAATTTACAAACACGGGAATGGAGACAAGGAGAATGAACCCTGTGTTTTGGATTGGAATTGGAAAGATACAAGAAATAAACATGGACATAAATATTCACTAAGAGAGCTTAGGAAGTGCAAAACCCCAATAATAATGAGCACCCTAGCACCCAGATCTTGGTTTCTAAACACCATTCCCTACTAAAAGGAACCAGGAATCCCTGGGAAAACGGCTGACTCCAGACCCAGGGCAGAAAAGCAGAAGATGAGCCTAGAACATTCTTGTGCCAAAAGCTCAGGAAGCACTTAAAACTCATGGGACAGGGGCCAGCCCAGTGGTGTAGTGGTTAAGTTCGCACACTGCTTCAGCAGTCCAGGGTTCATGGGTTCAGATCCCAGGCATGGACCTACACACCACTCATCAAGCCATGCTGAGGTGGTGTCCCACATACAAAACCGAGGAAGATAGGCACAGATGTTTGCTCAGGGCCAATCTTCCTCACCAAAACAAACAAACAAAAAACTGATGGGATATGTTGAAAATGACACAGAAGCCAGCTTAAATGGCTCTCACTGGTCAAACTGGGGACAATCTGAGCATCAATAATGATAGTAATGGTAACCCTCTGAATAAAATAAAAAAGGGGTTCCTATGAGGAAATAAATGAATAAATCCATACTTTGGTAAGGAACAGTAATATCTGCATAGTTTTAGTACTTCACCATAAACCACCTACTATCAGCAAAGAAAAGAATAACTGCTCAGCGGAGCAAGCTAGCGAAATCATCTTACTCAAGGAACCATGGTGACAACAGCAGTAACACGACAATCAAAACCGTGCGAGGGGCCGGCCCCGTGGCCAAGTGATTAAGTTCGTGCGCTCCACTTCAGCGGCCCAGTGTTTCATAGGTTCGCATCCTGGGCGTGGGCAGGGCACTGCTCATCAGGCCATGCTGAGGCGGCGTCCCACATGCCACAACTAGAAAGACCCACAACTAAAATATACAACTACGTACTTGGGAGATTTGGGGAGAAAAAGCAGAAAGAAAAAAAAAGAAGATTGGCAACAGCTGCTAGCTCAGGCGCCAATCTTTAGAAAAAATAAAAAAATAAAAAAACCATGCGACACCTGGCAGGATGCACTGAGAGGGCCGAGCACTGACTGACAGTCCTGCCAAAGATGGGATCTGACTCAAACAGGGGCAAACAGCACACACACCCAGACTGAGAAACATTCTATAAAATTACCAACCCGAAATCTTCAAAAGGAACAAGGAAAGGCTGTGGAGCTATTCCTGACTGAAGGAGACTAAACGCAATGTAGGATTCTGAACTAGATCCTTTTCCTATTAACAGACACTATCGGGACAACTGGACAAATCTGAATGGGGTCTGAGGATGATAACGGCCATGGATCCACACTAACTCCTGGCTTTGAGAGCTGTATTCTAGCCATCCAGGAGAAAGTCCTTGTTGTAGGAAACACACATTACGGTGTTGAGGAACAATGGTACATCATTTTGGCAACATACTCTCTTAATGGTTCAAGAAAAAGAAGAAACTTGTACTATACTGTAACTGTTTGGTAAGTTGGTGATTGTTTCCAAAAAAGAAAAGAATGAAAACAAAATTTTTAATTCAAAACCAAATAGGTTTAAAAAAATCCATGAAATACTAAAAGATCGCTTAAAGTGAGATATGACTCAGAAAGCAAAATTTCAGCTCCTAATTGCAGAAATAATAACCTCAGGTCAGTATTCTTCTTGAGAAATTTCAAAAACAATCTGAAAACATAAACTTTTAGCAAAACAAAATGTCTTTAAATATGTACTAAAAACAAAGCAGTAGGGGCCAGCGCCGTGGCAGAGAGGTCAAAGTTCTGTGTGCTCCGCGTTGGCAGTCCAGGTTCATGGGTTTGGATCCTGGGTGTGGACTTGCTCTGCTCATCAGCCGTGCTGTGGAGGCATCCCACATACAAACAGTAGAGGACGGCACGGACGTTGGCTTGGGGCTAATCTTCCTCAAGTGAAAAAAAGAGGAGGACTGGCAATGGATGTTGGCTCGGGGTGAACCTTCCTCACCAAAAAAAATAAAAATAAAAATAAATAAACACATAAATAAATCATTAATGGATATCAACAAACTGGTTCTAAAGTTCGTGTGTAGAGGTAAAAGACTCAGAACAGCCAACTCAATAGTGAAGGAGAACAAAGTTGGAAGACATGCTACTCAACTTCAAGACTACTATAAAGCTCTAGGAATCAAGACAGTGTGGTATTGGTGAGAGAACAGACAAACAGATCAACAGATCAGAGAGCCCAGAAAAAGATCCACATACATATAGTCAACTAACCTTTGACAAAGAAGCAAAGGCAATGCAATGGAGCAAAGACAGCCTTTTTAACAACTGGGTATCCACATGCAAAGAAATGAATCTAGACACAGACCTTACACCTTCACAAAAATTAACTTAAAATGGATCACAGACCTAAATATAAAATGTAAAACTACAGAACTCCTAGAAGCTAACATAGCGGAAAACCTAGACGTCCTTGGCTTTGGTGACGACTGTTAAGACAACACCAAAGGCACGATCCATGAAAGAAATAACTGATAAGCTGGACTGGATTAAGATTGAAAACTTCTGCTCCGTGAAAGACAATGTCAGGAGAAGACGACGACAAGGCACAGACCGGGAGAAAGATTTGCAAAAGACACATCTGCTAAAGGACTGTTATAAAAAATACACAAAGAACGCTTGAAACTCAACAGTAAGAAAACAACCCAACTAAAAAATGGGCAAAAGATCTGAACAGACAAGTCACCAAAGAAGACAGACAGATGGCAAGATGAGAAGATGCTTAACACTGTATGTCATAGGGGAAATGTAAATTAAAACAAACATGAGACACACTACACTACTATTAAAATGGTCAGAATACTGACAACACTGAAGACTGCCAAGGATGGGGAGCAACAGGAACTCTCGTTCACTGCTGGTGGGAACGCAAAATGGTGTGGCCACTTTGGAAGAAAGCTTGACAGTTTCTTACAAAACTAAACATTCTCTTACCATATGAGCCAGAAATCACACTGCTTGATATTCACCCAAAGGACCTGAAAATTTATATCCATACAAAAGCTTACATAACAGACAGTTATCACAGCTTTATTCCTAATCGCCAAAACTTGGAAGCAACCAAATGTCCTTCAGTAGATGAATGGATAAATCAATCGTGGTCCATCTGGACAATGTAATATTATTCAGTGCCAAAAAGAAATGAGCTCTCGAGCTATGAAAAGAGATGAAGGAAATTTAAATACATATTCCTAAGTGAAAGAAGCCAATCAGAAAAGACTACATCCTGTGTGATTTCAACTATATGATATTCTGGGAAAGGCAATTATTATAAACTGGAGAAACTCTTTAAGGAATCCTGAAATTTGAGGGATCAAATATGAAATATGTTTGAATATTTAATATTGCTTAGAATATCACCAACCCCCTTATAACCCTCAGAAGTCAACACAGCAATCATTAATAATGTCATAAAGAAATGAAAGTCAGTCAACCAAAACTTCCCATTAAATATGAATTGTTGTAAACTGTATAAATAGATAAAAGAATCATTTTCACCAACTGGTCAGCTGGATAAATTAAGTAACTCAAATTTCAATAGAAGAACAGACTGTCTCATTGTAAATTTTATAACTCTTCCACAAAATTGGGAGCTAATACTTATGTTTATGGTAATGTTTCTACAAGTTTTTTCTTCTGCTTGCATTGTTTTATATTTCACTAATTATCTTTTAAGAACAAAAAAACTTCAATTCCAAAGAAAATTTCTAAATACTACTTAATAATACTGTTGATTCTCGTTATTTGTGGATCTCCTATTCGTGAATCTGCCTACTCGCTACAATCATCTGCAACCCCACGGTCACCGTCTGTGGGGCTTTCGAGTCTTGTGGACGCGTGCAGGACTGTGGACGCCTGCAGGTGCCCACGTGCACGACCCCAGCTGGGAAACACGGCGGAGCTGCCCTCGTGTTTAGCTCTCACACTGCGAACCAGGGCCCTTTCTGTGGGCCACGGTAGAGCCACTTTGCTCACATTTTTGTGCTTTTTGCTGGTGATTTTGCTGTTTAAAATGGCTCCCAGCAGCGTTGTGCAGAAGTGCTGTCTAGTATTCCTGAGAACAAGAGCTGTCATGTGCCTTAAGAGGAAAGTACGGGTTAGACGAGCTTCATTCAGTATGAGTCCAGTACTGGCCCTGAGTTCAGTGCTAATGAAGCAAGCACACATAGTAAATAAGGTGTCAAACAGAAACAGTTTTATTGATACACGTGAGGTTCTGTATTGATTGGCTGATGAAACGTGACCAGAGGCTCAGGAACCTAACCCTCTATTTCGGCTAGGAGCAACAGTTCAGTACCCACTAATTCAGTGTCTGTGGCAACTTTACAGAACACAGCTACCAGGAATAATGAAAATCAGCTGTTTTATTGTAGCTGAGGACTCGGTTTATTCAGCTTACTGATTTTCGTATATTCTCATGTTAGTGATTTATTCTTCCCTATGTTTCACTGAGATAGAGAATCATGGAATGCTATGCTTGGTTCTAGCTTAGCTATAAACACAAACGTAAGTATGCTTACTTTTCTGGATCTTAATTTCTCATCTGCAACATCAAGACTACATGAACTTTAAAATACATATAGTTTTTACTTATTTATTTACACTAAAGCCTGAGTTATGTTTAAACGCCAGCGGCCAAGAGAATGACATGGATGTGAAATATTTCAGTTTAACAACACTGAGTTAACACCGACTTGTCCCCATGATACATAAGGTTAGTTGAGTGGGTCAGAAGAGCGTGGTACCAGTGGGGACCAGGTGTGCCCCTGCTGGCCTTGCAGGTCCCACAACCATGTGTCCTGCTCTTATCTTTGGCAGCTGTACCATTCCTCTATTTAAGGGGTAGGGGGTGAGGGGGCACAACTGAGAAAGTGTGACGAGAACACAGAAATACAGGGCAGATTACTAGCAGAAAAGCCTAAGAGTGTGTGTACGACAGGGCTGGTGATGAAAATTATTGTCCATGACATGGGGAGCAAGGCAGTTAGGTTTTAGTGCCACTGTGGTGGGGGCATATACACCAAAAATAAGAAACAACACTGAGACTGGGGTGAAGCTCGTCACCAGGACACGCCTCGTCTGCTGCTCCACCCAGAGAGCAGGCCAGGTGAGGACTGAGGATGCACCTGTGGGGTTATGGGTTCCTGCCCCACGGCGGGGACAGGATGACGGACTGGGAACACCTGCCCAGCAAGGCTAACAGTGCTGCTGCTTATGCTAACAAAGGTGCAAACCTATGTGGCTATAACAGCTTCTACAGAGAAAAAATCATTTGGAATTTATATTCATTCTCTGCTTAGCAAGGTTCTAAAAAAACTTGTGGGGCCAGCCTGGTGGTGCAGGGGTTAAGTGTGCATGTTCCGCTTCTGCAGCACAGGGGTTCGCCAATTCAGATCCCAAGTGTGGACATGGCACCACTTGACACGCCATGCTGTGGTAGGCGTCCCACATACAAAGTAGAGGAAGATGGGCACGGATGTTAGCTCAGGGCCAGTCTTCCTCAGCAAAAAGAGGAGGATTGGCAGCGGATGTTAGCTCAGGGCTAATCTTCCTCAAAAAAAAACAAAAACAAAAACAACTTGAGTACATTGATTAATCTAAGAAAAAACCTAGCCTTTCTATACCATCTCCAAGTGTGAGTGCCAGTGAAGGCTCTGAATGACGGGAGACAGGCAGGGGGCAGACATCCGACCGTCCTGCGCAGTCTGGTATCCAGGACAGTCACCCACCTGTTCTCTCTCCTCTTCACACTTTGTGCATGGGAAATCATTCTACAGCCAGATTTCCAAACAACAGGTACTAATCAGGAAACAACGAGGCAGCGACAGGCAGCTTACTTTTCCCCTAATATCCAAATTACCAAAACCTTTATACTTCACCGTAAAATGCAAAGGTATCAACCAAATGACTCACTGGGACATGGAGTAAATTTATAAATTTAAATCGACAATTATCAAAGAGCTAAAAAATATACTAGATGTTTGTTAGGTGAAAATGGAGATAAATTCAAGAAAACAATGTTAACATTTATTTTGTCTTAAAAACTAAAGTACTGATGCTGCTACTTACCAATAAATTTCTGGCATTTGAAACACTCTTCCAGCCACTCTGGAGTCACTATGTGCTTCACCACAGAGATGGCCGTCAGGAACTTCACCGTGCGCGTCACCTTGCTGGCGATGAGGTGCGTGCATTTCTGCGCAGACTCAGCAACCTCGCCACCAAGAATGTAGAGCTTCTAGAGGGCACGAGCACAGATCAGGGATGAGAGCTAAGTCTACAGAGCCACACAACAGTATGGTACAGAGAATACTTGTCTAAGATTTATGAACAGAACTCTCGGCCATGGAAATAGTACAACTGGCAAAACGAAACCAAACCAAACCTACAACACTATAGTAGAAAAATGAAAAACTTATAAAATACTTTTTATAAATTTATAAAATACTTTTCTGTCATTAATCCCCCACTAATCAAGATTAAAATGCGAATTCTCCCTCGCACAATAACATATCCCTATGAGTAAATAAAACGCCCTGAGAACAATGCAGCTCATTTCATGGTAAGAAGTGAAGACACCCGACTTCCTAAGCTGAAATGAGTGTAAATGAGGCATATTAACATACTGTCTCCGTTTTGAAAAATGATGGCCTAACAATTGACTGAGAAGACGCGAATATATAAAAAAATGATCTCAATAACTATACTCAATTTTAAAGGTAAAAAAATTAAATTGTACTAAATTTACAACAGTAGCACTTATACTTGTTTCTTTTCCCTGAACAAAATTAGAAGTAGTAAGTATGAATCCAACACGATATAGGTCAACTTACACTCTTAACCATCCCCCTAAAACCAGTAAAACAAAATCCCATAATCCCTCGTGCTGTTTCCAAAAGTATATTTAAAATTTTGTTCCCATTTATCATCTAAATGTACAAACACGCAACTCCCCCTGGCCTACCCTACCCAAGACAGCTACTCTCACAGACGGTGGCTTCCATCAGGGAACTTGAAGGGGCACTTCGCTCTCTCGAGCTAGCTGTCTCTACGAAAACAACATTCCCGCAGCCTTGAAAACGTTCACGGGACTATAAAAACGGTTCTTGGTCTACGCACCTGAGTCCTATTTTTCTACTAATACAAAAGCAAGTAGCTAAGTATGAAATAATAGCACAGGACAAGGTGGGAAGTCAATAATGATTTAATGACTGCTTATTACTATAAATACTATGACAAATAGTTTATAAACACCAACTCTAAAGACTGCTATAAGATACTGCTGATTAAATACTAGTTTAGTAAACTGCTGGCCTAAAGTAGATATATACAGAAAGGAACACTGCCAAAAATTCTTTTACAAAGTAGAATAAAATTTCACCTTAATATACTGTTGAACTTGGACAGGCTCAAATCCAGTGAAAAGCACAAAAGGGGTCAATTCTGGTGTTAACTTTTTAGTAGGAGGTGGTATATCTTCAATTCTATAAAATAAATACACACAAAACAGAATGATGATTTTATTATTTACTTAAAATAAAAATGTTCTCCAGAAAACAACGGATTTTAATAGCTTTAATAATAGCTCTAAGTGTGTGTGGTTTTTTTCTTAAAGGAAAAATGCAGTGAGCTACCTGTCCTTCCCTTCCCCCCATTTATACAAAGTCACCCCAAAAAGACCGCATCTGGCACCTCCACAGGAAGTAGCCAGCTAACGTACGGTCAGGAGGGACACTGTCCTCTTGCTCATCAATCTCCTTCCTCTCCCAATTAAAACTGTTTTAAAAAGGCTTTAAAAAGAAGGCAATCAGGGACGCTGGTCTTCTCCACCTCGCTGCTCGGCTAGTTTACCGGTCCTTCCTAAGGCGGCTTGTCCTCACGTCGGCACGCGCATGGCATCGGCGAGAGGGAGCACCCGGCCCTCTCCCACCCCTCCCCGCCCACACCAGCGGGCACAGACGAGCTGCCTGACTCAAGCACACATCTTCCTAATCAGTCTTTGACGTTTCGTTGCATTTTTTTCAAATCTTATTTTTAGGTTATATTTAGTTGAGACAGTCTAGGTAAAAATTCTTTTTTTAAGTTTACTTATGGTAATTTTATGACAGTCTTAAAAAAATATAATCCCACATAAGATTTTACTAAAAAACGCGGTAATTTACAGGTTGTATGGCCGTAGGAACGGAAGGAGGAAAAGATGAGCAGCAAGGAAGAGGGAAGATGAAGAAACTGGTAACAGCAAAAGACGACGTGAGCAGTTAACCTGCAGAATTTTCTAGAATCACGCAGAGAGAACAAAGCTCCCTTGGTTTGCTCCTGCATTTGCTGTGCCTTACTAACTAAATGATTGGCAGGACCTCCTCACTGACTAGTACTGGCCAACCACATCTCTACCAGGTGAGACTAGTCAAGTCTGCAGGCCCCAAGCCAAACGCGAGGTGCAGCGTTTGGGCACACGTCCTTCCACAGGGTCTTGGTCCCATCCCACCCGGTTCATGGCGTTACCCTCCCCTGCTCCTCGGACTCAAAGCTGAGGACGCTCACGCCTGCGCGCCTGGGGCTGGGGTTCCTGTCCCCCACCCATCCCACCACAGCAGCTCAAATAAAAAGATTCAACAGTTTTTTTAATAAAAGAGAAAAAAATGCTGGCCTATTCACCATTTATCTGCAGCAATAAAATGAGACATATTACAATACAGCTGTGAAGCAACAAGCAAATCCTTTTAAATCCTGTATACTGTGACAATTTTTGGAAACTTCCCCAATTGCCACCATTTTCTAAAACAGACTGTAAAAGATAACCCCCTACAGAAAAGTAAGGGGATTATTCATACCTGGCTCTTTTGGAAGAAGGCTGGCTATTAGTTACTTCATTCTGTTTCATTTTGGTAGGTAGTCTCACACCCTGTAATTAAAATATTATTTCCTTTAATCAAACTCCCAAGTAAGACAGTAGCTTCCAAGAGATTTATGTGTCAAACACCCAAACGATCTCCTCATATACGAGAACCGCACTCTCCACATCCAAACCCGCACCTGCCTAGGAAGACAAGCAGGACCCGAGTCAGGAGCAGAGGTGACTTTCCAGAGAACCTCGGCCACTTCCCAGCCTGCCTTCTTTAGTCACCAAGTCCTATCAGTACTCTAAAAGGTCTTCATCCTTTTCTCTCTTCACTTTAGTTACAGACGTCGTCCTCAACCTCAAACTTTTCAGAACAGTGTTCATTTCAAATATTTTGTCTGCATCCCAATTTTGAATTTGGAAAACATATTCAATGCAATAATATCCCCTAAAAAAGACCATCCCTGAAACAAATTTCACCTATGAAGGTTCACCAAAGATCTGACACGACAACCAGATCACAGCGCTGTAAAGAGCAAGACACGGTGTTGCAGGCCACAGGGTTTCCCAGGCCCGACACTCGTCTCCCTGGAGCAACTCGAGTGCCTGACCTGGGCGACGGCGAGCCACGTGGAGAGGAGAGAAGAAGGCACCCCTCCCCGAGGAGCAGCCGCGTCCACGCCCACCTCTCCCTGCGAGGCGGCCCCACGTCCACTCCCCACTTGGCTGCTGCTCCCTGTCCACCCCTCTTCACATCTTGAGCGCAGAGGTTTTTCCAAAGACATTCTGTTTATGTTAACTATTTGAAGCAACTACCTCTCGATTTTACTAGTTTATGTTAACTACAACTTAGATTTTCTGAATATTGCTACTATAACTAGACCACCAGAATATATATAAGCATATCTAGAGAAAACACTTGAACCTATTAGCCTCTTCAGACACGGCAACTCCAGCTTTACAGTAATCTGCAGGAGGGTTTAGACTTTTTCTACCACCGCTACAAGAGAACAACCGCTCAACTTCCATTGGCAACGACCACACTCACGTCTCCAAGTTACCATTCCTCGGCAGCAGTGCCAGAAACAGACAGTAGGATTAAAAAAGGCTTCCTGGTCACTAAGACTTTCAGCCTTCAGTTACTGGTACAGACGTAAGAGGACTCGACATCCGGAGCCCCTAACACAACTGCAGAACCTAAGCCTTGTGGTTCAGGGCGGAAAATCTCTGATGATCACTTTCCGAGCTTGATCTTAAAACCCACCATAAAATCTCTTTCATCCAAATGAACTGGGAGACTATTTGCTTTTGCTGATGTGTCAGAGCTGGTCATGTTTTATTAAAATCATAATTACTAGCTTAGGGGAAAAAATGCCTACACAACCACATGATCATCAGGAAGAAAACAGACAGCAGCCTCGAGGCTCCCTGAGAGGCTCCAGGTAACTGCGAGCAGCTTCCGGACCAGCAGTGGGAAAGGAGCGCGTCACAGCACCAACAAGCAGACACAGACAGGTGTCACTTGGCGATCCTGACAAGAACATTCTCCTCGGCCAGCTGTTTACATGAGCACAAACCCTAAACGGCCTCTGTAGCTGACAGGGTGGGGTGAAAATCCAGGGCACAGGGCCTGGAAGTCCACTACCAAAAACGCAGGCTGACATAGAATGTGGATGTCAGCCTGAACCTCTGAATCGCACGATCAAGCAACACATAAAGGCTGCTTTTCTCACAGCGACCGCAGTTAAACAGTGACGATTCACAGCAGAGAAATTCTTCAGCAAGAAATGACTGAAATGGTAATGTGCAAAAACAGTGAGAAACACACGCTCTGCCCATCGTGCTGACAGAAGAGAAAGCTGAGGGCCCCTCACTCCGAAGGCAGCCCAAACCTGTCTCCCAACCAGCACCCACAGGCATTCACACTTCCAGGACGGCCCCTCCTGAGAGCACGCCATCAGAGACCTCAACCAGAGTGAGGGGACCCACGCTGGGACCTGAGGACACTGTGTCCTGTTACAGGAGCTCGGGCCCCATTCACTCCTCCTCGGAGCCTAGAGCGAATATAGGTCCAGGGTTTGCAATGCCTGTTCCCATAGTCCTTGCCTCTCTAACCCTATGAGAACAAGCAGTCTTACCGCATTCTCTTCTCCAATTCTTTAAGCAATCACATAGCTCTTTGAAGCAAATAATGCTCCTCATGAGTATAAATATGGATGACAGACCATATCATCAATTAAGAGAGAAAACAGACACAAGGCACACACTTCATGACAGGTGGGAGGACACAGCCTTCGTCTGTTGTTAAGTTGACAAATTACTAAAAGAATTTTAATTTACAAATACAAATATACCTACTGCATTTTTACAGTACAGTAATAGCCAAAGTAAGATTATTAACTTGACGTACCATCAACAACTCTGCTGACACTTTCAGTGGAACTCTCCAAGCATCTAAAGAGAGAAAGACATTATTTTTACAAAGATACATTGTTTAAACAGAAAAGCCTGTTCATAAAAGCCCCCTCTGGGGCTGGTAATCCTAGACACATAGGTGGTTAGCTGATGACATTTCATAAAGATAAATGTAAGGACTACACTTAAGTTACACAAAAGTTCTCAGTGCCAGGTGAGGAGGAATCGCAGGCGGTTGCTGGAAGGCGCTGGTGGCTTGGTTCACGGTACCCCTCCTACAAGGGCTAGCACCAAGGCAGCCAGCGCGCGGCACAGACACCGCGTCTGAAGCAAAGGCCCTGCCCGCTCGCCGTGCGTCAGCCAGCTCTGGGAACCACAGAGTCTGGCCTCTAACAAACCACCCACGCCGAGAGGTGGCCAACACGAAGGACCACAGGGCGCTGGGGATGGCTGAAGGGACTGGCTCGCTGCCCAGAGGGTGACCATGTGAGACACTCAGAGACGGAACAGGTTCCACGCGAAGGCAGACCCGCAGATGCATCACAGGGACGCAGACGCAGCGCAGGATGAAGAGCTGTCTCATGGTTAAAGCCGTCCGAAAACAGAACTTAACGGGCTTCTTTAAAAGAGAACATATGAAAGCAGCGTGCTTTCCCAGACAGACCCAGGCATTCTGCATCACTGAACGGAGCAGCAGCAGGCGTGCACACTCCTGCCTCTCGTCACAGCAACCCATCCAAGTACGACGAGGACAAGAGGAAGAGACGTGGACTTGGACTTAAACCGGGAGGAAAGCAGGGGACGCTTCATGGGGAGGCCGCACTCTGTGTAAATGATAACTGGCTTAAGAGACAAGACTGAAAAGGTTTCTGAGAGTTCCTTCCATCTCTAAAAGTCCATTTTAAAAAAGCAAATAAAACTATCAAACCAACAAAAGATTCTGGGCAGAGTGTGGGGAGAAGGAAGACAGAGTGTGGAGGGACCCAGGAAACGCGCCTAGAACTGACGAGAGCGCTAAGGCCGAGGCTGGCGGTGAGCGTGAGGAAGAGGTGCGGGAGCGCGCCTGCCATTTCCTGAAGCAAAACGCAGAGCACCAGAGTCCACTCACCCAGGAGACTGAAAACCAGCTGCGGGGTGGGGGCGAACGGGTCAGCCAGGTTGAAGGCGGTGTAGCGACTGTACTGGACCTGCCTCAGCGCCTCGAAGTTCCCGAGAAGGATGTCGCCGAGCCACTGGGCATTCACGCAGGGGATCCTCCACTCTTTGGCTTTTTCATACTTTAAACCAGCTGGTCTTTTTTTGTGGAGAAGAAAACACATTTATTAAATGTCAGAGTTGTCTGCTGTCCAAATTTCTATATATTTTCCCCAGAAGCCAATAAAGAACACTTCCTCACACTGGGACGGCAGGGCCACCGTAGCGAAGTTGACGCAACCGCAGGCTGAGAACCAAAGCATTCTTCAAGGCTCCTCCTGGGTTACGAGATCCTCTGCTAGTCCCACTTTTACCTTATTCCTGTCACCTAATTTAATGAATTCAAATTTCACTAGTTCACCTAATTTCATTCGAATGTTTTGTAGATATTCCTGCTAGCATTATCATGAACACCACTGCCATTCTTTCAACAGACTCTGATGTTCACAATCGAATTCCCACCACAAAACTGTGACATTAGGAAACACAGAATTGTTGAAACAGCCATACGATGTGTGTAAATTTAAGATTAAACACAGCTTACTCTTTACAGATGAGGACGGTGTTGCTGCGGCACAGGTAGCCCGTGTACTTGGCACCTGCCAGGTAAGCCATCAACTTGAGGTCGTCTCTGTCACTGTCGACAAATCCAGTCACAGAAATAATCTAAGGGAAAAAAGAGCAAATGAGGTCAAAATACAATGACTATTTAACCCAGTTAATACAACTCTCTCTTCTACATTTTAGTTGTTTTATACAGACATGTATATTTTCATCCTTTCTTCGGCAATAGAGGAGATATTTAGTAAAATCATTCCTAAGAATGTCAAGACCAGAATTTTGTTAATGGTAAAAACGTTACATGGTCATCATGGAGGGGGAGAAAAATGAACATGAGATACCAAATAAGGGAAAACCTTTCTGTCAACGTGACATTGTTCAAATAATTTTAAGCAAGTTATTTTATTAAGCACATAAATATCAGTCAGTTCTTTACTCTACTTACTGATCCCAACTTTGAGATCATTTGAGAGCTACTGATAAAGTTCTGCCCAACTGTGGCCACCTCTGATGCGAGACACCCAACTTATTTTAGGCTGTTAAACAGTGTCAAAGACTTTGGTGAATCATTTAAACGTCCACTATGTGCGGGGAAGTGTGCCTGTTCCAGGGGCACAGGGCACTCATGAGCCGGGCCTGACACCGGGGCGGGAGCCAGGGAGGGAGGGCAGCCGGCATGTGGGGACTGCCAGAGGAGGACCACCCAGCAGACAAACGATGGGACTCACGTGCTGGGAACACGGCTTTCCTCCTGGGGGGAACGCCACGGGGAAGTGGAGGGCGCGATGAGGAGGCACCATCTTCTTCCTCTTCAAGACGGCGTTTAACCAGTGTGCCGTGACACACCTCTTCCTCTCCCGTATTGCCTACCAAACAGAAATTACAGCTGTGTTGTTTTTGTTTTTTTTTAACTGCAGGATTAAATACAAAATTTTAAGTCGTATAACTACAATGCCACCTTTATTGGAAGCCCTACAAAAATTTCATGACGTTTAGCACTCACTTTACTAGAGTAACAAACTACAAAGTGGAGCCAGTTGATTTTAACACAAGCTGAAAGTGTTACTATGTACACAGGAACAAGAGCCTGCGATGGGGGATAAAAGCAACAGACTCTAACAAACTTCAAAATAACTAATCACAAAATGAGATAACATTGATGATCATCAAAATTAAAATTCCCCCATAAGAACAGAGGGCCCCACAGACCACAAGTTATGAAAAAATATAACTGCCCACCGAAAATCAACGAGTGTCACCTCACTAGTATTTCTACATTTTTTGCTGAAAAGTGGATTCAGTAAATGGCTATACTCTTTAAGGAGTTTCCTGGAGGTCACCTACCACACACACATTACCATTACTCTGTCTACAAATAAGAACATTTTCAAGAAAAGAGAAGAAACAAAACTTCAGGGGATAAGACAAGGTGGCCCAGATTAGCAAGCTCACACCCCGCGGGCTGCGCAGAAGCTCTGTGAGGCACTCGTCCCGCCAGGCCCTTGCGTCCCGAGTCCCACAATGGGAGGAAAGCCTGCTTCCACCCACCCTTTACTTGCTGCTGCCTTGGATCTAAGGGGAAGGAGTGTCTATGCTTTCCTTAGCGCTACTTGGGGATTTCTTTCTCCTCCATTGCTCAAAGACATAAAAGCCTAGAGTCCAAAGGATGTCTATCCCACTGAAGATCAATGAAAATTAGTAAGAAGCAACTCTCCTATTTTCACAAGTAGAAAAAAGTCCTTTCAAAATACACAAATTACTAGAATCCTACAATGGCCCATAAACAGGGGCAGACTGCTCCAGCCCCGGCTGAGGCCACGTGACTCACCTGTGCGTACATTCCACTGACTTGGCTCTCACAGAGAAGGTGTGTGCACCGACTGGAGAAGGCAGGGTCCACAGCGCCGCCGTGCGCCTGGATGATCTAGACACACACGACAGCAAAGCATCACTGACTCTGAGCGCTCAGGAGAATGGAGCAGAATTGTAATTTCAAATAAGGCAGCAATTAAAAGAAACCATCATATATTTATGTAGTATATTTCCCCAAAGTATAAACGATATGTATCAGTTACATTTATGGACTTTTCCACCCAGCACCATAAAATGAAAATGAACTCTAACACTCATTTAATCTGAATTTCCAGAGGGAAAGAGAAGAAAAACGGAATGTTCTCTTTCCAGGACAGGGTTTCTCAACCTGGCATTACTGACATTTCAGACCAGCTAATTCTGTGTTGTGGGGGGCTGCCCACCGCGTCAAATGATGTTGGCGGCACCCCTGCCCTCTACCCACTAGATGCCAACAGCATTCTCCCATTGTGACAACTAAAAACGTCTCCCGACACTGCCCATGTCCCCCGCAGGCAGAATCGCACTGGTGAGAGCCATTATTCTAAAAGCAAAACAACAGCACAGCAGATTGAGGCTAGCAAATCTGAAAAACTTACTTTTAAAAATAGATTCCGCTTTCTGGGGTGAGGGAACTGATATGTGTCTTGACTGTGGTGGTTGCATGCCTACATGGCATTAGTGGCATTTGCAAAATTCAAAAAAATGTGTTCCAAAAAAGGGAGTATTTTACTGTATGTTAAAAAAGATCTGCCTCACAAAATGGTTCTGCTTCACTTACTACTTTTTAAATTTAATTTTATGTTAATTATAGTGAGTCATAAACACAGTTTAATAAGGCATATGACAAAAACAGCAGTTTCCTCTCCCACTTGTTTTCCATCCCCGCGAAGAAACCACATTCAGTCTTTCACTAACTCCTCTGATAATTACTAACACACTCTAAGACATTTTATACTATGCCTTTGTTTTCCAGTTTCATATGTTATCTACCAACCTCCTACTACATAGGGCACATGGACACACACACACACACACTCACACACTCTCCGAGAGCTCCTAATTGGGTTACATCACAATTCTTGTTTGAATCAGTCTTTGGGATTTAACACAGTGTAGCTCAGCCACTGGGATTAAGATGGCACACTGGACTAAAGTTCCTTTCTTGTACAAAATTTGTTTTCCCTGATGTTGACTGCTTTATTCCCCACCCTCCCGCCTATCTTTTTCTTAGTGTTCTACAAAACCTTCGCCATTTCATTCCCAAACTTTTCAAAGCAATGTCATGTGTTGGTTTAAAAACATCTCCACAAATCCTCTGACACTCCTCCCTTTAAGAGTCGGAGCTTCAGTCCCCTCACCCTGAGTATGGACGAGACACAGAATACGGTGGAACTGACAGCGTGTGGCTTCCTCCCGGCTCTGCCTCGGGCCCCGCACCTGGGGGAAGCCGGAGCCACGTTGTGAGGATGCTCAAGCAGCCCTATGGAGAGGCCCTGTGGGGAGAAGCTGAGGCCTCCCGCCAACAGCCGTGAAGAGCGCCATACTGAAGTGGCTCCTGCAGCCCAGTCAGCTCTTTACACGAGGAAGCCCCAGCGTCATCCTGACTGCAACCTCATGAGAGTGCCTGAGCCTCAGCCACCCTGCTAAGCCACTTCAGGATTTCCAACCCACAATGAGACTGTGAGATGATGCTTGGTGTTTTAAGTTACCAAGTTCTGGGGGCCTCTTACACAACGATAGGAAATGAATCTAGTCCATCGGTACATTAGAGCGTATCCAGTAATCTACCAATGTCATTTTTAACTTGCGTGTCCCTCCTGGAACTCTGTCTTCCTGTCCTAACTTTGGCCGGTCAACCTCTAGTCCTATTTTCACGTGTATCTGGCATTTCGCTTTGCCTTCAACCTAAGAATTCCCTTCCATCTCTGTGTCAGAGCCCCCACTCTTGACTCCCACATCTTCCTCTTTGCTGGTCCAGTGGCTTCCTAAGAATGAGCACATGGGAGGTACATGTTTTGACTGTGGAACCCTGAAAATATCTATTCCAAGTCTTATCTGATTGACAGACTAGACACATTATCTAGGTTGGGAATTACTTCCCTCAGAATCGTGAAGACCTTGCTTGACAGTCTTCTAGCTCCACGTCTGAGACGCCGACACTCCCCGTTCCTGACCTGTGACCCTCCTCCTTGCTACCGAGCTTCAACCAGCTCTCTCACACGTTCTCAACTTTCACGACTGCCATAACCATGCTTATCATTCCTTTCAATCCAGGGACGCATGTGCTTCAGTTGTAAGCTATTTTCTTTAATAATTTTCTTGCCTTCATTTCCTTTGGTCCTCAACTTCTATTTTTTAATGACAGACCCGCTGGACTAATGCTATAACTTAAAAAAACACAATCAAAATCACTTTAAATTTCTGCTGCTGTAATTGTGAAGCAGGCCCCTCACTCTCCGTCCTCCAGCCACTGCCCTAGCTCAGGTTATTGGCATCTCCCAACTGGCTTACAACCTAGTCATTTCCCTGCTCTCCCTTAATTCAACATTTCGTGATTTAAGATGTACAGCTCCCCCGTTCCATATGCTTTAAAGACTTTGGGGAGAAAACTCCAATGTCCATAACATGGCATATAAATGAGCTCTTAGAAGACACAGCCTGGCCTTTCCCCGACCCCCCACCTCCTGGACCCCCAAGGATGTGTGTCTTCCCTCTGCCCCCAGCCCTTTCTGCAACCATATGTCTTTGCCTATGCTGCTCTCTACCTGGGACACCTTCCCCTAACTCTTACTCTCACTTGTCCTTTAAGATGGAGTTCAGAAGATCTTCCTTCACACACCCGCCTCCGCCAACCCAACGGGTTAATGTCTTTTCTCAGGGCTCTCCCTGCACCTATTTCCTGCCTCATCATCTGTGCATGTGGCTCTTTCTCCAACTGGTTCACAGGTTTCTCAGTCTCATTTATCCATCAATATTCCCCAGGTCTTCCAGCACGCCTGGCACACAAGCAGGGTTTAAACACCAGCGACGCTTATAAGGAAGCACACTCAAGATGCATTCAAAGCGCATGTAAACTCATTAAAACAAAAATTGACTCAGTTTTGATTGGGACATTATAAGAAAAAGTGTTTACTTTTTCTTTAAGGGCCATCATGCAAAATAATAAATGAACAAACGGACTACAGTTCCCCAAGTGAACTAGAAGACGCTGAGGCCCCTTCCAATCTGGAGAGTCCCTAATTTCTAACACTCGCCTCTGGAGAGACAGAGGTGATAAAGCAGTCAGGTCGATGGTCCCTATCCTAGGTCACCAAAAACCTGAACTTATTCCCACACTCCCAGTTATATACAAATAATTCGTGTCCCTCAGAATCTCAGAGCTGAAAAGAACCTTAAGAATGATAAACAATTTTCCCCTTACAGCTTAGAGAACTGAAGCCCAGAAAAATGATGCGACTCGGTCACAGAGAAAGTGTCAATAAAGATGCCCACATACATTCAGAACACACAGATCTGTATCTCAGTGGAGGCAGCCAAATGAACAAAGCCAAGTCTACGTTCAGAAAGGAAAATCTTCAAATGCAAAGTTTTCTTCTTCCAGGCACAACCTCACCCTTTTCCAGGTGGCCAGCAGCTGCTTATCAGACATCTGCTCTGGATAATCCGCGATTGCAAACACACATCCCAGTAGGAAGCCTTCTTCTGGAACTAGAATAGAATTATACAAGGAAAAGAAAATTAAAACCCCATGAATATGTGCACACAAAAAATAACACAGCTCATTTTGCTGAGTTCAATCTGAATTTATGAACTTAATCACTCCTGACCATGACGTTCCAGCAGCAGTCTGAGTACATCTGGGATAGTGCGAGACATACTGGCTTGACTGTCTATATAAAATGATTAAAAAGTGAAACCGACAGTTTCTGCCTGGGCACTGAGCACTGGGTGTTGGTCCTTGTGGCAGACCGACATTCTCTGGACACCAGCGTTCACTTCAGGGCACGGTGTCCCATGTACCAAAGAACATGTGACTATTCATTATTCTAACTACATCCTTGTTAGGTAGGAGATGCACGTTTCCTCAGTTGTGAGAATTAGTTTGACATGAATTCTTACCCTACCCTCAAACACTCTCAAAGCACTTATGTAAGTACACGACGTTTAGGAGAGAGAAAGAAAAAATCCACGTTACTAACTCTCCACTGCTGGGTCGTGTCCAAAAAGCTGGTGCTGCGGCAGCGGCGGCTGCGGGTGCGGGGGCTGCGCGGGCGCAGCTGGATGCTGCAGCCCAGGCGTCTGACTCAGATGCTGCGCCGTCTGAGTTTGCATGTGCTGCTGCTGCTGCTGCTGCTGGTGCAGACGCTGCTGCTGCTGGAGAAGGCTGTGCTGCTGCTGCAGCAGGCTGTGCTGCTGCTGCTGTAACTGTGCGAGTTGTTGCTGCTGCAGCTGCTGTTGCTGCAGCTGATGCAACTGTTGCTGCAGGGCATGCTGCTGCTGCAGGGGCTGGAGCTGCTGCTGAGGACGGTGCAGCTGCTGCTGAGCATGCAGCTGCTGCTGCGGAAACGGCAGCTGCTGCTGTGGGAACTGATGCTGATGGACTTGCTGCTGCTGTGGGAATGGATGCGACTGCTGCTGGGGGTAAGGCTGCTGAGAAATCTGCGGCTGCTGCTGCTGGAGCTGCATGATCTGCTGGGGCGGAAGGTGCAGAACTGGGTGCTGCTGTGTCTGGGGCGGATGCTGCTGTTGTGGCAGATGTGGCTCTGGCGTCACTTTCACTTGGCCGAACAAGACTGCATTGGCATTTGCATGGCCCTGCTGGCTGTGATTCACCTGCTGTTCTAAATTTTTTGTAGGTGCTGAAAGGGACTGTAAGATCTAGAAAATGAAAATTAGGTAAAGTCATTACCAATGGTTACTAAAATGTACTAATATTCTCTTAAGAGAATAATAGTATGTCCTACCTGTTTAATATTCAACTGAATGAGAAGCATCAAACAATTGGAAGCTTCAAAAACAATACCGCATTTTTTTTGGTATTCATTAAGCACGAACTTTAATAAAGCAAATATATATTTTGAGACCACCAAAATTTGAAACTGAATAAGGAAAATAGAATAAGCTAATGAATTAAAGTTGACAAACATAAACACTCATATGGCTGATGTGTTTTATAGAACGCAGAGTGACAAGGCAGCAAAAAAAAAAAGAAGTGTTCTGTCCTATGTACTTCTCGGGCTGTGGGCGCCAGAGGCTGTGCTCCACCTGCAATGTTCTGCCGTGCGCAGGGCCTCTCTGGTGCCCCTCCCCGTCCTGTCCTCTCCACAGACCTTCTCCTAAGTGAGGGATGCTCCAGGAATGACAGGCAGGGAGGGCACCCAGCAGCCTAAGCCAAGCCCCCGTTCTACAGATGCCATTTCCTGACAAAGAAAGGGGTCCAGGGAGAGGTGAGCACCAAGAGCACCTGCAAGTGAAAGCACTGGACCAAGCTGCCCCAGACAGCAGCCGGCCCCATGAGAGCCACCAGCCTCTGCTCCTCTGCACGCCCTGCGCTGTGTCCTGGCACACTCCATACATGAGGGACAGAGAAGACACCAACCATGGGTTTCTTCAACACTCTCCCAAGGGAGAAACCATGAGTACAGCTGGTAAATCAGCTTCCTCAAAAATGACTTGGAGCTCTTTAGATGGGACAAAAATGTCTCAGGCTAGAGGAAAGCCTACTGGCCAGACTATTTCCCTTCTAGTTCATTCTGCTTCACAAGGATGGAAGTAAGCTGACAGCTTTGTATAAGCTGAGGGGTGGGAGGGGACAGGACAAGGGATTAAGAGGTACCACCAAGTCGAGCATCAGATTGCAAGCTGCTTTATTAGCTTACACAGGGCTGAACCAAACGAAACATGTTATACAATGAATTTTTCCAAAATGCTCAAATGACAAAAATTGGAAGCCAACTTCCTACGGTCTTGGGAACCTGTAACAGTCAAATGGATTTTACTAAAACTCAGTCAATACGACTTAACACTATTAAAAGCATACTTGTCATTTAAATAAAACTCTAAATTTTAATTTTAACATAAACCAGAGTTATATGAAAATCTCAAATATGTTTTTAACATATATCTCCCACTTAGTCTCCAAAACATAAAGGTTATATAATTCGCTAGGGGTAACAGACTTTGGATTTAGTGATGAAACGAGTTTAAAATTGAAGTCAGTCAAACTCAAGAGCTTGGGTACACCAGTCTTTGACATCTTCTTATAGATAAGACACCTCTATAAGGAGATTCAAGAACTCCTCAGTTGAGCTCTAAGCAAAAAGAAATTTTTTTAACCAATTTTTAAATCATAAAGTAACTGTTTCTTCTCTATGCTTAAAAGTACTAAAAAGTACCCAGGAAAGTGGAAGGGGAAATTCATCCCTCCACACACGATGCCCACGTAGCAGAACAGCATTTGGGATGCTGACATGCCCAGAAAAAAGCAGGGGGCGGGGAGGAGGACACCTGCTGGTGGGTATGTCCGTCAGCCATGGGCCCACACACATGAAACTCATGCGAACAGTGGCTGCCTCTGGAAAGAAACCAGAGTTAGGGGTGGGGCAGAGTTTAACATCACTTCATAGCCTTCAGTATCACGGAATCTTTTTATTTCATACACATATTATTTTTTGACCCTGAGGAGTAAACAACCCACGTAAATTTGATGGGCAATAAGGAAATAAATGCCCGTCTGCCATAACAAACAGGGCTGAGCCAGCTGTTTGCCACGAGCTGCTCCCCTTGCACCCCCAGCCCAGATCAAAGGGGAGGTCTGGAAAGTCTGAAGGACCTTCACACACAAGGGGAGTTTATGTTAGGAGGGCCAGTGGGAACGCCTGAGGCCAGAGGGTGTTCCTCGCAGCTCTCATTGCTCCGAGTTGCCAGGAGGACTCACTGGGTTTGCCTTCTTTATGAGTGACCACAACTGGAGGGGCTGAGGGAGGCCAGGGTGTGACAGGAGGGCCACTTGGAGCAGATGAAGATTCAAGATCAGAGCCCCAGCCAGGAATGAAAATGGACCTTGGCCTAGAAAGTCATGCACCTGGCAGGCCAGTGTGGGTCTGAAGGCACAGGCCTAGCTGGGGAGCAGGCACCTTGGAGGACCAGCCATTGAGATGCCTCTTAAAACAGCTTCTGTACTCATCAGATGGCTTTTTCAACCCTCTGAACTGCCTCAGGTTGAAAACATACGTTAGTCCTGAAGAATCAAGAAAAACATTCTTAATTACTTGATCACATAATTTGCCATACTGCAAACAACAATTTTTTCTTTTTCTTTTTTTTTTATAAGAAGATTGGCCCTGAGCTAACATCTGTGCCAATCTTCCTTCACTTTGCATGTGAGATGCCACCACAGCATGGCCCAATGAGTGGTGCATAGGTCCGCGCCCAGGATCTGAACCCGCAAACCCTGGCACGCCAAAGTAGAGCACACGAACCCAACCACTACACCACCGGGCCAGCCCACAAACAACAATTTTTCCTGAATGTCAAGTGTGAATTTTTCCTTTGTGGCTGTCACAGCCCTTATTTAAATTACTTAACAATGAGGGCCACAATATACAAAGCATTGATACACACTACATGGCTCCTAACCACTAACAGTCTACGATTCAAACAGGATTTTGATGGCTAGCTATGTTTCCCCAAACCCCTAAGCTAATTTTAGACTCAATTTGTCTCATAGTCTTAACATTTCAAAAATTCATTTTCTTCACATCTAGCAGCAAAATGTCCTAATGTTCTTACATTGCTGGAAAACTGAGAAAATCTCTTCACCACTGTTCCCGTTAGTGATCAGATCCATTCTCTCACTAGAGCTGGATGGAGCCTTCCCAGTTTCCACCTCTAGAGCCCACAGCTGAGTGGATCAAGTTCGTCTTCTAAGGATGTCTTACCTGCAGGACAATTTCAAAAGCAGAGATGTGCCCAAACTCCCGGGGGTAGTCACTTATTTCCATTGCAAATGAGAATATTTTATCTTTATATCCAAATACAGTCACGCGTCACTTAACGCCAGGGACATGTTCTGAGAAAAGCATCGTCAGACGATGTGGTCCGTGTGAGAACACCACAGCGTGCACTTGCACAAAGCCAGGTGGTACAGCCTGCTACACACCTAGGCTCTACGGTACTAATCTTACGGGACCACCATCGTATATGCGCTCCATCATTGACCAAAACATCGTTAAGCAGCACATGACAGTACCAACGTAGGAAATGGGATTTAAGCCAATACCCACTGTATCTGAAAAATATAGAATGTATAGAAATGACCAGTAATTGATCAACAGTACTTTCTACACTGCCAATACATAAAGAGCAAAGAACATTGCCATTCTATTTTAATGGATGACATCCATTCATAATTCCTCAACTAAACAAAGGAAGAAAACAGCATTTCTTGAGCTGCCAGTCTTTGCATGTTAGTTCATTCCACTCTCACATCAACCCTGTGAGACCCATCTCAGTGGACGCCTCACACCTCCCCTGCCAGCCAGACAAGGCCACCCGGATGCTCCAGGTCCCCGCCCAGAACTGGCTCACCTCCCAGCCTCCCCACCTCAGTGACACCACCTCTAATTTCTAATTTCTTCCCCAATCTTTACCTCCAGCCTGTCATCCTGACTCTTCTTTCCCACCCTCCCTAAGTCCTCTGGTTTCCAGCAGGACTTTGTGACCATTACCTCTGCTGTCCCCTACAGCCCACTGCTGTGCTGGGACTTCGCTTTGTGGCTTTTCTACCCACTGCCCTTTCTGGGTGCTGAGGTCCATAGACCCCCAAGCACTGAGGTTCTGTGACTCCACGTGAGCATGGACACCATCTGGACACACCTGGCCTGCTGGTCTTTGACTGCCTCATCTCAGAGACCTCTTCTCCGTTCCCAGTCACCCTTCAGACCGTAGTGCGTGACAAACTCAAATTTACCTCCAGGGCCCCGGCAGGCAGTAACAAGTGCAATGAGACAGAGGGAATGCCGACGGGGTGTGGGAATTGAGCACACAGAAGGAGCCGCATTTCAAAGGAGGCAACTGCTGCTCAGCCACGAAGAACTGTCACCATTCAGACTTTAGAATATCTGCTCAGGGTTTTACTACAGCATCCACTTCTCAAGATAGGCCAGAAACCCCATTTTTATGGAGAATCTCAAGATTCTGGCAAATAAATCTAACTTAAAAAAATTATCTGGATCAAACTAAAGGCATCAGGCAGAATGTGACCTCTCAGTTACTGGGGTGCAAACTTGCTCCCCGTCTTTCCTCACCCACAGCCACTGCACCTCCAGGACTGCTCTGCCTGTGCACGTGCCTCCTCCGACCACCTCGCTTTTCCTTCCAGGATGTCCACTCCATTGAGACTAGTCTCCATTGCCCCGGCCCCGTCACCCTCCTGGCTGGATTAGATTCCACTTTAGTGGCTCTTGCTAATACACTAAGCTTTGGTCACCAACCTAGACTGGGTCCTAACAGGTCCAGAAGTACTGTCTTCCCAGAATCTCTGTACCAACTATTTCAAAATCTCCATCCTCCTCAAATCCCTGATGACCTTCCCTCTCATCTCTGACACTCTACCCATCTTGCCTCACTCTCTCTCAATTTTCTTCTACTGTCTAAAGGATGTGTTTCCTTCTCCCTTACTCTGGATACCAACCCCCTCCAGCGTCTCAAGAACCTTGACTATCAATTATTCACCGCTTAACCCAAGGGAGGGAGGGAAGGAAGAACATGTTTTATGCATCTCTAACCAATAAGGACTTTTCAAAACCACTAACATTATGATACTCAACTGTTATACTGTTATTTCTAACAAGAAATATGCATTTGGTTACCCCTACTAGCCCCCCGCCAGTGGCTTCCTTGGGAGAAAGTGTGTGCTCCTCACCTTTAGGACGAGGCCTCTTCAGGCCCTCCTAGCACCCACCCACGCACCTCACTAAGTTCAATCTTACTGGCTGGCTTTCTCAGAGCACAGCACATCCATGCCTGCTTTTGAGTCTTCACAGTTGCTGTTCCTTTCACCTGGAAATCTCTCCCTCAGTTGTTCCCATGGCTTCCTTGTCACTCACCCCTGACTTAAGTCACCTCCTTCATGAGGCCCTCCCTGACCACCGAACCTACAAGAACCTCTTCCCCCAACTGCTATCACACGACCCCTTCTTACTGTCTTCAAAACACCTGTACCCGTCACAAGCCCTTCTGTTCACATTTGTCTGCTCACTACCTCTCCAACTAAGACAACAGTAGGGGACTGATTGCTCTCATTTATCATTGTGTCTCCTGTGCCCACAAAAATGAAAACAGTGGTCAATGTACCACAACCACCTTCTTTCTGTCTTAAATTGAAAAACATCTACTAAAACTTTTAAGGTCCATTCTGTATCAACAAGCTCCAATCGTAAAACCGTAAATTGAAATTAAGGCTTCTTCACATTAATTTGTGTTATGCTATCATCTACCATGAAGTTCATTAGAAACAAATAAGGAAAAGCTGGTAAACTTCAATCTTCTCTTGATGCCCCTGCTAATTTTAAACAAAGTAAGAGGGGGAAACTTCTTTAATTAGGGAGAGCGCTCCATCACTGGTATCCTGGTTCTACTGGGCAATGTGAGGTCTTCAACCTCAATGCATGCTGCCACCCTTTTATGACAGAATTTGTGACACATATAAAAGACTGTAAAACAAGTTCTCACGCAAGTAAATACTGCTTGTAAGTCAACTGTTCTGAAGAATCAGAAAACAATAAACTATACTGAAATAGACTGGAAAATCCAATATCTAAATTTTTGTTTTTTAAAGAGTGACTTACATGTGCTACGTTTGACGGTCGGTTAATTTGCTGAATGTCAGCATTATTAGTAATGTTTCTTAATGTCCGCGCGGCTGGACTCCAAGCAGCTATCATTTCTGATCTCTCGGAATTTTGGAGATTTTGTCCCGAAGCTATTAAGTGACCCCGGACCTCAGGCGGTAAGATGCTGCCTGGGACCGGCGGCACATTGGCACACAAGTTAATTAAGCCGGGCTCCTTCCCGGGCGGCAGTCTGCGCTTTGCTGCAGCTAACTGTGGGACCTCAGCTGGGGTCCAGTTTAGATTTCTCTCCTGCTTTTCAGGTGATGAGTCTGAAGAATCATCAAACATCAGTTCCCCTTTAGATTTCTCGGCGTTCGACTTGGGTGAAAATTGCTGCTCGCCTGAAGGAGAGCCTTCTTGAGAACTGGCAGGGCTCGACTTTTCATCTGTACTGCCCTCATTTGGGGAATCTTGTTCCTCATTTTCTACCTCTTCCTCCTCCTCTTCTTCCTCTTCCTCCTCTTCATAAATTATTAGACGAGGATGATAAAATGCTTCATCTTTTTTGGTTTTCTCCGATATGCAATCCAGGACCCAGTCGGGAGTCACAATTTTAATACTTGATCTCTTTAAAGCACACTCGTATTTCTCCTACAAGTAAAGCACAAACACACACAGAAACAAAGCTGTGAGTTTTATCAGCTTCCTAGAATTGTGCATCATACAAAGAACTCTGGGAGAGGGGTACAACGGAAACATTCAGCACCCACTACTGCCATCTGACACACAGGGAAAGCTTACGCTCCTTTAGATGGATGCTCTTACACCTGCAATAGTAGCCTTAAAAGATTTTGTTTAAATGAACTATTATAAATGATATTTTAGATACAAAAGTAGGGCCAGGAATCCTATGGAAAACTCTATGAATGAAATGAGTAACTGCCACCTAATCTAGTGTTTGTTTGTTGACAATGTGTACAGAGCTCTAATTGTGGGTCCGGGCACCTTTAGGACATCAGAGACAGTCACCAGGGGGCTGACCACTCATGGGAATGCCTTCTTAACCAGTTATCTGGGGTTTATCGAGCTCCTTCCACATGAGACACAACGGATGCAACCAGTCTCTGACCTAATAAGGTTCACAACTTAGTTCTGAAGAGAAATTAAATAGGCAGTGAGAATACAATATAAACCAGCACTAAGCGACAGGGGCATGTGGGCAGAAAAGGTTCTACCAGTGAGTTCAACACTCAGGGACGCCCACCTACAGGTGAGGTCCGGCTGGGTGTGAGTGGTGACGACTGGAGGGCACACCAGAAAAGGCACACTTGGAGCACCAGGCCAGGAGTGCTGACAGGCAGGGGGCTCTCCAACTGGTAAGGGCGGAAAGAGGAATGTGCCAAAGAAAAAAGGAAATAATGGAAAACTTCAAATAAGGGTAATATGATAAACTAGCTTTAGAATGAATGAGTTTGGAAATACGGTTCAGTTAACTCCTAGAATCTCCCCCATCTGCTTCTCAAGCCCCGGAGGACACCGATTCTCTACAAACATGTCTCGGGGCCACACTACAAGCCCCGTCCCATCGTGGAGACGGAGGCGGTGCGTGCTTGGCCGGAGAAGCTGCACCAGCGGCAGCAGAACCGAGGACGCTCGGCCATCAGCCTCTGTGGAGGACCTGGTGCTGAGCCCGGACACAACACAAAGCTGGAACCCCTCTCCTGGGAAAGAGGAAGGCCCACACTAGCGAAGGGATTTAACTGTGTGTTACTTTTGAGGATGTTCAAGCTTAAACCTATTTAAAACACAAGTAAAACTCAGTCATGGGCAAACACATGAATAAAAAGCAAAGCAAAAGAAAAATGAATGTGATCATAACCACACCGATTACATTTTTAGTGTACAGTTTTAATTGTTTTTGTTATAAATATATATGTACATATATTAAAAGCTGAAGGGAGGAAGCATATTGTCACAGTGTACAAATACTTCATAATGTGCTGTTTTCCACTTAATATATCGTGAACAATCTCCGACGTCAATATGTACACTTTTATGCAGGCACTTTTGCTTTTAACTTCTTTAATGTAATTTTCTACAATACTCCAAAGTAGAGTCGTGAAATAAATCTCTCCATCTATCACCCAGCTTCAATAACTGGCAACTTCTTGAAATCGTGCTTCATCCATCTCTTCCACGACTTTGTCTACGCATCTTTAACTGATAAACTACATTACGAAATCCACTACAGCTGTCAATACTATCTCATACCCAGGACTTACTCAAATTTCCCCAAGTTTCAAAACTCATTTTACAGTTGCACACAGTTTTTTGGGGGTTTTATTTTGCTGAGGAAGATTAGCCCTGAGGTAACATCTGTGCCAATCTTCCTCTACTTTGTATGTGGGAGGCCGCCACAGCATCGCTGACAAGTGGTGTAGGTCCACGTCCAGGATCCAAACCCACAAACCCAGGCTGCCAAAGTGGAGCGCACCAAACTTAACACACCATGGGGCTGGCGCCTGCACACAGTACTTTTAACATAAGCCTACTATTCTGTTGGGTAGTTGCATAAATTAGGAAATCCCCTGGTGTCAGGGATTATTATTTAGTTATTTCTAGTGTTACACTTATTATAGTTATTTCTAGTGTTTATTCACTGTTTTGCTACTATGAAAAATTGCAGGAGATCTTTACACACATCCTAAATTGTTTACATACAATAAATTCTTAGGTTTTGGTGTTCAAGTATGAAAAATTCTCTAGGACTTCATATCTATAATTACACTTCCCTCCAAAAAAGGCTGTATCTATGATATAGCCTATGATACACACCTATGTAGGAGTATATCAATTTACCACACCCTTGAGAAAAAAATTTTTTATTCCTTATTCTAAAAATCATGTTATTGTGACATATTTAAGTATGGAATGTTACACACACCCTCCCACAGTAAATACAGACAATCACTTTCTGCAGCTGACTAGAGACTTTCAGTGACCGGACCACGCGGCCCAGAAGAGTCCAGAGCTCTCTCAGGAAACACACAGCCCAGGTGCACACTGAAGTACTTACAAACTAAACAAATATTGCAAATATACAACATGGGCAAATAACATACATTTAATATGGTTTATATATTATTTCCCAAAGTAGGAAGATGCTTATTGAAATAAATATGAAATAAAGTGTTTTTTAATTCTGTTAAATACTAAAAATAAAACCAGTACCATGAAGCAGAGTTGCTGAACATTCTGGATGTTAGAAAGAGCACTTCATACTTAAAGAGCTGGATCCACCGTGGACGAGTCCTGAGTTCTCCCCTTGTACAGGGTTCTGGCATTCCACGCTCCAGGAGCGACCTACTTCCCACACAAGTCTACGTACAACACTTCAGCAAACTGAAGTCCACTCAGATTTTCTCTCACTTCTCACCAGTAAGTGTTTTTTGTCACTGAAGGACAATTACTGCTTAAACAAGGTGACTGAAGAGCAAAGCAACGTTAAATGCCTTTGCCTGCGCTAATTTACCAGCTATGTTATTCTAACTCTGAAATCCTCAAAACTATCAATTATTAAACGTCACAGACCTCAGGAGTCAAAGTGAAGTGGCATGGGGTCAGGGTGTGGCCAGCAGGGGGCCAGGGCTGGCCCATGCCGCCCATCTCTCCCAGCCTTGCCCTCAGCCCCAGGGGCAGTATTCACACCCAGAAATCTCCAAGTGCTACATCCAGCCCCTTTCCCTCAATAACTAGGAAGTACATTTCGTTTCTGTTGATTCTGTTACTAACTCCTCCATTCTTCTCAACTTAAATTAAAACTTTAAAATTCAAGAATATAAAAGTTTCACTATGCCATTTACACATTTTCCCTAAGAATTCATCAAAAAAATGCAAGAAAAGAATTTAAAGAGATGCCATTTATGTTGTGTGTAGTCAGCTAGTCTGTTTGACAAATCCACTCTAGTCATATGCCTCTGAAATTATAATTTGCCTCTAAGTATTCACTCATAGGTACAAGATTTATACAAGATTCCATTTCTCTTCAAACTAGCTACCTAAAATCTAATGATTTATTTTTAGCCACAAATCAATACTGATATATAAAGAACCCCTACACTATTTAACCAAAGCATACTATTTATCTCTTAAATTGTTACGCAAAATGTAATTTTTTACTTACATAGATTTTAAGATTCACTACTTAAATTTTCACAGAAAAGTTTCTTCTTGGACTGAGAGGTTTACTACGTTACAATCAAATCCACTGGCTCACAACTTCTCCCCCTGTCAGCAGACTGGCATGACGAGGAGCACACATTCGTGAGTGCCCCTGCTTAGTTTCAAAGACCCCATGAAAGGGTCCTCTGGGCAGTGTACGACTGTTCCAGCCCTCCACTCTCCACCCTCCGCCAGGGTCGTGGGGACATCCACCACACACCTCTCTCCTCCTGCTGTGAGTCAGCACACTCAGACGAAATAAGATAATGACAATGTAGACTCAGATTGAAGACAGTAAGAAAAAAATGGAGGCAATGACTAATATGTGGGAAAAGTAATCATCAAAAAACTCTTCTACTATAAATATACTATATCTGATTCTCAAAGATGCAAATAATTGTTCATGGAAGGAAAACAGTTTGATTTCCAGAGAACAGTAATTCTCAAACATTAGTGTGTGTCCTAATCGCTGGGAGGCCTTGACACGGATGCCTGGGCTCCCTGCTTCCCCCACCTGGTTCTGATTTACTAGGTCTGGGGCGGGCCGGACAGTGTGCACTTCTCACAAGTCCCCAAGGGAGGCTAATGCTGCTGACATGGGGATCCCACTTGGGGACCAAAATCCCTCCGGCCCCACCAGTGCTTCGAGGTATAGAGCCCTGGGCTTATCAAGATAAATGCAGTCTATATAGTCTACATTATTAAGAAGGAAACTATACTGAAAACTTCACCAAATGCATGTTTATAATTACACTCAGTACAAGGCCTTTTTAAAACTTGTGAAGAGGTCGATAGATACATATTTTCACAAATAAAAATGAACAGAAGTTGTACTGGACTTGAAAGGAAACTCTAGAAATTCAAAAAACTTTCCTATTTTCTCCATGAAATAAACCCCTATTTCTTTGTATTCAGAAGTCACATCTGACTCGAAATAAAATTTATAGGGGCCGGCCTGGTGGTGCAGTGGTTAAGTTCGCACACTCTGCTTTGGTAGCCAGGGTTCACAGGTTCAGATCCTGGGTGTGGACCTACACACCACTCATCAAGCCATGCTGTGGCGGCGTCCCACATACAAAATAGAGGAAGACTGGCACAGACGTCACCTCAGGGACAATCTTCCTCTCCAAAAAAATAAAATAGAATAAAACTTATAATCATCTCATATCCCTTGTGGAATGAAGCTGGGTATAAATAATGTAAACTAATATAATCGGCTTTTGTAAGTGGAATCTAATAATTAACTTAAAAGATGCTCAAAAAAGACATTTGATTACTGGAAATACTTAAATGACATAAAAAGGAGAATGTACATGAAACACTTACCCCCTTCGGTTCTGGAACAACCAAATGTGTGCACTTCCTGTTGAGGTTCAGCTGGCAATCCCCCCCATAGAAAGTAAGCAAAGCCCAGAGGGCACTTCTATCTCCAGATGACACCTGACAGAAAACCAGAAATCAGGCTTTTATCACACATTTCAATGTTTACTTATTTACTTCATTATTAAAATACATTGTGACAGTATAACAATTTTGCTTTATCTACTTTTCTCCCATATTAAATGAAATAACCTAAGGCTATTAGTGGGAAAAATAGATAAGCTTTTAGCTATTTGCTTATTACAATAAAAACTTTTATTCCTATAATAATAGTTTTATAGATATTACTTTTTTTTGCCTTGTCACCAAATGAATTAAAAGAAAATACTTATATCTACACTCCAAAGACTGAATGGAGGGTTGTTTCATTCTATAACAAAAATGATAGGGGGAAAAAAAAGCAGAAAGAACTAGTATACCATTCCAGTTTCCAATTGTGTCATTTTTGAAAATGCTTAAATACAACAGCAGTATCAAAATCATATTTAAGGAGTGCCTTAATCATTAGTGGATAACAAATAAATATTAATTATGAAATGCATAAAATGAAAAGATAAAAATACAGTGATTTGTAAGCTCTGGGAAAATGTAAATATTACTTAACACAAAGAAAGAAATAAGGCAAGCATAAAAGGATTAAATGTTATGCTTGCCTAGATGACAAAGTAAGGCTTCAGATACAATGGCTGATGTCACTATAACAACACACAGCTACCATTTATTGCCTGCCTACTATGTGCCAGGAACTGTGCCAAGTGCTTTGTGTCTGCTCTGAATCCTCATGACCGCCATGTGGAGTAGGCATCATAAGAACCAGTTTATAGATCAGGAAACAAACTTAGAAAAATTGTAGCTGATAATCAGAAAAGCTGGCTTTTATAAGCCAGGTCTGTCTAAACCCAGGTCTGACTCCTAACTGTATTTTCCAACCCCTCTACACTGCTTCTCTAAGGGCAGTTACTACCAAAAATAATGTCTAAAAAGTAAAATTTTAGACTCTGAAAGACAAGAAACATTTAAGAAAAATAAAGGTGTGAGTGTTAATTCTAAGATAATCATTTAACCAAGTGAATTTTTTGGTGGATAATTTACTACAAGTTGAGAATTATGGTGAAGAATTCTGGACTTTGTCTCAAGTTAATTTTTTAAAAGTATTGATAAACAGCATGTTTTTTTAACAGCCATTATTCAGCTTGCTAAAAACCTAACATTCCACATCTACTCTCATCCATTTTACACAGACTTCTAGACATTATTTTGCGCTCCACATTACTCTGTGAATGCTAACAAGAACACATTAATTTTATAAGATCACCTTTAAAAATTGTTATTTTATATCTCTTTAGTAAGTCAATGTCACATTTCAGAGGTTGGGTCAGAAGACTTATTTTTATTAGAGGCTTTCACAAAAACATTTACATCCTGCAGCCTTTGGAGAGCTGAGATTTATTATATGATCATTTGGATTACTCCAATGAATCATTACATAATCTTTATTAAAATGAAATTAAAAAACAATCTAGATACGCCTTTATTACAAAGATTTGGTCACACGTCAGCTGAGTGTTATTTTTATTTTACTGACTACAGTACCTATCTGGCCTGTGTCACAGACATGGGTCTCAACAGGGTGCCTGCCGTATGTTGCTGTGGAAAGAACATCAGAGAGGGAGGAGGGGAGTCCCAGAATTGACAGCGGATCTCCAAAAATGAGCTCATGTCAACTTGGAAAACGTCCACGAACGGGATTCTTCATCGATGTACATTTGGGTTAAATGACTTCAAACACACCTATCAACTAACGTAATGAATCTATATCAGCCTAATTAATAGTTAAGCATGCTCTTTCCACACCAAAATGTTTAACAATCATTACTTAGTGGTGACAGGATTACGGGGACATTTTTATTTTCATGTTTATACTTTTCTGTATTTTCCAAATTTTTAAGAGCATTAGTTTTATAACTGGGGAAAGTGCTTTTTCTTTTTTTTAAGCAATCTTTCTACGCTACAACTCTATCACCTCAGCTAGCAAAGCTTGGGATGCCTTAAAATCCACCTGACCTCTGGCTGCTGTCGGCCTCCCACTGCTCACTAGCACCACTCCCAGCATGCACCTGACCCTACGGTTTCAGGACACTCCCCAACCATGCTAAGCGTGCTGTGCTTCCTGGCCTCCATGCCCTCCCTCCCCCACCCCACTGCTCTACGCTGCAGCTCGGCTATCGCTGCCACTGTCCTCCCACAGCAGCTGCACAAAATCTAAAGGCTTACCACACTCCGTAACTGTGTGCGCATTGGTCTTTTCCCCCACTGTTCTCTAGGAACTTGAAGCAGAGGACTACAATTGCATCTGTCTCCCCCTGAATAAACGCTTCTCTTTACACCAATCAGGAACGCCCTCCCTCCTCCTCGAGGTCTCATATCTCCAATAAAACAGTCCTGGTTCTAGCTCACATGAATTTCTCCTTGTCCAGTCTTGATTATGGACTGTAAGCCTACTTATTAAAAACCAGAGTCTTCTGCAAGAATTACGTCTGAAACTTCTTTAATATATTTCATAGTACCTAGTACAGTGCAAGGCACATGGGTAGGCAGTCAAGAAATATTTATTGATTGAGATACAGAATGGAAAGGGCTTTTATTTTTAGGTCTTCCAGATTTAAATTATGACCCTGGCCAGGCTCTCCATCAGACTCTTGACCTAGTCCCCGAAACCTACCCAGCACATTACAACAGAGGCCTCAGCCTGCATCAATACCGGGTCAGAAGAAGGCAGATGATGGCTGTGCTTCCCAACTTCTGCTGGCACAAGCTCCCTTCCCTACCTCTCCCTGGACAGCTCTGGAAGACTCCAACAAAGAGCTCCAGCTTGTATCAACACCCTGACGGGGAAAAGACAGAAGGTCACTGAGAACCACCAAGCAAACAGTCCTTTCGTGAAGGTGGGGTCCTGCCTGGTGCATCCCTGTGCGTGCAGGTGCTCCAGTGTTCAGAAAGGGGCACAGACACCCAGAGCCTCCATTCGGCACAGGTTCACCCGGTGATCGCTCCCTCCCAGCATTATCTCCACACCTGGCACCCACTTTGTCTCTGTGCATGTTTCAACACACTGCGTTTGTTCACGCGTCTGTCCCCCTTTCTAGACTGTACGTTTACTGGGGGGGGAGAAATCCTATCTCAGTTCATTTGTACTCTGGCATTGTTCCTGTCACAAAGGAAGTACTCGTCATGTATTTGTTGAACCCAAGTCCCTTAGCTGCACACACTATATATATATATATTTATGTTTATTAATATATCTTAAAACCGAATTAACAGCTTTTAGCAACAACAAAATGTTAGTGTGCCCAGTGTACTTTTCTTAACCAAAGTTTCTTCATATGAACTACTATCAAGTAAAATCTTTCCCATCTTTATTTGAATAATCTTTCAGAACTTAAAAGCAAGCCTTTTTATTTTACCCCATTACACACTGGGGATTTCAATCCATCATAATAAGTGACGATGTGAGAATAAGGTATAGTAAGTGATCCATAAAGATCACACTGATTCTGGATTCTGCTTTTTTTACCTAACGAATTTGCCAAAAGGATATAAAATACTGCCAAAGGTCTTGCTAAATTCACTTTTTTGTCCATCACAGTCCCAACCACTCCCCACAATGAGTTTCGCACCCGGGTAACAGTCTACCAGCTGGGCTGCTTCCCAGACCACACCATCCAGCAACACTTGTTCACCTGAGAATCCAGACAGCTATGTTCTCCACCACAGCTTCCTCACCTCAATTTTTTCATGGGCTCTCCACTCTCCCCCTCCCCGCCCCTCTGCCAACCACACTTGTCTCTTCTCAGCGCAGAACCTGAGATCTACTTAAGACCCCTAAGCCAGCATGATGGCCACCAAGCCAATCAACAGTCCTGTGTCACTGTCCACACCCTGGTCCTCCTCCTTCTGGGTCACAGAGCAGGACTGAAAACCACATGCAGGTACATACAACTACCTGGACCAATTAATGCGCTCCACCTTTACCTGGGGCATGACTACTTCCCAGCAATAAAAACAAAACTGGTTAAGTCTGACTTCATCCTTGGTTTCTAAAAGTAATGTCCTACTCCTCCAATATCATCTCTATTTATTTTCAAGCTCCCTTTCCTCCCCAACCTCCTTAACTATGCATGTTACTACTCAAGGTTCTATTCCTGGTCATGTGCTCCTCTCTACTCTCCTCTGCAAGAAGTTAGGAATTCTCAGCCCTTCATACCACATCTCCGCGTCCCTACATTTGGACAGCTGATCAACACCGCAAACTCAATGTGTTTCAAATCAACTTCGTCATCTTCCCCCAGAAATCAGGATCCTCTGTTTCCCATCTCTGGCAACGATGCTATCACTTTACCACTGCTCCTAGTTTGAAACAAGGAAATCATCTGACTAACAATTTCAACGTGAAAGCATCTAGCCCAGGAGCTGGCCTGCAGAGCACTGTGATGCTGGCTTCTCTCTACACGGCATTACCAAGTCACCCGGACCTACCTGCTGATTCCCATCTGCTCCTAGGGTCCATGCTGTACCTTCATTTACACGGTGCTAACCCAAATCCAAATCTTCATCTCAAGCTTAAAAGACTGTGACTCTCTTCCTGTCGGCACTCTCATCCCTACCCTGCCCTGCATGTCAGCTTACAGCTCCCAGACCAGTTTCACTGCTGGACCACAAGAGATTTTAATTTTGTTTGCTTTTTTCTCTGTTTTCCAAATGTTCTAATGCAAACATCTGTAATCCAAAATTAAATATATAAGAAAAAAAGGTAAACAAGCATCCTGCTGGCTACTTTCATCAAGTTCAAACTCATCTAAGTTTCATGCTTTTCCTCATTCTCTGCCACCCACCGACACAGTCATTCTTTTCTTCTATACCCCAGTACATAACCTTGTTCTGATGCCAGTGTCCTCATCAATAGCCTTGGAGCCGGCCTGATTTCTCCTTCCACCTCGTTCTATTTGGAACTCGCTCTCCCTTCCCCATTTTTACTCCAATTATGCCCATTCTTTCAGGCCCACCCAAATCTTACATCCTCCATCAAGGCCGTCCTATGCCAGGAGTCCACACTGCAGCCTTCTTCTCTGAACTCACTCATTAATACACGCATGTGCCACCTGATTCAGCAAACTATACAGTATGCATTGTGCATACTATACCCTTACATGTTAGGCCTTTTACACAATAATTTATTATATATATGACAACCTTTGTTAAATGTAACCATTAGTTATTTCTCTTCAAGGCTAAACTTATAGTTACTATTTCATAATGCCTAATTACCTAATTTAAAACCCTGTAATCTTCTCATATCACATACTTTTGATTTTCTTATTTATTTCTTCAAGTCAGGTCTGCTAAACACCATGCCACTGCGACCTTGATCCCTGAAGATACCCCTGCCCCTGGCTCTTCCTCTCTCCCTTTCTATTTCAAATTGAACCCTCTCAATAGTGGACTCTGAATCTCTGAACCCAGAAATCCAATCAATAAAAATATACTTAAATGCAAAATTCACATTTTAGCCAAGTTACACTGTCTTTAGGCATAAGGAGTAATAGTGATAAAATGCTTTCATTTTAAAACTTTTCTGATGTTTATTGTAAATTTGGAACATACAGAGAAGTATAAAGAAAACAATAAAAATTACATGTAACTGCAGTACCCATCATTAAAAGGTTTTCATTTAAGCTAACTTGAAAGACTATCCTCATGTAAATACACATTTGTAACACAGATGTGAAAAACATTGAAAAATAGGGATATCAACAAAATTCCTGTTCTTAAGAGGGGAAAAAAGGCCAATTTTTCAAGGACGGCTATTAAATTGATGTAGTAAGTACAAAAAGAGAGGATTTTATAACTTTAAAGAACTTTCAGAATTTACAAGAGACACAAACAAGAGGAACCATAATTAAACTTACTAATCGCTGGGATAGAGAAGAGGTCAAATTCGGGCTGACGACACCATGTGCATGAAAGCCGAGTCTGGCCAGTCCTCTAACAGTGCGACCTAAACACACCCTCGGCCCCGATCCCATCACGGGCACGGGGAGAGCAGCAGGACTCCCTCCAACTCCCCTAGCGTCCTTGACAGGCCCCTTCTCAGAGGCTTCCATAGAGACGGGGACTAAATACTCCTCAAAAATAGCATCTAACACCAAAACTACAGAAAGGGACTAGGCCTGTGAGGTCAAACAAAATGGTAAACGCTGAACTGCAGCGTTTCCCCCCACTGACCACTAATTTGAAACAAAGTACTCTATGTAATTTAAAAATGAGCGTGAACAATACCAACTTGATTTTGTATAATAGTTTTGTACAGTTGAGGGCTTTTTTAAGCTGGGAGTTGCGAAGACAGAATACAATAAAAGAATATTAAATATTCACTTCTCTCACTACCCAGAATTAACCACTGTTAACACTTTGGTTCCTTTTCAGGTAATTCTTATATATTTTATATGGCTGATGTAATACTCTACATAACTATGGGGGTTTTTTTGGTGAGGAAGATTGGCCCTGAGCTAACATCTGTGCCAATCTTCCTCTGTCTTGTATGTGGGATGCAACCACAGCATGGCTTCATGAGTGGTCTGCCCTGGGGATCCAAACCCATGAAGCCCAGGCTGCTGAAGCATAGCACGCAAACTTAACCACTATGCCACCGCGCCGGCCCCTACACAACTGTTATATCCTGCTTTTTCCACTTAAAACATTTCCCATGTCTTTATATATTTTCATAAAACATAATTCAAAGCTGGCTCCAGAGCCAGACTATGGTGTCAAAGCGCAGAACAGGTTTTCTCACGCATTTCCAGACTGTGGGTGGTCTGGCTGCTTCCGATTCTGCATCTTAGAAACAACGCCGTGCTTTTACCTTACACGTCAATCTGCTCTTATTCCTATCAACCTGGGGTAAGTTCCTAAACACGAGGACTGCAGAGGAAGAGAACACGTATTTGGAGGCTGCGACACAGCTCGCGTTCTCTAGAGAAGCGCAGCACTGACCAGCACTGCTGCCCGCAGCTGCACAGCACTGAGGACACTGCGACAAACCTGATGAGCCAGAACGCTTACCTCAGTGCTACTAGAAAGTGCACATCTGCGGTTACAGAGGGGATCGAATGTTTTGTTACACTTATCGCTTGCAATTCCTCTTTATAAAAAAGTTGTCAATTCATTTTTCTGCCTTATTTACTGAACTTTTATTGTTTCTTATTGATCTGTATGAGCCCTTTATTCATTAAGAAAATTTTTTGCTTTTATTTCTGACTGAATTTTCCTTGTCATCTTTTTTTTTTAATGCTGAGGAAGATTTGCCCAGAGCCAACATCTGCGCCAGTCTTCCTCTATTTTGTACGCAGGTCACCACCACAGCATGGTGCTGATGAATAGTGCAGGTCCGCGCCCAAGAACCGAACCTGTGCCACCAAAGCAGAGCAGGTCAAACTTAACCACTGTGCCATGGGGCCAGCCCCTCCGTGTCATCTTTTAATTTCACTTTTATTACTTTTTCATATTCAAGTTTTAAATCTTTGTAATTCTTTAGATTAAAAGGCCATTTTCACCCACTAAAACTTTAAATCTTAAAACTAATCATGAATACTTAAATAAAATTACAAGTGTGTCATAAGGTCATATTGAATATGCATTTTAGTAAATAGCTTCTCTAAAAGTGGTTTACCAACAGGTCACAAATGGGATCGTATAAAAGCCCAGAACTGTCAGTGTGAGCAACCCAAGATGCACCGTAAGCACACTTACCTGAGAGAGGCAGGCAGTGACTCCAAAGAAAATCTGACACGACTCTGGAGAGAAACCATTCACTCTGTTTTACAGTTATTAAGATTTCAATGAAAGAAGATTAGTGCAACTGTGCTCACTAACAGACACACCCTTTTTGCCCGCCTGGACATTACCCACCCGCTCATTCCCGCTCAGTCCATTCAGGAAAGAGACAGACTGAAGCTGACCCAACAAGAGCAAAGGGCAGACTGGCAAACAGAGAACTGACCACGGAGAGAACTGAAAGGTCTCCGTCAAGTGCGTTTTCAAATCTAACCTCTCCACTTACAGCAGCAATCAAACGGGCACAACATTTTCAGGGGGGTAAACATTTGACCTCTGAGCTAGCTAACCATCCAAACATACATACACTCATACACGCAGATACATACATACTCATACGGGAGAACACTTATTTTAACAGCAAAGTAAGTTTACTTTGGAAGGAAACATTAATGTGATGACTTCTGTTGCATAGCAGAGAGAATCCTTCATAAAAGAACTCGACTTCTAGTTTTATTACCATCACTTAGTTTGCAAACTTGGGCAAGACAACTCTGAGATTTAGTATCTCCTTTGTTAAAATAAGTTAGAATATATAATTCCCAAGATCTTCCCAGTTCTGAAGCTCTTTTAAAATTCATTCAGAATATTTCCTGAGAGCTTACTATGTGCAGACACTGGGCATGTGGGTACACACAGCAGACGTGGCCTCCAGGAGCTCATACTTTAAACTTTTTGAAGAACTTGGAGTGTCTAGAATTTCCTCCCTACAGGGGGAAAGTACAGCTACTGAGGGAGAAGTGAATTAAGAAAAATGGGTGAGACTGAAAATTCTATGGCAATTTGGAATCTCCTATGGAGGGCTGCTAAGTCTCATCAAGACAGGAGCCCACATGACTGCAAGAGGCTCTGCAGACCCCAGCATCATGCCTGCGGCCCCCTCATCCAAGATGCTTCCATCCTCCTATCTTAGCTCTGGCACTTTCTACTTCCCAAGACTTGGGGAAACAGGAACAAAGGCATATCTAGACTGTGCTGTCTAACACAGTCCGGGGCTCCCTCTTCTGTCCCTTTAAGCTTCTTTGGGATGGACAAGTAAGAGCTCAAAGAAGACAACTACTTTGGAATTTTTGTGTGTGGGGTACAGGATCCAGAAAAGGAAGACTAGCCTCTTACCTTCAAAAACATCCCTCCCACCCCCAGTCTTTTATACCTGCGCTTATTTAAGAAAAAAAAAAAAAAAAGTCTCAAAAAAAAAAAAAACAGGAACCAATTTCCTCTAACTTTTTAGATTTTGGATGAGAAATCTTAGAATTTGAGTTAGAGCTGCTAAGTTCTGCACATTCTCCAGGAACTGCTTACAAAGGGATATTTTCTGTTTATTTGAGGTCCCCCATAAATATTTCAGACAAGATTCCCTGCATCCTCATTGATTCAGTAAGTAATAAATGCATTTGCAGGCACCGCCTGGCAGAGCTGCAAAACAAAGCAGGTTGAATGACCTCATCTCGTGCCCAGGGCTGAGATTTTAACATCCTAACTGTACGGCACCAGGCACCCTCAACAAGAAGTGATCTTCAAAATCAGTTATGCATGGAGTGACCCTCCAGGGAGGGTTCCTATTCCCAGGGCGAAACAGGAGCCACGCAGCCCAGAACACTGAACAGCAGCCTACAGTGTCTCATGACGCGACATCTAGCACAGTGCGGGGTGGACCTGAGTTCTAGAGTCACACTCAAGAAATGTCAAAGAACACGTGCACACGAGGGAGCTCCTTGAGGGCAGAAATGAGGTCTTGTTGACCCCTCTATTTTCAGTACCCAGCCTACAGCAGGTGTTCAATATGTGCACTGAATTAATAAACCTTCCACCCAACATAATTAAAAAGAATAACAATGCATGTTACAAAACTAAAAACATTCTGACGTTCTCCTCCCTAATCTGTTCTTTAAATGACTCATGACTTGATCCATACAGACTTAGAATTTTGGAAATACTCCGTCTAACTAGACAACACAAAAACGATCTGTTTCAATGACAAGAACACTGAGGTCCAGAGAAGCAGGCTGCCCAAGATCATAAAGCCAAGTCCCAGAAGAACCAGAACTCCCGCCTCCAGGTCGCAGCCTGGAGCTACTTCCACACAGCTGGTCTGCTGCTTTTCCACGGGTAACAACAAGGATCAGGTACATAAAATCTGATACAGGATGGAAAATAGTAGGAATACACAGTGCACACAACACAACTTGCCCTAACTAACATGTCTACTCTTCCCTCAGTAATGATCATTTCAGTGTGAGACGCAGAGTCCTCCTTCCCCTCCTCCCTTCCCCCAGAAAGGATACGGCAGAAGAGCTCCACACTGAACGGACAGAAGCACCCAGGAAGGCTGCAAGAGAAAACATTAACAGGAATCAAAAACATTTCCAATCAGCATCAAAACGACATTAGTTCACTAGTGTTGCTCCTAGAAATTAAAGGCTCTGCTATAAAGTGTTCAGACTAAAATTATGAGTATTCACGTAGCAGAAATATCAGAGTCGAAGATTAGCTATTAATACCCAAGGTGAAAAGCCCAATTATAGAGTGAAACGCTACCAGATCTTAAAAAATTCTTACGTACAGAACTTTAAATTCTGGGTTTACACACTCATTATTGCTTACGCATAGAAACTGTCTCACAATGGCAGGGAGGGGATCTGACAGCCATGCCCCCCCCCATCCAAAGTATACCGGCGCCTCCTAAGTTCCTTTCCGGAATCCTGAATCCAACCAAGACTAAATTGTGAGGTTTTTTCAGTGAAGCCAAGCAGATACAACAGTTTGCAAACCAAAAAAAGTATTTCTAACTGGTAATTTTTTTATGAATACCAAAACACAGATTAATTATAAAACCTTAATTACTACCTTTTGGGTAACTTACAGTTTTGAAAAATTATCTTATCTTATATTTCTATATTTACCTTTGAAAATTACATTACCTTGATAGCTCTGCTTCACAAAATTACTACGTAAAAATATAATAATGCCCCATTTAGCCAGCTGAATTGCAGAAACTTCAGCCAAGTGACACATGCGTACATACTCGTTACTCACGCCTCAATTCACACATCAAATATTTAGTGAGAATCTATGTTGCACCAGAGACGGTGCGAGGCACTGGGTTATAACGAAGAACAGAAATGCAGCCTTTGCTCTCACGCAGCTTATGTCCCAAAGTAACGGCCTCCAGACTATGTCTGCCATGTGCACCTTAAAGAACTGAGGAAAACGAAGTACCTTCTCATCATTTTTTAAGTGATGTCAACAATTTTGCAGCATAAGTTTACAGAAGTGTATCATCTGCAAACGGAGCGTATTAATGTTAAACATTTTATAAAATAAAGATTGGCTCTACTTGGGATAATTATCTCATGATGATTTGATAATTGTATCAAATGTTTTAACTAACTTATTGGATAACGTGCACCAAGCTGAAAGAAAGGGACTCCACGTTTCTATCCATGCACTTTATCCAGCCGAACTGCACATTTCTGACAGTCCTGGGAAAATGTAAGGGCACTGGCCGCATCAGTAACCCATCCTGGCTGCGACTCTTCTGCACTCAGAACGTCTCCACAGGGGCAGCTTTATTCTCAACAGTGAGAACTGGAGGCCCTCGGAACTCCGTGGTTGCATGGCTGAGCACTGGGGCGGTTTCTTGAAACCAGTATTTCTAGTTTCCCTTTGTCTAGTGAACAGGAGGATTTTCAGAGCCCAGGGCGATGCACTGTAATACCATTTGCAAGGGTGCAGGTATGACTTCTCCCAAGTGCAGTGGGAGAGAGGCCACTGTGACCAGAGGAGTGTTCTCAGGCAGCTCTGAGAAGGCCATGTAAGCACACGGCCTCTGGAAAGGACCCCTCTACGACTGGCCATACAGCAGACACCCTGGAAAGCGGCCCCTCTGGGAGCTGGGGGTCAGGTAAGCAGGGTATCCTGCTGAAAGACTGCTTGGCCAGCTATCAAAGTCCACACAGAGCAGAATCGCCCGCAGGTCCTCAGATACGTCTAGATAAAACAATGCAAAGGTAAGTAAAGACACACTAACAGCAACAAAGCAGACAGCAGTGGAGAACTGGAAAAGCACAGTAACATAAGGAGCTATTTATCCCAAACGCTAATAACAATATATAAAAATAAACCCACTCCAAGTGAACATAATTAACATTTCCAATGATGCCCCAAGAGCACTGAGGAAATTCCATTAAATAAATTATTTTGAAAGTTCTGGTGCCTAAAGAAGTTTTAAACAGCTGTAAATTCAAATACGTAAAAGATAGATAAACTGTCACCACGCTAAGGCTAACTTATTTTTAACAGGCATTTGTCAAATTTAATACAAAGGTAAAGGCCAAGGGCTATGTGCTTGGGGAACCAGGCCTCCACCCCAATCAGCTGAACTCCACCGTTAGCAGCAGCCGCCAAGAGAAAAAGCCTATTAGGTGCAGGCCAAGAACATCAGGGTCTACCGGCACCACCCTGGAGTGAAAACAAACTGTTGGATCAGTTCTGAAATGTTCCATCATCCTGTAATGTAACACAGCAGCCCAAGACAATACAGGTGCTGCCATCAGTTCAGGCAGGCTGGAGTGCTGAAGGACGAAACAACAGCATCCCTGGGATCTGTTCTAAAACATTATAGCCAAAGGGGTAAAAGGCAGGATGGGGAGGTATGAAGCTAGATCAGCAAAATGGAGGTAGGCGCAGACGCTGAGTAACGGGTACTTTTATGGAGCCTGCCTATAGCCTGACTTTTCCAGGACACAACTACTGTGTAAAACGAAGTCTGCTTTGTTTAGCTCAGAATTTTAGTAAGGACTGATCAACACTTTGAAATGTCACCTCACAGCTGGCGACTCCACTTGCAGGATATGAGGATCATTGCGCAGCTGTGGCAGCCACATTCACCGTGATTCTATACACAGCAGCACCTGACTCCCTTATTCCATCCTCTGGTGTAGTTGTGCCCAAGCATTTACATATTGAGATGCATACTTATAATATGTACTTTCCTTTTTTCTCCTCTCCATTTCAGTTTGGGCAATGTATATACACACATAAACATACATACACATGTACATATCTATTTTAAATTATATGATGTCATCTTATGCATGGCTGTCATTTTAGGATAATAAAAGGGGTATTACAAAATCTTTGTTATGAACAGGGGCTTGGGGTCACCAGATTTAAGAGCTGCTGCTGTAAGTGGTCTGGTAACAATGACCTAGGACCCCAAAATCTGTTAATAAGATTGCCTCTTCAGGTTCCCTATGAAACCTATGCAGTATATGGAAGTCACTCTGACGAGACAATAGGCCCCAGGCTATTGTCTGGGAGAATGAAAGTCTGTAGACAGGGGAAGGGCCTGAGCCCCAGTACCTACAGCTAAGGAAAAATAGAAGCAAATTGAGACAAAACAGGGTCCACTGGAGCAGCACCCAAGGCCACAGCCCAGGGTCTGTGAAGCCCATCTCTCTTACAAAACGGCATCAGTTGAACTGGCCAGGAAGCCTGCTGATCCTCAGTCTTCACAAAGGATCTGCTGCTGAGCGAGCCCAAGCTGGCCACGCTGAAACAAGCACTCTCGCACAGGAAGGTGACCACGTATTTCATCACCGCGAATTAACAGTCATTCTGACTTACATAGCAGTCTCTTGAGAGTCTGGTTTAGGAGAATCTTCTCATGAGACAGATCTGCTTTCAGGTTTATTTTCAAAAATCAAGTTTCTAAGTTTGTAAGGCAGAGTTTCAGACCATGGATACTGGTGTGTAGTTCAGACTTCCCAGCAGCCAGCCAGCTTCTCTGCTTCCCAGCCTGACTTAATGGCAACCCTTCCTAGCTCCTACCTCTGTCATCATTAAAGCACAATAACTTTCATACTGATTTTTAAGGCAAAGCATTTAATAGCATGAAGAGGAGGAAAAAATGGTAGTGGAATAGAAGTATTTTAAAACAAATACATAATACAGAAGATTAGAAAAAAGGGGCCGGCTGCATGGCTGAGTGACTAAGTTCGCGCGCTCCGCTGCGGCGGCCCAGGTTTTGGATCCTGGGCACGGACATGGCACCGCTCGTCAGGCCACGCTGAGGCAGCGTCCCACATCCCACAACTAGAAGGACGTGCAACTAAAATATACAACTGTGTACAGGGGGGGTTTGGGGAGATAAAAGCAGGGGGAAAAAAAGATTGGCAAAGGTTGTTAGCCCAGGTGCCAATCTTTGGGGGTGGGAAAAAACAAAAGATTGGCAACAGTTGTTAGCCCAGGTGTCAATCTTTAAAAAGAAAAAAGAAAAAAAATGTTGAAGGATCAAAATTACAAAATTAAATCTTACAAACATACATTTAACAGCAGTCAATGCAACTATCAGCCACAACAGAGCAGCATGGTATAAAGATCAACAAACTCTGCACAATTCAGCCACCAGCTGAGACCCCCACTTTCTAGAATAAACCACCTATAGGTCAAGTTGGACACCAGTACTGACGGCCACTCAGTGGACAATGTTACAGATGGTCATTGTGACCCTTGTCAGAGGGTCAACAGCACAGCAGGTGGGGAACAGGACCTCCTCCAACTTGTGCAGCTGGAAGTGAGGACCACTTGCCCCAGCCGGGATGGAAAGGAACCCTGTTCCAGGAGTTACTGACAGGACTCAGCCTGCTTCTGGAATCAAATACACTTTCTAGCGAGAATTCACCACTGCCCATCTGTTTCAGGCCAACCCACCCACTTCCTACAACACATGTCCACAGCTTAGCATTCTCCCAGACAGCGACAACATCGGGTCATCCCAGAGCAGGTGTATAAGCTGATCGACCTAGAGTTACGGGTCACGTACAGAACCCTCACCACAGGGTGATCTAACTCAAAGGGCCTTCAACTAGGTAGGTGCTGAGACGCCCAAAGGGCTTCATTCATCTGGCCGCTTCCCTCACAAAGCAGTACTTAAGCAAACAGGCTGAGAAGAGTTATATTAAAACTTCGATGTACTGGTTTCAAGATACATGATGAAATGCATAAAAATAATTAGATTTACTACCAACCTTTACGACAGGTAAATCAAAGACTTCCCGAGCTTCTCCAACCTCTGGATTGTCCCCGTCTTCTGAAATGATGTGCGAGGCTAGTGCGTTATAGGACACTTCCTTAGCTTTCCCAGCTTTGAGAAGCTGAATTACCTTTAAAAAAAACCCACACAAATTAAAATGGAAAATACTTCATTTCATTACTGGTTTACACAAATTATTGTGAATAATGAAAACTCTAATAAAAACACACATGTTCTCCAGACAAGATTAATAACCTTTCACTGAGTCACACACAATGAAACATTTGTGGACCAAGAAACACAGCAAGACTTGGTTCACTGAGCAAGTATGGCGGCTACTGTGTGCCAGGTACTAGGTGATGTCTGTCCTGAAGACAGAAGGACGGACAGTTAGAATGCAGAACCCTGAGCGTGGAGACTGGGCATATGACATTCCCAGACCTCAAACTTAAAGGCTTGGGGATGAGTAGTTTCACTGCAAATGGGAAGGTTTCTGGAAGAGGAGATATATAAGCAGAATCCTTACAAATCTAAAGGAGTCAGTCAGGCAAAAATATGGGCACTGTCTGGAGAGAGCAGCGTTCAACACTCCGGGCAGGAAAATACGGATCAGACCATAGGTGGTCTTTCTTATGTGCTATGCAAAAACGTTTGTATTTTATTCTAAAATAAAATAGAGAAGTGTCTTCTGAAGAGACAGGGGAGGATTTTAAGCAGGGAAGTGGCATGATCAGATTTTACAGGAAGACTACTGTCAGTGTAAGAAGAATGGGCTGGATTGGCTGTATGACTGGAGCCAGGAGACCTGTTAACTGCTGCAGTAATCCAGGTGAAGAAACAGGTCACTGAACTAAAGGACTACCACTAGGGACAGGCAGAAGGAAGATGTGAGAATCAGCCAGACTGGTGACTGGAAGGGGTGTAGGCACACGAGGAAAGAATGAAACGTGCTGCGGAACAAGAGCACCACTACTGAGGACCGTGACACAGGAGCAGAGGGCAGGGAGCCCTTCTGTGGCTGCCATGCAGGAGATCTAGGAAGATACAGCCCGGGGTATCCAGGAAAAGACTCGGGTCCCACTTTGGCGGTGGGGAGTCATCAGCTTTTAAAGATGGGAGCCAAACCTCTGAGTCAATGAGATCCCGGGAGCGCAGAGTGGGAGGAGACTGGAGGGTATCCACCCACAACACAGACTTCAGGGGCAGGTGGAAGGAAGGGCAGAACCCTAGGGGAGTGGTGTACGCTCAGAGGAGCTGAGTGAGCACCTATATGAAGGTAATGCAGTGCCCACACAGCTAAATCTACCCACAAGTTGCACAAACTTTTTGGAATACTATATTGACCATCAATAGATGTGAAATGGAGCAGATGCTAAGTATTCGTTTAATAAATGAAAAAACAATGGTCATTAGCCACAAACGACCTCCAAGCATCTTCAGCTTCACACATCCATTCAACCTGTCTCACAGAAAAAGGCACCCCTCCTTGTACCCACCCTCAGGTCTGTGTTTCTCACCTTACTGCCTTTTTTATGAGTCTTGAGATTTCAAGCTCTCCCCCTCAGCCTGGAAACAAGTCTTCCACTGCATAACATGTAGGCACGTGCACACAGACCCATGCCCTGGCCTTCTCTTTCTCAGGCCACCTTTTCTGCTTCCTTTCAATCACAAATTTGTTGAAACAACAACCCAGCTTTCTGTCTTCACTTCCTATTTGTCCTTTAACTCACCACTACCCAGCCTCTTCTACCAACACTCTACTGAAAATACTCATAGTTTTCACGAACTTTAAGGACAAAACCACTAGCTTCTTTTCAATCCCCACACTACTGAATCTCTACCTTACTACATTTATCTCACGTCACTGCTTCAGAGGTGCTGATTATCCTGATGTATCCCAAATACATTAACACCTTCATTCCTTAGCATATACATTCCACCTGAAGGAAATAATCTTTCACCCTCTTCATAACTTCTGCTTATCTCAAGACCCAACCAAAATGACACCTACTTTGAAACATTTCAGTGGGGCTTCCTCTATGCATCCCAGTGGAGAAATCTGTTCCACCAGCACCTACCACCCCACGCTACGTCTTGACTATATATACATATATATGTACACACACACATATATATATATAAAATGCCCCCACCTCCCCCCTCAAGGATAATGCTCAGGTCTTATTCTTTATATTATACCCAGTACCTACTCCAATGCCTGTCACGTAAGAGATGTTCAACACATGTGAACTTCCTGAATTCATATTTACAAGATTCAGAAAATCAGAAGATCTGGCTCTAAACTTTTTAGAAAATATACTGTTTCAGATCAAAGTGGTTTGCCAAGAAGATTTTTAAGCACTTAGTTTTGATTCATAGTTGGGCAAATATGGTTCCAGTTCAGCTTGTTCCAGGTTTTAAGTAACATTTGGTTCAAGTTCCTTGTAAGAGGCAAAGTCCTAAAATGAAATGGGGGGCAGGGGGTTAGGAAGCAGAAGGGAAGAAAAACGGCAGTGAAAGTAAAGGAAATTAAGACTGGAAAAAGCTACCACTGTTACAGGCACTCATTTGATCACTCTGGGTTCAGCATCCGTTTATCTTTAAATTCAAAGCTAAAAGTCTCTTCACCCTAAAGTTACAGTAGAAAAAGGATCACCCTGGGGTCATGCAAGAGAGTTTAGTTACTAAGACACCACCAGACAAGCCTCTGGAAGGCCAAGACCAAGGAGCCTCCCACAATACCTTGTAAGCCAACCGAGTTTGTTACATACAGTCCCCACTCTCCCAAGCCTCAGTTTGGGTCACCCACTGCTCACGCCCCTCCTTCTAACTTAGCCCTGGCTGCTAATGAGACACCTAAGGTGGGAGAACCACACAGTTAAGCTAAATTGTGAAGATTAACCTGAAGAGGACAGTCAACTAAGATTCTTTCCCACCACGGAAGGATAACATTCTGACATTTCAACAGAAGTTCTTACTCAGAAAAACCTTAGGAAAAGCCACAGGATCCTCTGGCGTGAGCCCAAACTACAAAAAATTAAATGTTTAGTGTGTTGGTACTACCAGGGTATTTTCCACATTTACTGTATAATTTGCCCAACTAGGAAAATCAAGGAATACGAATCGGCTGGTGGTGAAGTGAGCGCTTCTCAGCCAACACAAGAGGACCTGGGCTGCGCGGCCCAGGCACGCGAACTCGAGCTGCGGGCCACACCAGGGGCCCAGCCAACTGTCCCCTTGACAGCCTGGAACTCAGGGTCCCCACGCGAGCTCCAGGGCCAAGGTTCCCGCTCCCACCTGTCACCTGTCCACCTCTCCAACCTACCGCCCTGGGAGCCGGGACGCTGGAGCGGAGCGGGCAGCAGGAAGGATGCCACCCTCGAAGGAGCAGAAAGTAGGAGTCGGGCCGAGGCGGCGGGCTCGCGGGCTTACTGCCATGCGACAGGACGCCAGTCCTTACCAGGCGGGGGACGGTGACAATTGGCGCTAGGCCCAAGTTCGGGCTATCGGAGGGGCGTCGTGCAAGCGAGGGGCCCGGGCGCAGGCCCCCACCCACGTGCCTGCCCCTCCTCTCGGGTCTGAGCGCACCCGCAGGTCCCCTCCCCGCCGCGGGTCCTGCAGAGCACCCCCCAGGTCGCCGTCCCTCCCCCCGGTCCTCGAGGTCCCCACCCCCCGGAGCGCGGGTCGGGTAAACCCCGGTCCCTTCCCTCTCCTTGGGCCCCGGTTGCAGGCCTGCTCGGCGCCGGGCGGCCCAGCCTCCGCGCGGCCAGGCCGGCCGGGACCAGGCGGCGGGGCCCGACGTTCTGCGCCCAGCGCGCGCCCGAGGCGGGAGCGGGGCCGGGCCGGGGACGCGGCCGGCGGGCGGGCGGGCGGGGGCGGTGCGGTACCTGCGGGTCGATGTCGCCCACCGCGTAGTACTTGACCTCCTTGAACATCTCCTCCGGAACTTGGGGCGCCGGGTCCGACATGGTCGCGGCGGCTCCCGCCCCGCCCCGCGGGGCCCTCTCCCCAACGGCGCGGCCCACGGCCCCCGCACGGTCCTGCGAGGCGGGCCCGCTCCCCCGCCCTCCGCGCCCCCGCCCGCGCCGAGCGGCCCGAGCGCGGGAGCCGCGCGCGCCCTGCGGAATGCACCATCCTGCGCGGCGCCGAGGGGGAGCTCCTAGGAGCCGGCCGCCCGCGGGCGCCGCGCAGCGCCTCCGCTGCAGCCCGCGGTCCCCAGGGAACGGGCACCGCCCAGCCCGCTGCGGAGACCGGGGACCCGTAGCGGCCGCTCACTGAGTGGGGGTGTCCCGGTGAAGCGGGAAAACACGCCCCCCCCTCGGTGCGGCCGCAGTGGACCGGCCCAGGGAAAAAGGGAACGCGAGGCCCCTCCCGTCACCACGCGCGGCTGCTCGGGTCGCGCATGCGCGCGGCGGGGGCGGAGCCTGCGGGCCAGGCGGCGGGAGCGGGCCTCGGGCGCTCTGGCCGGGGTCTCGGGGCCGTGGGCACAGAAGAGCGGAGTGTCGGCGGCTGCTGCCCGACGGGACCCGAGGTAACGCCCCGGCGCAGCGGCCGAGGGGGGGCCGGGGGCCGGTCCCGGCGGCGGGGCGGGGCGCTGACCGCGTCGCACCGACGCCGCAGGCTGGCTTCTCCCCGCCTGGCCCGAGCCCCGCTCCCGCCTGGGCCGTCGGAGCGAGCCCGCCCCGCCCCCGGAGTCCTGACGACCGCGCGCCGCGACGTGCCCCGCCTCTGCCGTCCTCCCGGGGCGGGGCCTGTGGTCCGCGCGGCCCGCGCGCTCGGTTCCGGCCGCCCGGGGAGCGCCGCAGGGCGTCGGGAGAGCGACGGGAGTGAGCGTGCGTGGAAGTTGGTCCCGAGGAGGAGGAAGCTTTCGGAGCCCCCGTGCCGCCCCGATGCGACCTGAACGCGCTTCCGAGGCACGGCTGAGTGGGCCCGCGGGGCTGGAGGCGGAGCGGCGTGGGGCCCCGTCCGCCGTCCTGGTCCGGGGTGCGGCGGCGGCGGCCTCGTGCGCGCGGTGAGCGGCTGCCCACGGGGAGGGGGCGAGCGCGCCCAGCCTTCTCAGTATTCGTCCGTTTTCTCTTCCTCGTGCTTCTGCCTTTTGCCGTTTTCGTTTGTCTTTAGAACAGCATGAAACAGCCACATTGTAAAGCTAACGGATTTCCTTTACAAATAATAAAAGCATTCAGAGTTTGCCTGAATGAGTAAGAACTTACGGTCCTTCCTTTGAATACCCAGGAATATGTTTAGTATTCACCATTGCAACGTTTTACATTGGCCGTTGAGAAAACGTCAGTGTAATAAATTAGTTGTAAATAGAACCAAAATTAGCGTGCCCTTTATTGACCTGTGTGAGATAACTTGGTGAGCACTGTTCTTCTTTGGTTGCATAGGAGCTAACCATGTGGTATTATGTTAAAACACTTAAAGCATACCCCAGCCGGGTATTGTGTAAGTTAAAAAAGAACTTGGAACACCCAGCAGGACAAGCTTACTCTACTATGACTTCTGATAGTAAGGTAGATTATGGAACTAAGTAACCTGTTTAAAATGTCATCAGCCTGTCGGAAATTGTAGGACACCCCATGTGAACCGTGCAGGTCAGTGTAGTACTGTCAGTGCAAATAATATAACTGATCTAAAAATCACCATAAGGTGAGCCAGATGTGAGGACTAGCCTGGGCCCTCCTTCGGCAAGGAAGGAAGGGCACCAAAGAAGTAGGGTGTACAGAGTGGCTGTATACTATCAAAGAGCATGTATCGCATATGAATGGAATGTCCCTTTTACAGAAGTCACAAGACTGCCTTGTTGGCACAGCAGTTCACGCAGCAGGTAGTAGGTCTGCTATCTCGAGCTGGGTGGTCACAGGAGAGTGCAGCCATTGGTTCCTAGTCTAGGGAGATGCTTATCCTTAAGGAAATGGGACTGTGGGGAAGTTGCACCTTTATCTTAAGGCCAGTTGTTCTTGTCTTTGGGACATAGCAAATCCTTAAAGCAGCTATAAATGCATGCTCAAAGACCCCGTCACGCCCTTTTGGAAAAACAAGGTCAGGCCAAATAAGTTTTACACCAAATGGCTTCCTCATATATTCCAGTATCCTACTGCTTGTCATTTGTCTATCAGTACGCACGTGCAGGCCTTACGGCACCCGCATAAGGCAGGCCCAGGTCACCACACAAAGAAAACATTCCGTAGAGTGTATCCAACACTGCTGCTTGCCAGAATGAGAAATAAACAGCTTTAGATGAAATCTAATTTCATGTGCATAGTGGATGTTCTGAGGAAGTCTGCAAAACTGACATCCTGAAGTTAGGAGGGATGACTCTACCAGAAGACTTACCGGTGGCAATTCAGTTTTTAAAAACTAGCACTAAAACTCCTAAAAAATGATCTTCACAAAAGGTCCATTTCTGTAAGATATCCATATGCAAAGTTATAGAAAAAAATACCATATTGAGACTGCTGTATTTTATTCACCAATAAATAGATACTTCTTATCATTGATTTTTGTGGCAGTTAGAGGATTACCCACTTTCGGGTAATAACAGTATCAGTTGTTAAACAGAAGCTTTGCGTTTCTGTTAACTTTGATGCGTGTACTACCCCCATATATGACACTCTGAGCATTAATATTTTACACTTCTTCCAACTGTGGGAGATCAGAATTGGCCACCCCAAAATGTGTTTCTTTGGCTTGATTATTTTTAAGGACAAAAGACTGAGAGAAACTTTGACCTTCCCCCTAACTGCCTAAAAAAAAAAATTTAAGAAGTCCTGACAGGCCATCATCAGAGATAACTGTGGGTTTGATAGATTGGGAGCATCCTTGCTAAGCCCATTTTTATCAAAGTTCTCTGTCTGGTCACATTGTCTGTAGATGGCCCAGCAAATATTTGTTTACCAGACATTTGCTTTTCCATCTCCATGTGAATTGTCTTCCCCTCCTTTGAAGTCCCAAACCATTATCCCCAACATCCTCCTTGTCTTTAGCTGGAGATGGTATTTGAGGTCGTGGCTTCAGCCATTTTGTTTGAGTTGCTCAGTGTTCCTGGGTTTCTCCTGTGTGTACATGTTATTAAACTTTGATTTTCTCCTGTTAATCTGTCTCATGTAAATTTAATTCTTAGACCAGCCAGAAGGACCCAGAGGGGAGAGGAATAGTTCTTCCTCCCTCTGTGGCTAAGTTCAAAACAGTTGTTTTGTTGATAATCGACCTTCAGAGAATAAACAGCTTGTTTAATGCTAATTTGGTAAGTAGAGTAATGCATTTGTGGTTATCTCTTTTGCAAAATTAGATAACCTGAGGCTAGAATAAAAGTTAAGTGTGAAGTTAGAAAAAGCGAAAATAGAGTTGGGAATATTTAACTCAAATTGTACCTACTGGTGGGAACTTGAGGCAGTTATTTAGATAAATATTTCCAAATGGCTTTTTTAGAACACATCTCTTTATATTGCATACAACAATCTCAGTCGTGTTCTCATGTTCAGTTCGGTTCAGCTAGTCACACAACCCTTAAAGGTAGCTATTAGCAATGTTCGGTAAACCTTTAGTTAGGGTTTATAGGCTACATTTAACCTTTTCTTGAAAGGGAATACTTAAGTTACCGGCACAAACAGGCCAGAGTTTTATCGCAGGAGAACCTGGGAACCCAGAGGGCGTTGTGTCTTTATGGGAAAGGTTTAGTCGACTAACCCACAGGGCACAGTTGCCCCCAGTAGTTATCTAGCTATTAAGTGTAGTAAACCTAAAAAACATGAGTGAGGGAAAGAAGTAAATTACCCCAAATCCTATCCCTAGAAACAACACTTAAAATCCTTGTAGACTTTTCCCCTCATATAAAAGTATTTTTTGAGGCGGGTCTGGTGGCATAGTTGGTAAGTTAGCATGTTCCATTTCGGCAGCCCAGGGTGCACAGGTTTGGATCCCCAGTGTGGACCTAGCACCATATGTCAAGCCACGCTGTGGCAGCATCCCACATAAAAAATAAAGCAACAATCTTCCTCAAGCAAAAAGAAAAAGATTGGCACAGATGTTAGCTCAGTGACAATCTGTCCCACAAGAAAAAAAATTTTTTCCTGAAAAAATATTATTCCACATGCACTTCTCTGTTGCTGCTTAAAAAAAACAAAATAAGAATGTCCTTCCATGTCAGTAAATAATAGATCTACATCATTTAATGGATGATACATAATACTCTGTTTTTTAATGTACTTTATCTAACCAATTCTGTATTGTTGCACATTTATTGTTTCCAATTTAACAATTACAATGCTGCAGTGAAGCAGTCATCTTAAAATAAGGCTACATGTGTGATGTATTATACTGTTCCATGCTCTTAAGGTCAGAAATTATGTCCCGTACCTGTCTCCCTTCTCTCTACGCACATTGCCTAGCACACAGTGAGCTTATTATCAAGAGGACTTAGATCAGTGGTTCTCAACTATGCCAAATGCCCCGTGGGGGTCAAAACTGCCCAATGTCTGGAGACATTTTGGGTTGTCGTGACCACAGGGAGGGGGTACTACTGGCATCTAGTAGTGGAAGCCAGGGAGCTGCTGAACATCCTACAATGCACAGGATGGTCCCCACAACAGAGAAATCGCCTGTGCAAAATGTCAATAATACTGCTGTTGACAGAGCTGGTTTGAGATGCTGTAACAAACTACAGCGTTTCACTGGATTAAGACATTGGAAGTTTCTTGCACACAACTTGGTGGCTTGCTCAGACAACTTTCCTCCAAATGGGCACTCAGGGCTTCTGTCATCTTGTGGCTTTGCTATCTGAGAGCCATTTGCTTCCAGCTCTAGACGAGGAGAAAGCAAATATAATATTGTGCAGAAAATTCTATGGCCAGGCGTAAAAAGAGCAGCATACTTCCACGTCCAACCACTTTCATTGGCCAGAACCTGGTTGCTTGATGCCAACCTAAACTGCAAGGGAGCGTGGGAAATGTAGTCGTCTATGTATCCTGGAAAAGGAAATGGGATTGATGGCATCTTGCCAATTTCTGCCGTTGTTAGTTTTCAAAAAAAATCTACAAATGAAGATTGCAGAATGCAATATAACATAAAACAGAAAATTCTTAAAGATAATTTTTTAAAAACCATGCTTGCAAATAGCTACTCAATAGATACTTCTTGAATGTGGGGTAATTAGCTTTTGATGGAAAGGATTAATAGTGTTCTTTTTAAAAAGCAGTTAGGTGTTTATTGAAGGCCTGTAATGGACATGCTGGATATTTTCCATTCGTCTTACTCCCACCCTCAGATCCACGCCCCATCCTTCACCTGTTCTCTGCTCCAGGACCCTGACCTGACTGGATTATATAAATAATCTCCGTCGTACTCTGGCTTCCAGTTGATTTGGTGAATGGGGAACCCCAGCAGAGAGGTGAGGGGATGGGAGGGAGAAGAGTGGGCTTAGGGTGTTTATTTCCCAGGTTCCTAGTCAGGTTTCCTTGAGCTGGCAAGGTAACCTGTTCTGTCCACTCTCCTTCCAGGTTCTGTTCGTCTTTCCTTGTTAAATTTGAGGTATGGAATTATGCTGTAGCAGTGGTATTGGGAGAAAGTCACTTAATGGCTATTTAAAGTTAAGTGCTTTGTGACAGGCTGGCTGGGGATTAACTATTGCTTCATGTATGGCCTTTGAAGTGTGTGAAAATAAAATTGTCATTATGAATCGTGTTGACCATTTGTTGTAAAGCACCCAAGAGCGTGAACATGCCAAGGAATTAGAACACATTTGTTTGCAGTAATTAAAATGAATGAGTTAAGCATTCAAATCTGAGGGAAGAGATTGTGCCCCACCAGCTTCTTCTAGCATTTTATACCACCTTGCTCAGATTGGCTGCACGTAATTTCTGTCAGTGTTCACAGGCGCCAGGTACAGGAAAGACATAACTGAGTCAAGAGAGCCCTGAAATCTGGCAAGTTCCCTACAAACGGGCTGCTCACCTTCCTGTAGATGAGATCAAGCGTCTGTCAAAGAACTCCTTTTTGTCAAAATGATGTGTGGTGCTGGCTTTTGGGAATCTGTATTAGCTCCCTCCCCAGAGTGGGTCACACTGGGGGCCTTGACCACAGTGCACCATGCCCTGGTCACCTGAATGGAGAGTGAGAACAATGTAGAAAGGATGGAGAGTCCAAAAACTAGCAGGACACCTACTGAGGTATTTTAAGCTTAGAAACACCATTGCCAGTGGCACTAAGCACCAAACCTTATTCTCTGTTGTGTTGTTACTCAGAGACTTCTGAGAGGTTGGAGATTTATATCCAGAGGTAATGTCAACAGGTACGACAGTTAGAGTTGTAGAGAAAGTCGGTGTCTTTGCAAAATATATCCTTCGTTTTATCTCAGCTCACCAACTAATTAATGAAGACCCTAAGCTAGGACCTGGTTCTGCACCACGCCACACTGACAAAGGTTTTAACAATCTTCCCCAACTCTGGCTTCTTGATCCATTACTCCTGTTTAGATCTCTTTCCATCTCCAAGATATTATGAGTCAGTCTCACTTCTTTCATAGAATATACTGAGGACAAGAGAACCGAGGCCCAGAGACTCCAAAGTGCCCTGCTCGTGATCAGTTACCAGCAGAATTGGGGCTAAATCCATCTTTCAGGACTAACTCTAATTCAGTCTTTAAAAACATTAAAAGGAACGAGGTTTAATTACATATGTAATAGAAGTAGAAAAAAGGTAAACTCTGTAAAAATAGTACTTATAGTATGGAAAATTGAACTTTCTATGGTTGAAAACAGTCCACTGATTTATCTTTTTGTAGCTAGTACACATCCCTCTTTTGGAATTGGTTGAAGACGGAGAGATGATTGTTAAATCCAAGTTCAGAACTTCCCAATTTTAATGTCTTGTGTCAGTTTTAATTTTCTGATTTAATTAGTTTCCTAATTAGAAGGGGTTAAATTAATTAACCTCATTATTTACTATATATTTAATGATTTCTCCTCTATAGGGAATTACTTAATTTTCGATAATTGGAAAGCTTATGCCAAGAGGGAATATTGCCAAGTTTTGCACTTATTGCTTTACAGTCAGCGGCAGGAATAGGACAGATTGAAGGGACTCGGGGCGAGGTCTCAGAAACGTGCACTTGTCTTGAAACCTGGGACATGTAGAAACCGAGGTTGGGATTCAATAATTTCTATCAGATTAGAACTCAATGGATATGTCCTTTATTTAAGGTTAAAAGATATCCTGGAACACAGGATTTTATGAGAAATAGCCCCACCACATGATCTTATAGACGATAAAATAATCATGAAGCATTGAATAATGCTAAGTAATTATAATGAAAAAGAGATTTTCTGAAATGATCACCTGGTATAAATGACATACTAAAATATTCAGTTTCTCCTCAGACTGCTCAATGGGCTAAATGGATGACGTTTGGGGAACACATAGTAAAAACATAGCCTGATATCTGTATGGCTTGTGGAAGTCAAATAACCCTTGTTCTTTCATGTTTAAATATGTACAAATGTACACAATGTGTGGATAACTTGTTTTAATGTAATGATACACAGAAAAGATTAAATAATTACTTTTTAGAGAACAAAAATAAGACTATATCTTCAAAATGGCTGAATTTTTCTCTTTCCCGCCTTTGAGGTACCTTCTAATATAGATTTGAGCACTCAGTCCTCTGCGGGGCAGAGGCTGACAGAGTCAGGACATAGCAGTGCGCTTAGCCATGTCTGCATCGCCACTTGTCCATAGCACCACTACCACCTGAGAGAAGCCCAGGTCCCCCCAGAGGTGACGTGAGGAAAGCCGGGGTGGTCGGCCAGCGTTAAACACAAACCCAGCACGTTTCGTGAAATGAAGTGGTCTGATTATAGGAAACTCGCTTCCGTTGAACTAACATTCGTTGGGCGCTGAGCTGCCCTGCAGATAGGCCTTCCTTAGCAGTCAGCAGGCACCCGTGGAATGACTAGGTTCCATTCTGTAACAGCACGTTAAACGCCAGCGTGAGTGATACAGGGTAATGGAATGCAAAGTAGGGAGAAGGCATGGGGCCTAGGATGGAGAGGGAGGGCCTCTGAGGGGCTGAGTCTGGAGAGGGCTCTGAAGGGTAGCAGAGGAGGGGGAGGAGGAAACCCATTCCCATCTGGAGGCGCAGCTGGACCAGAGCCTGGGCCTGGAACAAACAAGCAGGGCAGCAGGACGAGGGCCAGACTCCTGGCTGGAGGGAGTTGCTGTGGGGTGGAGCCTTGGAAGACACTACGAAGAAGCAGGTTGAAGACCTTCAGCGAAAAGCTATGTATGAAAAGACAATAACCGCCCATAGTTCTCAGATTAGAGTCTGTCTATTATAAATTACCATCAAAAAATGTTTAAGCTGACATTGAGACAACAGAAGCTGGTCTTTCATTTGATCCCGTTTGAAAAATATCTGCGCCTGCTCAGGTTATAGCAGGCTAAGTAGTTCTACGAGTTCCACAATACTCAAAAAAGTACTAGCTAGACAATGCTTACTGCTCTGGTCCCAAAGCTTCTAGTAGCTTCTCACTGCTTGCAGAGCAAACTTCAGTCCTATTAGCCTGCCGTCAGAGAGCTCCACGATCTCCTATTGCTCTCCAACGTGCTCCAGAACTTGGGCACTCCAGGCTTATCTCCAGCCACTCCCCTTTGTTTTGCTCTCTTCCCACCAAACTGGACTATTGGTCTTTCTCTAAACACATCCAGAACTTTCTCGCCTCCATAGCTTTTTACAAACTGTCGATCTCCCCGTCTGAACGACCTTCTCCACACACATGCCTGTGCAGATCTGATCTCATCTCCTGCGGCCAAGCTCACATGCCCCCTTTCATGACACATCTGTGATGCCTTGAGGTAGAATTTCTTTGGTCCCTCTATTTATGATTATAACGAATTATATAACCGGAGGCTCTTTGTCATGGATCGAGGATGACTAAAGCAGCCAAGAATGAGAGAGTTCATACTCAACTCAATATAAAGGCTGGTGTGATCCATCTGTGAACCATTTTCAGGGCAAGGAGTACAAACATGGCAGGGAGCCAAAAATGTAGGAGCTTGCCTTCATCCCAATGCTTATATTTAAAGCACCAGGAAGACTATTTTAAAATAATTTTCCATTTCACACCCTGTCCCCACCCCACCCCCACATCATCACTCCACTACTAACTGAAACAGGTCTTATCTCCCTTAACATGTGTTCCCCGTCACTGTTTAATATGGTGCCTAATGTCAAGTGGATGATGGATAAATATTTAAAGAGTAGATGGAAGCATTTTGAATGAATTAATATCACTTCTAGGGATTTTTCACCTTGGTTTTGAAGCACCATCAAAGACAGTCATCACTGTGCAAATTTAAAACGTACCTCTTCTAATGAAGTTGCTGTGTTATTGACTATTCCATTCTATTTTACAGAGGGGAAACAAGTTCAGAGAGGTTAGGTCAGGGGTCAGCAAACTTTTTCTCTAAAGGGCCAGATAGAAAGTATTTCAGACACTATGATCCATGAAGTCCGTTTTGACTTCTTAACTGGGCCTTTGCAGCGTGAAAGCAGCCATAGACAATGTGTATGCCAATGAGCAAAGCTGTGTCCCAATAGAACTTTATTTACAAAAACAGGCAAGGGGCCAGATTTAGCCTCGGGGCCTTGTTTGCCAGCTCTGGGTTGGGGCCTCCAGGGTCGCCAACTCGCAAGTGAAAGAAACAAAGACTCACACCCAACAGGTGTTAACTAACTCACAGGTCTCTTGACCCCCGGTGGCACTCTTTTTACTTCACTGTGATAACTCTGTGGTCTCAGGAGGTCTGTGAGTGCTTGACCATCAGGAAAACAGGGGAATTAGGGCTAATTAATTAGTCCAGACTTTGAAATCCAGAGAGAAAAGGGCCTCATATTAAGTGCAAACGATCATCCTAAGTAATATATTTGTGGCACTTTCATTAAATTTTCTCTCAGACCTTGAAAAATATGGCTCTCCTGGCTGCCAACATTTTCATCTTAGTATAATTATAAAGCCTCCCCAAATAATCGTTTTTCAGTTTGTGATCCTCAGTGGGGCACAGAGCCAGTTGCTGAGGCTTGATGGAGCTGTTTAATTTGAGGCTTATTAGCACAGCACAGGTGAAAATGAATAAAGTCTTAGTGAAATTTGTTCATGGTGTCTCCGATATAAATGCCTGCTGTGTAGTGAAGTTCGTGGAAAAAAGAATAGCACTAATCTAAAAGGAATTAAAATAACTCGGTGTCTATCAAGATAAATACAGGGATTTTAGGGACATTTTCCCAAGATATTAATAAAAACCATTGTTATTACCAAAAAGGGCAGACATTTCAACATATAACTGTTTTTACAAACAACATAACAAAGAGAAAATGGTCTCAAAATTAGGTACATGACTCCTTAATGAGTTAAAATACCTTTTTTTTTTTGTCTTCTAACATGAACAAATATTTTGAGCTTTAAGCTTAGAACGAATTGAGGGACGGTGAAACTGAAAGAGTGTCACTCTTTGTTTGTGAACATTCCATTCCCAGTCAATTCCAAAGACACATTTTGTCCGATATTAAAAGCCCAACTGTGTAGAAGTTCTAACGCTGTGCTCTTTGCTGAGGAGGGCTCACAGGCAGTTCTTTCCTCACTTGTGAATCAGGTCGTTCTCTTCACTTAGGAACATACTACTCCTCGGGAAGTCAAAGGCAATGTTAAGAGTTACTAGTCGGGACTGTGGAGGCTGTAGGGTGACTTGGACAGAAAATCGCGGGAAAGCAGCAGCCAGAATGCTGTGATTGGATAGCATTGACTTTCTGCCATTTCAATTGTAATATAAGGATAACTCATTGGGGTGAATGTCAAGGATTTTGGTATTCATCTTGCTTCTGTATTTCTCATATGCTTGGAAGAAAGAGTCTGTGCCATACCTGTGATGAGAAAGGAAAGTAAGACTATAAAAAGCAAAGAACTTCAATGAACACAAAAGCAATTTATTTTTAGAACACTTTGCAACTATTTCAATGGTTAAATGATTTGATAGAGTTCTGGATAATTCTAATGTGCTTCTAAGTGGGAAAATGTACTCACTCTGCTTGCCTCTGTGCCCAGCTCTGAGAACACCCACAGAAGCATAAGCAATCAGAGGAATATGCAGACAGTGTTGAGTCCCACGTTCTATTCCTACAGAAAATTTTCAGTGTATCGGGGGATATGTGTATAGGAACATCATAAAAGCTGAACTTTTACATTTTATTTTAGGCTTTGTAACATGTGTCTTTCATTCCATTTATCTACAACATGTTCATTAGAATCAGAGAAGAAGCTTCATTTATCCTTTCTTTAGTAGTGATGTTTACATGAAGATTCATCAGAGATTAGCATACTTGAAACTCTGTCCCTTGATGTTTGCCAGTTTGCCACAGTGTGTTATTCTGGGCAGTCCTCTCTTGGAACCCATCCTAGGAACAGTTATTTATATCCTGAATCAGATATTTTCAGATATAAAGTTATTAATCCTAGCCTTCTTAATGCTAAGTGAGGATCCAGTTTGTCAGAGACTTGAGCTAATCCATGTCAAGATTTTCATTTTTTCCCTTTCTCTATACTCTCCTCCAAATTTTTTTCCTTGGCTCTTTTTTTCTAATCCTCTCTTCTCTCTTGCCTGACTCAATATTATTCCTCCTCTCATTTACTTGTTTATTTTTGAGGAAGATTAGCCCTGAGTTAACTACTGCCAGTCCTCCTCTTTTTGCTGAGGAAGACTGGCCCTGAGCTAACATCTGTGCCCATCTGCCTCTACTTTATATGTGGGACGCCTACCACAGCATGGCGTGCCAAGCGGTGCCATGTCTGCACCTGGGATCCGAACTGGCGAACCCTGGGCTGCTGAAGCAGAACGTGCGAACTTAACTGCTGCGCCACTGGGCCAGCCCACAGTCCTCTCATTTCTTTAGTGCTAAGATGGGAGACTTGGAAAAGTTGGAGCTAGTAAAGTAAAACATACTAAAGAAAGGTTGAAATCAGGAGAATTTGATGTGGATACGTGACTGTTTTCACTTTGCATCTTGCGATGATAATTTGGTTCATAATGATTAAACATTTGTTACGACATTCATCCTTATTCACGAAGAAAATTCTTGCTTATCCACATCGCCACCTTGATGGGTCTCAATTATTTTACATCAAGTTATCAGACCTGTTTTTCTCTTATTCCATCCAATAATAATTTCAGGCCATCTACTGCTGTCTTACAGCTGACTTGTATAACCCTCTTCTTAAAACTTCTTAAAACGTCCCTTTGGGGGCTGGCCCAGTGGCGCAGCGGTTAAGTTCGCACGTTCTGCTTCAGCAGCCTGGGGTTCACCAGTTCGGATCCCAGGTGTGGACATGGCACCGCTTGGCACGTCATGCTGTGGTAGGCGTCCCACATATAAAGTAGAGGAAGATGGGCACGGATGTTAGCTCAGGGCCGGTCGTCCTCAGCAAAAAGAGGAGGACTGGCAGCAGATGTTAGCTCAGGGCTAATCTTCCTCAAAAGGAAAAAAAAAGGTCTCTCTGGAATGCAGAGGACTCAGTGCTCCTATACTCTGTGTTTAAAGCTGATGGAAAGCTCTAACGACCCTGAGTAGCCATGGTGTTCACTAAGGGCAAAGGAAATACGGAATGGGTAGTAGGAGAAAGTAGTTGTAAATTCCATCTATGACCACATGACCAGTTGCAGAAACGAAGACTGTAATAGTTATGAGTACTTCTTCCTTATTTTGATATGAATGTATTTATGTATATATCAGCCAATTTTTTTTTCTCTCTTCTCCCTTCCATCCCCTTGCATCTAACTTACGATGTGTAGAGTAGTTAACCTCATATCTCATCTAGTTTCCAGGATATCAGAGGTGAAATGTGACTCAATTAGAAAAAGAATCAACATCATCTAAGGTTGAATGAAGGGTCTTTGTTCCCAATTTGGGGGAGAGGACCGACATGTTTTTTAGTCTTGTGCAGGATAATTGATGTTAAGATGGTGGAAGCATTTTTGCTACTGTCCTTGTTTGGAAGTTTAGTATGGTTAAAAGAGGTGTCTATGTATGCTATGTCTGCAAAGGGCGGACAGTGGTGGAATTGTGTCAGTTATCTGAGTCGGAACTGCATTTCCCAGAATTCTCTTCCCTGCAGAGTTTGGGGTTAGCGTAGGCCACAGAAGACATTTGCTCAAGGTTTGGAAGGCAGAGTGGGACAGCGGCCATTTTCTTTTTATGCCCCACAGGCTGATGCCGGGGCACTAGACCTTGTTACAGCTCACGCATATTGTAGCTTGTCTGCAGGATCACTGGCCTAGCGTGGGTGGCAGCTGGGCCCACAGCTCTTCCAGCTCCTGCTGGGTCCTCCTTAAGCTTCTTCACCTCTTGGGCCAGGGGTGTGTGTAAGTCTGGCAGTGGCTCCTTCAGCCTCCCCCCCTCCCCCACCACAGTGAGGGACTACTGAGGGTCCAGCTCAGCCGTGCATGTTCCAGTCTATCCTTGCTTCTCCCACTTTACCTTCATCTTCCCTTCCCGACTACCCCCCTTACAGACTTCAGATGCCAGCCCCAGATGCAGAAACAGCAGCCTCACCTAGACTAATCAGCTCCACCACTGTGTAAGGGTTCCTCGCTGTAATAAATTCCTTATATATCTCCTGGTTGCTCTGCTTCTCTGATTAAACTTGGATTTAGGGTCTGTGATACACAAATTCACCTGCATATGCAATTTCCTGTCCTCCTCTCTGGTTACAATAGAGAAGCCGTCCTTCTGACTCTCTAAAGCTTTCAATCTTATCCCCTCTGCTTACATCCTCAGGAAGCTATCCGTTATTCCTTTTCTCCTTTATATATTCAACTCTCTTCATTGAGTCCTCCAAAAACCTTTTAAATAAGCTCATGCTTTTAAATATTCCCACTTTATAATGCCCTAAACTCGCCGTTAGCCTGGATCCCCGAGCGACCACAAAGAGCAGCTCATAGTGGAAGTGGCGTGAGTTAGAAAAGGTTGTAAGCCATGGCGATTTTAACTACTGCTGCAGTAGAATCTAGCCATAAAACGCCAAGACTGGAGATGCAGGCATGAAAATGGACAGGGGTAAAGCCAGCTCTCGATAGGTGAGGAATATTAACTGGGGACAAGTCCTGCTTGCATCCAAGCAGTATCCAAGCCAGGGGGATAAATAAAAGACATTCATTTCTTCCATGCTTGCACCTGTCTCTCAAGATTCAGAGTCTCTGGAGAGAGCGTCTGACTCATCAAACCTGGGTCAATGACGATCATTGCACCACAGGCGTAAGAGGGGCTCTGAGTCTTTCAGTGTCTCTAGTATAGACTGTAGCAGGCAGGTGTCTCGATTTCTTCTTCCCCCGACAGCTGTCTACAGTGGGGGATGGTCATTACCCTTAATAACTGAGATTTTGTATTAGGAAGGGAAAACAGATTCTTGTGGCAACCACAACAACAAACAAATTAGTGTATCTTTTGTGTTTTTCTCTATTTCTGCAGATAGACAAAACATAAATCATGAAGATTTCTGTCCTTTTTTATTTCAAAAATGTAATTATTCAACCAGTTCCCATTTAACATGCCGTGGCGTACCTTCAAGTCAATATGGATGTATCTAACTTGAAAATATATTTTATATATTCCGTATCGTGGATCCACCATAAATAATTGAACCATAACCTGAATGCCCACTTACAGATATCTCTAGTTTTTTGACACCGCAAACAACACTGCAATAAACAGCTTTGTACTACAATTAAGAACTGGTGCTTTTATTTCTGTAAGATTGAATTCCAATGCTCAGAGAAGGATTGCTGAATCATGCAATATACACATTGTTAATTTTAATAGATCCTGCTAGATTATTTCCTCTGAAAATTAATTTATATTTCCACCAGCAATTTTCATTACTATCAGCAATGTATAAGATAGCTCATTTCCCCATACTCTCACCAGCATTGAATGTCATACTATTTTTCACCCACCAAATTAGAAAAATGAAAAAGATCTAAAAGAAAACTATAGTATTTCCCTATCTGCAAGTGATGCTGAGCACCTTTTCATGTCTTAATTTGCTTTTGGCACAACAGTTATGCTGATTTTTAATTCATGTCCTATATCAGGAATGCCTTGCAAATTCAACATTCTTAAAATATCTTCAGTGGCAATTGTGTATATGTTTGTGTGTATGAGACAGTGAAATATGCATGCATACATACATATACATATCACATACACATATATGTATGTGTTGAAAGACAGTGTAGCAAAATGTTGACAGTTGGTGAGTCTAGGTTATGATATACACATTCCCATTATTCTTCCAAGTTTTCTGGAAGCATGAACATTTTTCAAAATAAATTGTGGGAGAAAGACAGGCTCTCCAGTTGCAAATGTGGTATCTCTTGTGCCTCTGGGTTTTCCAAGATTCAGACATGGGTTGCCCAACTGCTTTGTTCATCACTACATGTGTCCCCTGATTTTCAGCTTTCTGCCTTCTGGACCTGATCCATGGAGTATCTCAGCCTTTGGTGTTCGCCTGTGTCTTCCAATGTCACCCATGAGCTAAATCCAAGAAGTGTGCAAAGCTTAGCATGTCTTCCTGGCAGCTGAGCGTCTCTTTGTGACTTGCTTGGGAGAGTTGGACAAAGTGCCAACAAGTACGGATTACAGTTATAAACTCTAGGATGACCACTAGTCCAGATTTTCTGGGAACTGTCCTTGTTTTAGTACTGAAAATCCTGCTTCCTGAGAAACCCCTCAGGCCAGAGCAAACTTGACATGGTTGGTCACCCTAACAACTGCCAAGTCAACCTCTGTTAAAGAAAAAATTGTTCTGCCACTTATTAAAGCAATAAGGAAGACTTATTCAAGACTATTGCGATAGGAGAGAGAGATTGGGCTCAATACCAAATACAGCAAAGACAGCTGGGGATTTGTAGCCTATGAGCAGATTGAGGGGTCGGTGGATGGCAAATGACTAAGAGGAGACATCAAGGGTAGGGGACTCTTGCTAACCTAGCCTAGCAGGATTATTGCTAAAGACAGGCAAAGGACTTAGACATCAAAGGTGGGATGTGATCAGATTTTTGATCAGATATCAAGGATAAGGGGATGACTTAGCAGGATTCTTGCTAAGACTGGGCTGGGCATGCCAAAGACAGGACTAGTCAGAAAGAGGGCTCAGAGGAGCTGGAATAAAGCTTGGTAAAGGAGAGAGTCTATCATCTCCACGTTGCTGAAATAGTAGCCAATCAAAGTTTATTACTGAATAAGTGGCCCAGGGATTGTTACAGCTATCCTAAAATGAGATTCTCATTTCAGAGTGGAACAGTCAACTCCCACGATGCCAAGAGTGGGGAGAGAAAAGCCAGTCACTGCTGCCCTGTTTTAAGCACAACTAACTCTCGTTGCACTAGAGGATAGTTCATTGAAGACTTTACAGCATGGTTAACCCACTTTTCTTAAAACTTTTAACCATTTAGCCTACTACAGTTGTTGTATAGATGTCGCTGAGGCCCAAAACTTTTGGTGACCCTCCAAGTTTTCCTGGCAATCTGACAGCAGAGCCCAGAACAGAACCACGGCCTGCCTTGCATTAAAGCCACCAGATGTTAGTCTGGATAAAATGTTAGGAAGTGGGTTTTGTGAACATGTTAGTTAACCCAAATGGGCTTCAGATTGATTTTTAAAAGGACATTTTCACATCTAGGGGAAGGGCCATTCAAAGAGAGTAGTTTTGTGACCTAAGGGAAATACTTAAAACAAGAATTTTTACTTATCATTATAAGACCTCAAAAAATGCTTTTTACAGAAATTCCTACTTTTATTTTACCTTAGGAAACTTGGTAGCTATTCTTTCAAAGCTGTCATTGTCATAACTACCTGGAGATGAACATAAGTAAATACACACTGGTTCAAGTAGATAGCATTAGAGTCAGACAAAGAGCTGTAGTTAGCAACAGTGAATGGTGGGGACCACAGTAGACTTAGGTTTAATGTACTGACTGGTTAAAAACTCGTTCCGCACATAAAGCTTTATTAGGTGCAGAGAGGGCCGGGAAGCCAAGACAATGATAACAAAGGCAGCTGACACAGAGTTCCAGTACGCGATTGGTTCTTGGTTCCTGAACAAAAGACACCGTAATTATCTATTGAGCACAGACTATGGTTAGAAGCACCTGCCTGAAGCTGATGAATCTGCGGTTCCATCTTCAGCTCTTGGGGGACATGCCCGTTGGCTTATCTGCAGGATGGATGCCATGCCTGTGAAAAGCAAGTGGTAAGGCTCCTTTGATGGGTGTGAGTGGGGGCTGCTGTCCCCTGACATACACAGCCCACCTTGCCAGGACCACTTTTTGGATCTTAGGGGTCAAGATTTCAAGAGTTCTAGAATTGATGAGTGCTAGGGTACAGTCAAAGAGAAAGATTTATAATATAACATTACATTTTTTTAAAGCAGGAAAAAACACTGGCATATAATGGCTCACTTAACTGTCATTCTCAGCCCCCTTTGCCCTCTCCTTTCTCTGCTCTACAGAGCAGAAAGCTCAATAGTAACTTTCTTAGCTTCTTCTGTAGCAAGTATTGGTCGTGTAATACAGTTCTTGCCAATGAAATATAAGTAGAAGACTCCTGAAGAGGAGGTGTTCTGGGGGAAAATTTGCCTTCCTGATTTTCAGTAAGAAAGGAGAGCTTGGTAGAATATTGCCCTCCTTTATCACATTTTCTTTCCTTCCGTGAATGGACGAGGTGCTTGGACATGCAGCAGCCAGTGTGCTGCCATGAGGTGGGAAGCCAGCCTGCAGAGAACGATGGGTGCAAAGATAGGAAGCGTTGAGCCCCTGATGACACCTCTAAGTCTCTGCTCTAACCCCGGACCACCATCATGTGATGATCTCAATCTGGAATCACTGCTCATCAGGCATTCTGACACTGATAGCCGACTGCATTCTTGATTCCCTCATGATAATTTAAAAATGACTGCAAAATAATATATAAAGCAGCAGATGGTTGCCATGGGCACATGGCATTAAGATTTTAAAATTGTATTATTATAACCTATTGAAGCAGGGTAAAATTTAACACTGCTAAGAGGAGTGCAACCTGTGACATTCTTAATATTTTTAAATAGATGGTTTCATACTAATCACAGATTCTTCATTCTGCTGAAGGTAGCTATTGCTGGAGGGGTAATTAATCTGAAAGAGACCATTTTAAACTAGTTGATATTGAGCTGCTCTTACTGTTGACGTTTCTATTAAAGCATAATATATATTACGTAAAGCATAACATGTTTCGGAAGCATAATAGTGCACATAGAGTAATGAGCACAGTCCTAAGTGTACAGCTCAAAGAATTTCACAAGGTGAACACACCTGTGTAAGCTGCAAGACCTAGAACGTGGCCAGCATCTCACCCTTTCTAGTCACTGTCCCCACAAAAAGCGTAGCTAACAATCCTGATACCTTAGAATCATTTTCTTGTTATTAAGTTTCTATAAATTGAATCACATATTATATGGTAGTATTTTGTGTCTGTCATATTTTGCTCATAATCATGTCTGCGAGATCCATCCATATTATTGCACATATCGGCAATCTCTTCATCCATATTGCTGTGTGGTATTCCATGGTGAATGTACCACAGTTTGTTTATCTGTGTAATTATTGATGGGCATTAGGCAGTTTTCAGTTTTTCATTATTATGAATATTCTACTGTAAGCATTTTCATACGTGCCATTTAGTGGATAGATGTGTACATTTCCGTTGGAGACATATATATAATCTGGCAGTGGACTTGCTGGGTTGTAGGATGTACATATGTTCAGTTTTGATAGATACTGCTAAACAGTTCTCCAATGTGGCTGTAGCATTTATCCTCCTGTCAGAGGCTGTCTGGTCAGTCTTTTTCATTTTAGCCATTCCCGTGGATGAGTATTGCACTGTAGTTTTAATTTGCATTTTCTTGATTAATGAGGTTGAGGACTGTCAAATGTTTATTGGCCATTTAGACATTTTCATATATGAAGTGTCTGTTGTATTTTCACTTACTTTTTAACAAATTCTCTCTCTATCTTTCTCTTTCTTTTTTTACAGTTTCATGGCATTGGGATTGGAGCTTGTCTTTCCTCGTGACTTTCCTGGCCATTTCCCTGGGAATCCTGTTCTGCCACGGCTGCTGAAGTGCCCAGTGTCTGCCGTCTTCCGTGGAATCCTTATTGTGGCTCACAAGATCTCTTAGAATGCCCATGTCTATTCTGGGACTCTGAGGTGCTTAGCCTTAATTACTGAGAAGGAAAATACATCAGGAGTTGTTTCAGAACTATTACCCCCAATACGTCATTTTGGTTAAAGTTCTTATACTTAGTTTTAGATATATAGTCATGTGCTGCATAACAACGTTTCAGGCAACGACGGACCACATACATGGTGGTGGTCCTATAAGATTAGTACCATAGAGCCTGGGTGTGTAGTAGGCTGGACCGTCCAGGTTTGTGGAAGTGCACTCTATGATGTTTGCACAATGACGAAATCACCTAACGATGCATTTCTCAGAATGCACCCCCGTCGTTAATCGATGCATAACTGTACCTGTACTGATTTCTGATCAAGTATGATTTTGCTGAAAATTATACTTTTCATGCAAAATATTTCTCCCTTATACAATTAATTGCAGTATAAAACTGGTAGGGAAAACGTCAAGCATTTGGAATTAAAAAGTTTGAGACATCATGTTCTAAACAGTAATGCCATCTTTTTCACTTACATAGATATTCTGGGTGAAGAACATTAAATTCCTTGCTATAAAGGAATGTTTTCCCTGTGAAAAGTGATTTCTGTAATGCTAATGTGAGAGAGAAATACATTAGTTTTGTTGACTTTGGAGAATCTGAACTGAGATACCTTAAAATTTAATTTGTTAAATATTTGGATGGACTATGTATATATGTGATTGCATTCAAAACATACACAACATTTACTTAGCCATACCAATAGATCCTTTCCCCAAATAACTAACTTAACCTTGGAGAAATCTCATAAGTCTCATAGGTAGAATATAATATGCTGACCTATTTTCATGGTTTCACTTCATTTTCTATTCAAATGAGCCTTAGCCACTGGTCCATGCACCTCAAAGAATGTACACGTGGCTTGTTTCCTCCTGAAAGAGCTAGAAGAGAAGGGGAGCTTTTGTGGCTGAAAATAAGGAGATCATTAAGATTGTGGCATGTTACTTGTTCTGACTCAGAGGGTGGGATTCTTAGTTAGTAGGACAGTGAGAAGATGGGATAAGATTAAAAGAGACTAAAATAAGACCAGAACATTAGACACAGACCCAACTTCTTTCTTTGGTCCAAGAGTCAGGAACCCACACATCACTCATTTACTGATGAAGGGGGCAGGGTGCTCATATTCGGATGAGGATGGGAAAAGAAGTGGACAAGAGATTTTTATTTTTAATCGGAAGAGGCGTGAGTGGTGTGTTGACAAACTGTCTCCTAGATGGATCTTTAGCCACCGTCTTGCCTGTGTGTGGGCCAAATCTTGGTGGAGCAAAATTTTCAAGCATTGCCTATGGTAGCTATGACACTGCCTATGTTTATTTTCTTTTTGGTTTTAATTAGTTTTTTCAAACAAGTTCAAAAGAGCAATCACTGGTTGGGCCTGCATTTGGTGGTTGCAGCAAATACTGGTTTTCTCTGTCTGAGGAGGCTGTTCCCATGCCTTCTGGTTATGGTTAGGTCGTCAGTTTTGCAGAATAATGCTTCCCAAATGGATGATGGCAGCTCAAGGTTGTTACTACACAATCAGCATCAGGACCGTGGTCCCTGCCAGTCAGTGTGGTTGGGGAAAGCTTGGTGCCAATGAAGCCAAGTCACTGGGCCTAGAGGGCTTCGAATCTAGAAGAGACTCAAGAGATCATCAAGGAAAATGGTTTTCGATTATTTTTAAACAAGGTCTTATATAGAATTCCAATTCTGCTCTTGGAAAAGACACTTTTATGAGGACAGGGTTTCAGGATGTAAGTAATTTGTATTGGCAGGAACCAGGACAAGACTTGTGGAAATGTGTTCTGGGTGCCCGACTAAGAAAGATAAAATATATAACGGGCCTGGGCTGAGTCTATTGACACCAGGGCACCCTCCCACGATTCAGGATTCTCTGGGGCCCTGGGGAGTGGCTCCCAAGTCCCTTTGATTGGACCGATGAGGTGGAGATGTTGGACCTTCCCTGACACGCTCTGAACTGGGCTGTCCACTGCAACGGGCGGTGAGCCACAAATGCGAACCACTATGTAGCTTGAAATTTTTTAGTAGCTACATTTTTCTAAAAAGTAGAAAGAAGCAGGTGAAGTTAAATTGAACCCAAGATATCCAAAATATTATCACTTCAGCTTCTAGTCAGTATAAAAAATAATTAATGGGGTACTTTTCATTCTTTTCCTCACACTAAGTCTTTGAAATCTGATGTGTATTTTACACATGTAGCACATCTCACTTAGTGCTAGCCACATTTCAAGTGCTCAATAGCCAGAAATCAGTTAATAAATAAAGAGAAAGACTAAAGCATTTATCCTGCCTTTACCATTTTAACTGTTCTGCAAGTACACTTAAGTGGGGACCATTGTAATGGATCGATCAGGCTAACAACACCTGCACCCTGATCAATTTTATCACAGTTTCTATGTGTCTCCTATAACACAAGCCAGAAAGTATTCTTACCAAGAATCTGAAGTCAAATCGGTTCAAGCCTCTAGATCTAATTAATAACTTACAAGAACTACATGACACAGAGGAGCATGTTGAATGATCCAGTTCAAGATGCAATCAGCTAAATCAAGAAGGCTGGATTTTTCAGCCTTGCCATTTAGTGTGACTAGCAGCATGGACATCCCGTGGGAGCTAGCTAGAAATGCCGACTCTCAGGCCCACGTCAAAGCTACTCAATCAGTATCTGTATTTTTAAAAGATTCCTAGGTGACTCTCCTAAACTTTAAGGTTTGAGATACACTGACATACAGGAGAATTGACCAAGCTTCTTCAATAAATGTATTGTAAGAATTAAAAAAGAGGGATGGAGTTAGATTAGAGAGGTATATATTAAAAAGATTCAAGAGAATCTTGAAGAATCTATGTACCAGATAGAATATGTGGACCTGTTTGGATCCTGATTTCAACAACCCAACTATTAAAAAGTTGCCAAGTTTGAACACTGCCTGGAGATTTGATGATAATAAGGAATTAATGTGAATCTTTTTAGGTGTGATAACGCACGTGGTTATGTTTTTTAAAGAATTTTTATCTTACCGATATCTCACATGCTAAAATTCTTACGGTTGTGATAATATGATGGTGTTTGCTTCAGAATAACCCATTGAGTGTATTGGGTAGAGGGAAGAAAGCAGATGCGGGTAGGGATGGTCAAGATTGGCCATGAATCAATGTGTTGAATCATGGGTATGTGGGAGTTTGTTAGACTAAACTCTTTAGTTTTATGTGTGTTTAAAATTTTCCATAGTAGAAAAGTTTTAAAAGATCAGAAATGCATTGTTAAGGGGAGCATAGACATCCTCAAGAAATTCTGTGGAAGCTGCAGACTCTATCTCAGTGAGATAGAGAAGACGAAAGGAAAATGACTCATTGAATTGGGCTCCCTGCTTTGAACTGAAAAAAATTGGACCCCAAAAGGGAAATATTTGTCAGACACATGGTTGACAAAATGTGTGTACTAGACCATAAGGACAGAGAGACCATCAAAATGTTTTGACCCCTGGGATCCAAGGTGGTGACAAATCAGTCATGGGGTCCCTAGGAATAAATACAAGGGCAACCTAGTAAGGTGTTACTTTCATCCGGAAAAAAAAATCTAGTTCTGGTGGGCAGAGATTTGACTCAAATTGCCACAGTGAAGTTTCAGAGCCCCTCATCCAGCTCCCAGACCCAAGTGTGCTCAGACCTGGAGCCTCTTGATGGAGGAGCAGGCTGAGCCCCTTTGAGGAAGTTCCCTGCAACATGGCCATATGTACATACTATAAACCTTACTTTGAGCCTCTTTAGAGGGACCTGTGGCCCTTCACCAAGGTGCAAGGAAAACACTCAGAACCTACAGGAAGTGTTAGGTCTGGCTCTTGAGAGGCTCTTGGATCCAGTTCTGATTTGAGCTGGTGGGCAGAGCCCATGCACACTGACTGACGGTGGGCAGAGCCCATGCACAGTGACTGACGGTGGACAGAGCCCATGCACAGTGACTGACGGTGGACAGAGCCCATGCACACTGACTGACGGTGGACAGAGCCCATGCACACTGACTGATGGCCGCAGCAGTCTCTCCGCTTTCTGCCTCTTGGCTTTCTTCCCAACAGGGGACTGACTTAGCCTGCTCAGAAGTGGGGGTAGTGGTGAAGTTGACACCCCTGGAGCAAACTTCAACCAATAAGGTATGAGTCAGTGATGACTGTTGAGCCTGCTGCCATTCCTGAGCCCATCCTGAAGGGCATTCTCCCTGAGGCTCCAGGTGGGTGGAGCCCTGGCTGTATGCCGGGAACCAGCTCTAGAATGTGCTTTGTATTGGTTCTTCCTCCCTTCCTGTCTCCTTCTCCCTGCTCCCCTGCTTTCAAATAAACTACTTGTACCCAAGTTCCTGTTTCAGCTTTGTTAGGGGGAGCTGACTCTAATACAAAACTGTATCTGCATCCATGTGGAGCTCTGGGGCCTCCACACACCACCGTGGTCCACCAGATGGGGATTATGGATGTTGGGTGATAAAATCCTAGCCCAGGTTCATCAAACCCTGGGTCCAGTGAGCACGCAGACACAAACTGGTTATTCCCCCAGTTTCTGAATTCTCAGTCAGAATAGAGACTAAATTGCAGAATATCCACATGAACTCCCTGATCCATGAAGTGAAACCAGGATGAGAAGGAAGGGCCCAGTGAAAGCCTGTGACACTGCCCACCACCCCACCACATCCAAGGGGTTGCAGAGGCTAGTGCCCCGAGGCTTGGAGAAGGTGACATCTGCACGCTCCAGGCTTCGGGGAGTTCTCAAGAACCAACCTCCTTTTACTTCGCAAAGAAGGGCTGTGTTCAAGAATTTGTTCCCCTGCATGGCTTGTCCTCAACAGTGTACTCAGCCATTTGAGTTTTAGGACCATCCTCCAAAAAGCCTAATGGCTCTGGAAACTGGAAACAGACTTGACCTCAGGAAATGCCATAGTCAGTGTGCTTTCCCCCTGCTGCCAAACTGGGGAAAGTGCCTGTTTCAATATACCCGGTGAACCGATGAAGCGGTGTATTGCCTGTTGCAGGCAGGAGAGAAAGGACGTGGGTTATTCCCTACCCTCTCCCCACGTGCTGCTGTTTTCTTTCACTTTTGTTCAGATACTTGAGGAACGCACAGGGGAAAAAGGGCAGACAAAGAATAACTGTGTTTTCTGCACCCGTTCTGAGTAAAATGCTCTCACTCCTTTACAGGAAATGTTACTCATCCCACAGTTAGAGGCCTCTCAAGACAGTGATCCAACTTTGCAAATGTAATAACAGTCTGAGCACTCATGTTTAGCCCCTCATATCACAGGAAACTTCAAAGCTGAAGCAAGTAAGAATTATTCTGTTCTTGCGTAAGCTATTTCAAAAGTCTCATCACAATCAATCATCCATTAGCTTTAGGCTAGTGAGTAACTTCATCCAGTAGGAAAAAAAAAATAAGTGTCACAATTTTTCTTTAGAAAATTAGCCATCCTGGGCTTACATTCATCTGTGCACGTGCACCCGCTGAGTCCATAACAGACGTCAGTGGTGTTAGGATGCATCTTCTAACAACAAAATGCCCTTCCTCAAAGGAACCTGATGTGAAGTGTTGCTCTTAGATTGTGTCCCCTGGGCACAGACTTTGAGACAGAGGCTCATGTGCAAGTTTATTGGGAAGTACTCTTAGAAGATACTCCTATAAGGAAGCGAGGGAAGCAGGGCTGGGGAAGGGAGAGCTGACCACGGTGTGCTGTAACGAGGCCTCAGCCAACCCTGCTCTGGAAAAGGAATTGCCTGTGGGAGTTGTCCCAAATTGAGGCAGGGGGCTGGGACTGTTTCCCCACGTTGGTCAGTCATTGGTGGTGGGCCACCCTCTGAGATGAGACGTGACCTTAGCGTGGGTTCCTGCAGCAGATCTGAATTCCCAATGAGGGATGTAGCTGTGAGCTACCAGCAGCTGGCACCTCAGCGTCTGGGGAAGGCAACATCGGAGCAGAGGAAGGGAGCTGGAGAAACACCACAGTGTCTACCACAGCCCACTCCTTATGCCCCTCAAACCTACTTGCTTCCCATAGTAAGTTCTTCCCATCCAGGTTCTGGTTGGTGGGACAAACCACAGCCCCTCCTGTTGCAACTGGTCTCAAGGCTTTACAGATGCTTATCGTCTCCCTCCTCTGCTACCTATCTAGTCTCCTGAACCTCTGCTCGCATCTCTGTTGATCTGGATGTCAGGGTTACCCCACCAGGTAAGCCCCTCATCGCTGAGGGATCTGACCCACTGGTTGCCAAGATGTTTTCAAGCCATGGCGGCTGCATCTATCCCTTTATACCTAAAACCAGATATGGGAGATCCAAGAGGTGCCCAAGTGGATCATCTGGCTGCCAAACTTATCCTTCCCTGTCCCCACTGCATAGCAGTGGCCCCATCACCTCCTCATCACCACAGTGACCCTTGTCGGTTTGATGACTCCGGTCCTTGCCTGCTAGTCTCTTGACATGAGCGTGAATGGGTTAAATAAGTCTATTGCTGCAGCACCTGATGGAAGTTTGTCTATCTGGGCACCAGGGCTTCTAGACCCACAGAGCCTAAAGCTGCATGGACAGTGACAAATCTCCCAGAGGCATGACCACTCTTGCTTGCATTCCTTGGTTTCCGGACCTGTATAGTCTGCCTTAAGCGCCCAGCCCCATAAAATGGCCATTGAGTTATGGTATCTATTCTATGTAAAAGAATGGCATTGCAGAGTATTATCTCCAACGTGGCATCTTGATAGCATATTTAAGAGGCCATTCCACCACTCTCTCAGGCTGGCAGTTTCTAGGTAAAGGAGTGTTGTTAGTTTCCTGGGGCTGCTGTAACAAATACTGCAAACTGCGTGGCTTAAAATGACAGAAGTGTATCCTCTTACAGTTCTGGAGGCCAGGAGTCTGAAATCAAGGTGTCGGCAGGGCAGTGATCCCTCCGAAGGCTCTAGGGAAGAATCTTTCCTCGCCTTTTTCAGCTTCTTGTAGTTGCTGGCAATCCTTGGTGTCCTTGGCCTGCAGCAGCGTCACTCCACTCTGAGCCTCTGCCTTCACACGGCCTTCTTTCCTCTGCATCTGTGTCTCCAAGTCTCCCTCTCCTTAGGAGGTCACCAGGCATCAGATTTAGGGCCCAGCTTAATCCAGTATGAGCTCATCTTAACTTGATTATATCTGCAAAAACCCTATTTCCGAATAAGGTCACATTCATGGATACCAGGGGTTAGGACTTCCATTTATCTTTTTTGTGGGAGAGGAGGGAGATACATCTCAACCCAAAACAAGTGGTTTGTGACAGGACCCAAGGTCATATGCCCATTACTGTAAAGTGGGTCCATTGGTTCCTTAGGGTGTTATGTGGAACCCTGTATCAGAGGATCAAAACTTGCGGAAGTCCTTGGATGGTTGCGCTGGCTGAGACCCTGCAGGCAGGAAAGGCACACCCATATTTGCAGATGAGTGGCTGCCCTTCACAGGTGGCTGGTTCCAATGTAGTCAGTTTTGGACCCCATGCAAGTGGCTGGTTGATCTCCTCAGGGATGGTACTGACTTGCGGGCTCAGCACTGGACTCCGTTATTGGAAGGTTGAATAATAGGCGGCAGCAGTAACTAAATCAAACTTGGTGAGAAGGATCCCGTGTTGTGTCACCCACACACAGCTTCCATCCCTTCCACCATGGCTTCTCCATGCAAATATTGTACTGCACCAGGGTGGCCGGTTACAGAGGCTGACTGTCACCAGCTGGCTGGGCCATTCTGTCACCAGTGTCTCTATTCTATTCTCTAGAGCACATTAAAAGTGATAAAAAGATGTTCATGTTTAATGCATATTCCCTTTGGTTCACCCACATGTCTCTTTCACAGACCTTCTTCTTCCCAATCTTCCAATTTCGGGGCCTTTAGCTACTGCTCATGAGTCTGTATGCATTCTTACTTCAGACCATTTCTCTTTCCACACAAAATGGATGATCAGGTGCACCACCCGGACCTCTACCTATTGGGATGCACTGTCTTTCAAGGCCACCCCAGAGCGAGTCTGTAAGCAGGAGCAGTCTTTCCTCTGGCTTGCACCACCAGGCCAAGCTGACCCATCTGTGAACCTCTCTCAGCTTTTCTCATACCCCATCAGCTAGTCATGCAGCCACAGCTTTGAGCTGAGGGGCAGGTGCTCACACAGCAGTCACGGATGATAGGGTGGTCCAGGCTACCTGCTTGTGGAGCTTGCTTGCACCCCTCTGGACTACTTCCATTTCGTGCTATTTTGCTGCTGGCCCTACCCAATCTCGTGAATGAGTCTCAAGAATCCAGATCATGATAGCTGTGTCTTGTTCCATTGTCACTGACGTCTCATGCTCAGATGCTGTACCTCCGCTTTAGCCCTGGCACACCACAAGGTGCCTTTCCAATGGTGTAATGTTTCCTATGCAGATGGCATGACCTTGCACCAGAACTCTGGAAGTCTATACCTAGAACTCTTTTACTGATGTTCACCATAAAATCTACATGGAGTCTTTTCCCATTCCAGGTAGATCTAGCACCATAAGATTTGACGAGTGTCAAGGCCCAAACAGAAGGGCTGCTTTCCCTGCAGCCAGGGCCTCTGGTAGATCCCTCTCCTGCTCTTAGCCCCCGCCAAAGCTGGCAGCCTTTTCACGTCATTGGGTGTATGAATCAGAGAAGTATTCTCAAGTGTGGAATGTGCTGCCGGTGGCATCTGAAGTGACTACCACACATTATGCTTCCCTTTTAGTGGTGGGAAGTCCCAGATGCAGTCATCTTTCTTTCACATTGGAAGGAATGGCCTGTCATGCCCTAGACCACTGAATCTCGACATCTTCTCTGAGATAGCAGGTGCCTGAATCTTCAAAGTTTTATTTCCCACCCTTTGAACACAAATGTTTTACCAAGGACTAACAAATTGCTCATCTGGTCCATGAACATTCTGCATCAACGCAGTGGACGAGCGTGGTGTTCTGGTGAATAGCTAGAGCAGCACTTGTCAAACATTCTGGTCTCAGGACGCCTTTACGTTCTTCGAAATTATTGAGTGCCCCAAGGAGCTTTTGTTTACATGGGTTATATACATTTATATTGCTGGAATAGAAACTTAAATGGAGAAATTTTAAACATTTTTGTGTATTAATCCACTAAAACTAAAAGAATAAATCATTACATGTTTATATAAATGATGTCTTTATGAAAAATAACTGTATTTTCCAAAACAAAATAATTGTGAGTGGCATTGTTTAATATTTTTGCAAATCTCTTCAAGACAGCTGGACTCTCATATATGTTTCTGCATTCCATCTGTTGTGATATGCTATTTTGGTCTCAGTTTATGAAGAGAATCCAGCCTCACAGTGATATATGGCTGAAAAATGGGAGAGTACCTTAACAGATAACTAAGTGGAGGAGTGTTTTAATAGATCATTATGGGTGTTTTCTGTGATGGTAGACCAAAACTCAGTCAGTGGTAGTTTCTTAAAGGTTTATTGCAATGTGGAATCTGAAACCATATCATGCACTTTTTGTACTCTTTTAGATTAAAATCCATTGGTCTATTTTACTCTATGAAATGGATCTTTTATCCACTCACAATTTTGTAGCATCATGCTCCAGTCCTTTGGATAATGTTGGCTCACTGAGTTATATGGATCTTCCAGATGTTGACACATTTCATTATTCATATCAAAAAATGACATTTGTTAATATGACCACCAATCTCATCAGAAAGGTCTTTAAGTATTGGGAAGCTGTCAAATTCACAGTGGCAGTTATGTGTTTTCCAAAGTTCTAATTTTCACTTGAAAGCTCAAATTTTATTATGGGCAACACACACTGTCAGTCGTTTTCCTTGAAGTGAAGACTCACTTTAATCATTTTTGAGAAAATGTCTGCCAAATACTCAGGACTGAATAATGATCGTTTTTTGGTGTTCTTTCAAGTGAAAATGGTGTTTTATTTTTGAAAAGCTGCTAGTTCAGTTCAAATCTAAACAATCACACCAGAGCTTTTCCTCAAGACAACCATCATCTTTCAGTGCTCTGGAAATGCTGTATGCACGCCTTCCACTTTGTTATGCAGAGTATTAAAAACATGTGTGTTCAAAGGTCAAGCTTTAACACAGTTAGTAACTTTACTGCTTCCTTAGGACATTCTTAAGCGAAACTGGCCATTTTCTCTTTTCTTCCTATGAGCGCATGGCAGTGAGGAGCACCTGCGATTACTGCCAAGATTTCATGCCGTTGCTCTGATATATGCTCAGGGGCCTACAGCTTTACTCCCCATCGCTTTTGCACCCTCAACGAAAATGTCAACAGTGAAAAAAGCAAACAATATCTTAATATTATTGTGAAAATAGTTTTAACCTTGCAGGCTCGCTGACAGGGTCTGAGGGGCTCCTCGGGGTCTACGGACCACACCTAGAAAACCATTAATCTAGATGATCCAGGGTCCTTCAGACCATTTTATGACAGAAAGAGGGAAAGTTAACGTGGCCCTGGAGCAAGAACATAAACCTTTGCCGTTGGCTGTCCCATGTGAGTTCGCACAGCTTTGATTCTCCTGTCTGATAGGAATGGAAAAGAGCTCAGTCGGCAGATCAGTGGCTGCATACCAGGTACTGAAGCCTGTGTTAATCCACTCCAGCAAATATGCCAACTCAGCCAGTCCTGCACAGCCTGTGCAACTGTGCTAATACTTGACTAAGTTTGTGGTAGATCACTGTCGTCTTCAGGATCCAACTGGTATCACAGGGACCAACGAGTGAATTACATGTGGAAAAGACAGGGAGGTGATAATATCGGCCAATTCTCCCCAGCTGGGTTGCTGTTGTTACTGTTTTTATTATTTTCTATCTTGGCTGTCAAGTTGGAGGAGAAGTTTTGAGGACTTCCTCTTGGCCTTCCCTATTATAATAGCTTTTAACCTACAGTGTCAGATAGGGAGGAACCAGTGTGGGGTTCTGCCAACTGCCATTAAGTGCATTCCAATCATATACTTGGGAACTGGACAAATAACCACTGTGGGGGGGGGGGACTCCACTGGCCCAATGCATCCACTCTGAGCTGGGCTTTGACTAGCTGACCTCCAATCACCACACTCTAACAAGGAGACTATAGTGGCACTTGGCATTCCTGAGTATTGATGTCAGTTCAGACTCTGCGTCCAACAGTCCTCAGAAGGCCTGGATCTTTCCTTTCCTCCAGGGACAGTTACCTGTGACTATAGCTCTAGGTACTTTGAGGGAAGGACCAAGGATATTTCTACTGAGTACACCTGGCACTGTGTTGCAGAGTCGTTCATCACAGACACCTGGCCTCTCCTTCAGTCACTGGGTTCTGGGCCTGAGAAGTGATTCAGTTCTGATAATGGGGCAGGGGACTGCAGCTTTTTTGTTAGACTACCTACCATTGGCCTCCTAATCATCCGTGCTTGGTTTGTTTTGAGTGCACACATTAAGCAACACCCTTGCCAACTGCCCATCTATTTAGCGTCTAGGGTCACTGTGTTCTTTTAACCATCTCCATAGCTCCCTGTGAATTGGCCTCTCCTCACCACTACTCTGGTCCTGTCCCTTGTTGCAATAATTATGGGAGCAGCACCATATTATCCAAGAGGTGCAATTTCCATAACCTTGTCCTAATCTTACTCTATAGGATTTCAATAAAAATTTAGCATCTATTCATTCCTAACATTTCACCTTCTTTATAATAACTGTGCTTCAAAGAAGTATCGCATCGTTGCTCTGAGGTTCCCACAAGAGAGGTTAACTTAATTTCTATATTGCAATGCTTCCACTCAGATATCCTTAGTTGTGTCTACATTATACACCAAAATCAGTAGTTTACTCAGGAGATAAATTTTTTTCTGATTTTGCTCTTTCAGCAAATACTTTTGGAGTCTATTACATTTAAGGCTCTTTGCTGAGTGTGATGGGAAAACAATAATTAAGAAAAGTTTTCTGACCTGAGAAATTAATTATTCAGACTAATGAATTTCCTGTGGCTGGGGTAGTTTACCCAGTTCATTTAGTCACAGGGCAGTTTCACAGATTCAGGGAGATGTGGAGTTGCGGACCAAGATGGTGTGCATCCGCTGAGAGAGGGCGGCAGGTGGTTTACTGCCCCTGGAGCTGCTCTGAATGATGCCCTTTGACCATTGCTACATGCTCACTCTAACCAAGTCCCTGCACACTGTCCTACACCACAGGACCCAGAGAATTATCCTCAATCAGTGGTCTCCAAACTAGGTGCATGCGCACAGGTGTGTGTAAGGCAATCATGGGGGTTCTGGATGGAAATAACTTCTATTTTTTCATCCTTTGAAAAAGGAAAAAAAATATACTTCATCCTATTTAATCTAGATTGTGACTAGCACATTTATTCTGTTTAGTCCTATGCTGTGTACCAACTTAGCTTGAGTAAGAGCAGGATTTCTACCAGCTGACAGCACCCTCATTCTTTAGTTTTCAGTATATTGTGATATATGGTCGTTTCTACCTTGAAGTGAACTATATGGAAAAGAAAATAGACTTTTTATATACAAATAGGAGTAAGCAATTTTTTAAAAAGTCTCAGGACCACTATCCCTTCATTTGTAAGCTGAATGCATACTAGTCATTCCGTCCATAATAGATTTCTGTTTTCTTCTTGACAAAACAGAAAGCCTGGATTTTTCTGGCCATCGGGAAGCATATAGAGAAGACAAACATTAGGAATGGCCCTTCTGGATGTTCTTGTATTCTATCACCTTTGGGAAAATTGGTTAGGAATAACCCTGAGTTCTGTGAATTGCTTCGATCTTTCCCTTGTCCGTAACTGGTCTTTTAGGGCGGCGGTGACTGAATGGTGTTTCCTCCTCACCAAAATTCATATGTTGCAGCCCTAACCTTCAATGTGACTGTCTCTGGGGATGGAATCTTTCGAAGGTTAAGTGAGAGTAGGGCCCTTATCCCGCAGGACTGTGCTGTCTCTCTCTCTCTCTCTCTCTTCCCCATGTGAGGACACAGCGAGAAAGCCGCCGTCTGCAAGCCAAGGAAGAGCCCTGGTCAGAACCTGCCCACGCTGGCACTCCGATCTCAGACTTCTGGACTCCAGAGCAGTCAACAAATACACTTCTGTTGTTTAAGCCACACAGTCTATGGTATGTTGTTAGAGCAGCCCAAGCTGATTAAGACAGGGGCTTAGCTTGTGACTATTGTGAAATCCTGATTATTTGCACAGTAAAACATACTGACTATGAGCACAGGCTTGGAGTCACACTCAGCTTCAAATCTCATGTGATTTTGCAAGTTATTTCATCTCCAAGACTCAGTTTCCTCAATTATAAAATAGAGACAACAATTCCTTTCACAATTTTTTGAGGTATGATCATATAGGGACACTTATGTGATGCCTGGTATACAATATAGTTTGTATATGATGAGAATGACCATTTAACGATTTATTGATTTCATAAAATTGTGATAGTTAGGTCAGGTAAGAAAATTTTACCCATCAAATCGTTGCAAGTGGGATACAATACGGTTATGTTCTGCATTTCCCATTTTTTCTTACTTTCAAACTTGTAGTTAAGAATCAGCTCCTATTTGAATGAAATAGATGCATACTTTCCCACTACAGAAAATATAAAATAAGCATTTTTCTACATGCCGATGGTAGGGCTTAATCACAAAGTGTAAGTAACCCCAGTGGACAACTGAGCCTGCCATCTAATTATTGCTAGAATGGCCACAAACTACAGTTTAAAAAGACTTGTTTCAGTAGATGCCCCGTAATTTGTTACTATGTCTGTAAAACCCCCATAAGCACAGCACCTCACTGAGTTCTCTGGCTGTATCTTTTGCGAGGATGTTTTGCTCAGTGGTGTGTTAGTTTGCTAGGGCTGCCGTAACAAAACACTGCAAACTGAGTGGCTTAAGCAACAGAAATTTACTTTCTGTTTCACGGTTTTGGAGGCTGGAAGTCCAAGATCAAAGTGTCAGCAGGTGTGGTTTCTCCTGAGGCCTCTCTCCTTTGTTTGCAGGTGGCTGCCTTTTTGCTGTGTCCTCAAGTGGTCCTCCCTTTGTGCATGCACATCCCTGGTGTCTCTGTGTGTCCCAGTTTCCCCTTCTTATAAGGACACCAGTCAGATCAGACTAGGGTCAACCCTAAGAGCCTCATTTTAACTTTATCATATCTTTAAAGACCTTATTTCCAATTACAGTCACATTCTGAGGTACTAGGTGTTCAGACTTCCACATATGAATTTCAAGGGAGAGGGGAACACTATTCAGCCCATGAGTGATAAACCAGGAAATTCTAGTCCTCAAAGCTGGCATTTCAGAGGTGCTTTATGGCAGACGGGAGTTTTATACCTGTTTCCATTTTTTTCAAACAAAAATTATGGCCATGCTTTAAGATAAAAAAGCTGAAATGTTCTGGTTTTTCCTTTGTGTTTGTATAAAAGGTAAGCCAGAATATCTCAACAGAATTTGGTTCTCCTGGAAATACTCCATCGGATCCCTTCTTTGTGAGAGGATTCTGTTCAGTTCTTAACTTTATGACACTCCAATTTTCACAAAATATCTTCAGTTGTCCCTGGCTTTGTTCCTTATAGACAGCTGCTCACTTAACTATCAGTACAGACAGCTGCGCCATGCAGTGCCATGGGGAACATAATTGCAAGCCCAGGATGCCTTTCAAGATCTGTATCAAGAGATACCATCAACAACGCTGCCTGCTGGCTATGCAGCTCATCCATTCCTACAGGTCATGGGCCCCTGAAACTGAATTCAGGACTGTTCAGAGCATTTTTTTTTCAAGGAAGAGGATTCATAGGTTACATCTCATTCCAATTGTTTCCATGGCTCCAAAAAGGTGATGTGCTCTAAACAAACACAAGTCTTCCCCTTGACTAGAGCCACACAGAGCGGCACTGCACATAGGCAGCCACCATCAGCTGTTTTTAAGGGATGTTTGGTGAAGCAGCTCTGCAGATAATCTTGTATTTAAGGAATAACGTTCTCATCAACATTTCCTAACAGTGTCTTCTCCTCTGGGTCCATTAGAGGAGTTTCTCTCTTTGCAGTGCATTCTCCTGATGCTTGTCTTACTCTGTTAGAAACTGAATCTCTAACAAAACATATTTCTCGTTTTCAAATACCTAAAAAGTTTCTGACCGAATTTGTGGCCAACCACTTGTAAATGTACAGGATTTCATGACACCAATTGTATGCACTTAAAAAAAAAGCTTAATGCCAAATTACTTTCCTTTATGTAATCTCATTTTCCTTATTTTAATTTATTTTATCTTCCTATACCATGTGTCTCTTTGTGAAGTGCTTTAAATCATAACTTCTGGGTAGGAGCTTTTGATATTTTCTCAATTACTATGGGTGTGTACATGGTTCTATGTGTGTGGGGAAAGAGTTAAATGTGTCCCTTTTTTCGAGTGAGATGGAGCTTTTATAATATCTTGTATCCAACTTTTCCCTTTGCAAGAAGCAAATTTAGTAGAGCCCACTAAAGAAACTTCAGCTTTTTGTGGAGGAAAGTTCTAGTCCCAATACTTAAGTCACTTCTTGGAACAGCAGTAACTGCTCTTTTGCCTTTTCTCCTTAAAAGAAAACAGCCCTTTGAGGGAAGCACTGGGTGTTGTGTAAGAAGGAAGCCATCGCATACTGAAATCTTCCAGAGAAATCATCTTAGACCCTTAACTCGGAACACATGTACTGAAGGCAAGACCCATGGGAAGCTAAGAACCCGCTCAAAGCATCCAGACCACCCCTGGAGGGACGTGGTAGGGGGTGGCTAGAGGAACACTTCAAGGAAAGTTCATTGCTAAATTTGTTCCACGCAGGGAACTCATTTTAGGGCAAGGAGGCAGCACCATGGACAGTACCAAGTGTAGAGACGCGCTCGGGCGGAGAAAGGCGGCAGCACCATGGACAGCGCCAACGCTGCGCGCTCAGAGCGGAGAGGCGGGGAGAGGCGGCCCTATCAGCTGATGCCTTACGTAGGCTGGATCCCCAGTTTGATAAGGCAGGTCTGGGTGGGCGCGCCAGCATTCGCTCTCTGGAGCCGCAGCCCCAGACAGGGTGAGGAGGGGGAGGGGGAATAGCAGAAGGCAGGTCCCAGAAAGCAGGTGCCTGCTCGGCTTGCCCAGCACGGAGTTGAGGCTGCAGCCCGCTGTCTGGAGAAAGGCAACGCGGCGATAACTGCTCTGACGCACCAGCCCCTCTCCTGGCACCCACACGCTCCGGGGCCGCCCAGCTTCTCCCCGACTTGGGAGATGCTCGGTTCTGGCCGACAAGACTGCTGTCTCGGCGAGGTGAAGAGCCTAGGCATGTGACAGCTCAGGCGGACCCTGGCTACGAGACGCAGCCCCTGCTTCTGCTTTCCTAGCCTCTGAGGGCTTCAGACCTGGCGCGACTTGCACCCCAGCGCCCTCCCACCCGCTACACCATCTCCCACGGATGCTCACTGGCAGGAGGTTGGGGCCAGTTTCACGGGCACTCCCCAGAAACCCCGCCAGTGGTTAGAGGTTGCAAACATCCGGAGTGGCTCTGGGCGCAGTGGCCACCTTACATCTTTCTTAACGCCCCTTCGGCACGCACCCTGGGCCGGTCTCCTGACCCAGAGATGGATTTACCCGGGAACCTCACCTATCCTTCCCTCTCCGCTCCCGCTCCTTTGGAAACCAACCGCAGCCTCGAGGCAGAAGACCCGCGCCCCAGCCCGCCTCTCCTCTCTGTCTTCGGCGTGCTTGTTCTGACCTTGATGGGCTTTCTGGTAGCAGCGACATTCGCCTGGAACCTGCTGGTGCTGGCGACCATTCTCCGTGTGCGCACCTTCCATCGCGTTCCGCACAACCTGGTGGCGTCCATGGCCATCTCGGACGTGCTGGTGGCAGCTCTGGTCATGCCACTGAGCTTGGTGCATGAGCTGTCGGGGCGCCGCTGGCAGCTGGGCCGGCGGCTGTGCCAACTGTGGATCGCGTGCGACGTGCTCTGCTGCACGGCCAGCATCTGGAATGTGACGGCCATCGCGCTGGACCGCTACTGGTCCATCACCCGCCACCTGGAATACACGCTGCGCACCCGTAAGCGCGTCTCCAACGTGATGATCGCCCTCACCTGGGCGCTCTCGGCAGTCATCTCCCTGACCCCGCTGCTCTTCGGCTGGGGGGAAACCTACTCTGAGGGCAGCGAGGAGTGCCAGGTGAGCCGCGAGCCCTCCTACACAGTGTTCTCCACCGTGGGCGCCTTCTACCTGCCGTTCTGCGTGGTGCTCTTCGTATACTGGAAGATCTACAAGGCCGCCAAGTTCCGCGTGGGCTCCAGAAAGACCAACAGCGTCTCACCCTTATCCGAGGCTGTGGAGGTGGGTGTTACAGCGATCCTTAAAAATACTTTACTTGCATTTGTGCAGGCTTTATTCCCAGCACACCTCCCCCCCAGGTTTGTAGAAAGTGGAAATTTTAAGTTTCTAGGTGGGAGGGGGAGTAAAGGAGTAGACTGAGAAACAGAAAGAAATCATCAGAGACTTCCTTTGCTCTGATACGCTTAGTATCACAGAGCTAATGATGTCCTGTACCATCTCTGATGGATTACTTCCTTATATATAAAATGATGGATTTGGACCACGTAATTCTAGAGTCCTGCTTGGCTGGGAAAGTCTGTGGATCTATAACATCCTTTAGAGCATCTGAAGAAGTTGGTGTCTGGGCTGCACCAGGTAGTCTTGCAGCTTCCTGCACTCAGAGCAAGGATGTTCAAGGAGGAGAGAAGGGAGGGGTGGCAACGTGGCTTGGCAGGAAGACAGCCATCCATCAGGCAAAGCAGATTAATGTTTCAAACCCAGTCTATCTTTTTCCTTGCAAATTAAAGCAACTATCTTTGCAAAATGTGGTATCTTCTGGGTTACTCACTACTGTTTTGCAGCTTCTTCCTCTCCTGATGCAAGATTAAAGATGTTGCTCCCACCTGTCTCAGAGCCTGTGTTTGTTATCTGCTTCCACTGCCTTGTGCTACTTTCTGGGTCTAGCCCCACAGCCCCATCAGGCTGTAGGTGCAGCTGAGGACCACTTGTTTGCCTTCCCGAACATGAGTAAAGCTACAGGAGGAAATTAAAAATCTACGATAGACATTCCCCAGCTCTTTACACATGGCATTTAATGTACGACAACTGCTACAGCGACAGTGAGGGCTCTTTTCTCATCTTTTCTCACCCACGCTTTCCTGCTATGTTAACTCTTAATAGTCTGACGCTGTGGTTCAAGATTCAGGAACTATATAAGAATGGGATCCATTGGATGTGTAGACTGCCCCTCCCCTTCCCAATTCATTGCCAAGGATGATCCCTTGAACTTAATTCACATATTTAAGTTAGATCAGAAACCTATGCTGCACCCCCCCCCCAACTTTGTGTTATTGGCTGTGAGACAACAAAGTAAATTCAATTAAATGTACATGTGCTTGGTGGAAGGGGTAAAAGAATGATAAAGACATCAACTTTAGGGCCAGGCCTGTGGCCTAGTGGTTAAATTTGGCATACTCTGCTTCAGTGGCCCAGGTTTGGTTCCCAGGCACAGACCTACACACCACTTGTAGGCGGCCATAGTATGGCAGTGACCCACATACAAAATAGGGGAAGATTGGCACAGATGTTAGCTCAAGGTGAATCTTCCTCAAGCAAAAAAAAAAAAAAAAAAAGACATCACCTTTGCCCATGAAGAGTTCAGTTTTTTGAGGGAGATAAACACCTACTATGAGCTCTGTATATGACTGTTTTCTAGAGTCAGTAGCTAATTCCAACCATGACTAATCAATCCAGCTTAAAGTAAGCAGAGGTGTAGGAAGGCATAATTCTAGAAGAAAGAAGGAAAAGAGGATCAGAGGCTACTTGTCCTTTTATCTAGAACAATGGTCTCAACCAGGGGTGGTTTTGTCCCCCAAGGAAGACTTGGAATGTCTGGAGATTTTTCTGATTATCAAGACTTGGGGGAGGGTGCTAATGGCATCTAGCATGTAGAGTCCAGAGATGCTACCAAAAATTGTGCCAGGCACAGGAGAGCCCCCACAACAAAGAATTATTCAGGCAAAAATGTCCATAGTGCCAAATTTGGGAAACCCTGATTATTCGATTTCTAAACTGAACAAGGAGTGCTGACTGGTAAGAGAGGGAACACACTGCCTGGAATGTCCATGTGTGTGAGCATCCATCCAGGTCAGGCACAAGAGGACCTGCCACCTTCAAGGGCCCTCCTTCAGTGGGTCCCCTTCTCCCAGGGCGCTTATCCAGGTAAACACACATTACAGTCAGTACCAAACACACTGTAAAAGGGAAAAGCAATTACAATTCTGTCTCTGAGGGGCTCTCGCTGCTCTGCTTTGAAGACAGCGGAACAAAGCATTGTCACATCTTTGTGCTTTTATATATTTTTTTGCACTGTTTCATTTTCTCTGCCAGCTAAGATTCAAAATTAGTCCCTTGGCTTTGCAATGCCTCTAAGTGACCCAGAGCTCCGCATTTAATATGGGGCTGCCTCTGTCCTCATGTTACTGTGAAGGGTTAATTGCAAACCAGACTTCCTGATTTCTCTATGGTAGTAGGTGTCAAAGTTTCTAAATACGGTTCTACTGCCAACTAGCTGTGTTACCTAGGGAAACACAACCCTTCTTCTCTGTTTTTTCATCCACTGAGTTTTATTCAAAGGTACTGAAAGCCTCACATATGTCAGACACTGATGTGGGAACTGCCACGCGCGAGAGAGAGGACTCATCCTTGCCAGAAGATGATGAGGCCACTCCTAAAGATTGGAAATGAAAAGACGAAGCTGAGTTTATTGCTCACTAGAGTGCAAGAGAACTATGGTCCTTGGGCACAATCTCTCTGAGCAGAGCAGAACGCTGATCAGAGAGGGCGTTTTTTCAAGTGCAGAGTTCAGGGATAGGTGGACTCTCCGGGGTGTAAGTGGGTTGTCATCACCAGTATGTGTGAGCAGCTTTGTTGATTGGTTGCTACACCGATGGGAGTTCATTAGAATGAGTCCACCCTGGTTGCCTGACTTGCAGAAGTGAGGGACTGACACTGACAGGTTGGTTTGCAAAAGCCAGTCCACTGAGATGAATTGTCCTTGATTGACAGAGTAAGTTTCAGGCTGGTTCTAGGTTACAGACACTCAGCTTGCCCCCGGTTTGTGGGAACACTGAGCTCTCAGTCCTCCACTCTTAGTCCTCATTCAGCCAAAGCTTCAAGAGAGACCCTCAAGGATTGTCCAGATCTTTGCCACTGCTGTTGGTTCTCCTTGAAGATGAAATTTCACCTGTCAATGTCTGATATTCAGAGTGCACTTTGATCAACATGATTTTGAATCATTTGTCAGGACGATACTGTGCAGAAGAATTTAAAGCTCTGGGCAACAGACATCGAACAACTCTGAGACAAAGTACAACCAGAAGTATTACAAGAAGAGATTGGAAGATCTCCCCAGTTATGACCCAAGATTTTCCAGTCCTGATCAAGAAAGCGGGTCCCAAAGTTTCACTGTGTCTATCTGAGATAGCAAGGTTGCCTTTTCTTTTAGCTTAAAAGCAGATTGTTTTGCCTTACCTGTAGTGTTAGTCCAGGTGCAGCAAGGAGTGTAAGCTATGGGGTAGTCACCTCCCTGATTGGCCGAAAGAAAATCTGAGGTGATTCTGTTAGTCAGGACTACTTGGGTTACCACGTTTAAACTGGTTTGTTGTGCCCCCAGTGCACAGGCTGTATAATTTACTGTGTCACTCAAGCTAGGCATTCTTTACTATGTCAACCATTTTTAAAAAAATGAAAACCTTAAGTTGTCTAATTCCTGTGGATGCGATAACTGTTCTGAGGAATCTTTCTTGAAAGCATTTTATCCTTTTGGACTCTTTGTAAGGAGATATTTAGTCCTTGGGATGTCCTAACTAGCAGCCCTACTGAACAACCAAGCTTGGTTCTGGATTGACATTAAAAAGCCTGACTTCAGCACAGGGTAAAGAACCCAGGAGCTGTACAAGAGATGTGATCAACTTTAAAGAAGTTGTAGGTATGTCATCTGCGAATATTGTCAAGAAGGTTCCTTCTTCATGTGGTCATCTGCTTGTTCTTGGGTTAGCATTCAACATCCATGCTTCTGCTTCTGGACATTCTCTGAAGGACCTGAGTTTAGGATTATTTCACGTGGCATCAAGGCACCGAGTAATTCACATTTGTTTTTCAGTTTTAAACAATACCTGAGGAAGGTGTTTCTATAGCAAGTTACATAAGTGAATTACTTGGAAACGTATCAATTATTAGTTTATATACCTTCTCTTCTATTTCGTCAATTTTATATGCCCTAGAAAGGACCACAGTTCAGTCATTGAATGATTTGGCTTCTGTGAAGAAATCGGACTTTATGAGAGGGACTGGACTATTTATTGCATATGTTGCAAATCAAATCTTGTATTGTCCTCTTTGTTTTTAATATAATACTCATCAACAAACAATAGTAAGTTGGAATTTGGTACTAGGGTATCAATTTCTGTTTGATGCAGAGACACTTCTTCAATTTCAGAAAGACAATCATGAGATTTTCCTTCATTGGCTAAGGAATATACAGTGCTGGATCAGGAGTGTTAAACCAGTGGGTAGTAAGAAGAGAAGGAGAAAGTGACAATGAATTATAATTAATCAACTAGTAGGAAAACGTTGGGTGGTTTTGGTTAGCAAAGAAGATTTACCATGAATGTTAACATAAGATTTAAAGGCTTAATATTAGCTCTGAAGATGTGTTGACTAATTTAATTGATGTCTGTAATTTCTCTGAAGCAAGGAAGTAAAGCCTTGATGCCTGAATTAAGAGGCGGGCTTCTATAGGCAATAGTTCTGTGATAGGTGCCGTGTTTTCTATTTAATCCACCTAGAGCACAGCCCAGAATTTTTATATTTGTACAAAAAAGGCAATTCATGACAACAGAGGAAAAATCAATCTGAACTCTTAGACATTATGCTCCAATTAATCTGTCCATCTGTGGTACCTTCTGTCCATGAGGACTCTAGGACCACTGCTATTTCTTTAGTAATGTCTTGAATCATACACAGTATAGGTATTTTTCTGCATAGATCAGCTACAATCTGATCATGTATAAGGGCTGCAGTGTATTTCATCTGGAAGCAGATGCTATGTATTAAATTTGTAGGTATGTTACAGAAACTAAAGAAGTATTCTTCTGATAATGACCCTGAAAAATGAGTTACAAGTTGGCACAGAGGGTTGTTAAAGATTTTCACTGCTCGAATTTTTCTAATAAAGTTTACTTTCCCTCAAGCCTTTTAAAATTTACTATATAGCCACAGACTTGTCTTTCATGATCTTCTTTCAACATCTGGTATAACCAATCATTTTTTTTGAAGAAGTCCTCTTCTCTGTTTTTATTTTTTTTTAACTTGTTAAAAGTCAATTTGCTTGTTTCCTTTCCAGACAACTTTACAATTTTAGGCTGAAGGATCTGTTGTTCTATAAGGATGGGGATAATGGTAGTTGTAGTGACACCTATATAAATAAGAAAGCTGTATTGTTGCACATCTGTCATTATAGACAATTCCCCTTGGAAGTTCAGAAGGATAGGAAATGGTTGGGTGATAGTATGTCTCTTGGAGTGACCTCATTGGACAGATTTTAGATAGTTGCCATTTTGAGTTGACGTTGATTCTTTCAAGGATTCTTCTGCTGGCAATATTTGCAGGGGTCCTTACCTAGGCCCCCCAATCTTTGAGAACAGAGGTCCTTTGGGATGTTTTACCTAGAGAGCCGTATCTTGTATTGATTTCTAGTTTATTTGCTTTCTAAGGACACTTCTGGAAATGTCTAGCCCCATAACGGATATTTTCCAAATTGGCAACTTCACATTTCAATTTATTTTTTCTTATTGAATTCCCTGGTTCGGGTTTGAGCCCATTTACAGGAAGACAGGACAAGACTCTATCCTTCTGCTGTTGAGTTTACACCAGAATACTGCTTCAAAGTTTTCTGAAGTCTATTTTCTATCTTTTGTTTGGTTTACAATTTTGAATCTATTCAATCTTCTCTTTAAGCAAAAGCTTCTGAAATGGGCTTATGTAATGCATTCTATATTTTTATATTTTAAATTTTCACAGTTGCGTTATATAACTTTTTTAATCCTTCTACTTTTAAGCATTTTTCCACATCTGAGGGAGATTTCAATGAATTTAGCTGTCTGCTACAGATCTGCAGCTCAGGACAAGAAGAGTTTTGTTCAATACTCGAACAAAGTTCTAAATTCTGTAACCACTTTTTGCCCTTCTCCCTAAAGTTTAGGAAAATTCTTGATTATGGCCTTTAGCTTAGCTCTGGACCGGGGTTTAAATGAAGTTCTATAGATTTGCCTTCTTGTCTGGTAATTTTACAATGTGATTTTATGTACACTAAGACACTATCGGTTACAAATGCTGGGGTAACAGAATACAGAGAGCGAGAAGAGCTCAGGGCAGCTGCTTGGAGCTCACACTGTTGTTGAGACTGAGGCACCATGCTGCAGGTCGAAGGGCAGCTGGAGTTAGGGGCCCAGCGAGGGCACCTGTGATCCAAGCATCCTGGGATAGGTCTTCAAGGTGATGTCAGTGGACGCTCCAGAACTGTCCAAGGACGATACAAACACCACACAGCATCTGAAATAAAAAAGTCAAAGCCAAATTTACTGCTCGTTACAGTAAGAGAAAGCTGTACTTGTCAGGCACCTTCTCCATGAGCAAAGGAGAATGCTGATCATCTATGGGGACTGGGGACAGTGTGGAGTTCAGGGCCCGGAGGACATTCAGAGCAGCTGCGAGCTGACAGCGTTCATAAAGTGGGCTTACTTGGTGAGACTGTTGTTGGTTGATTGGTGCTCAGAGGTGTGTTTATTGGGGCGGGTCCTACCAACTGGCTGACTTTCAGAAGTGAGGGCTGACGCCAGTTGGTTGGTTTGCAAGTGTATATCCACAGAGCTGCATTGTCCTTGATCAACTGAAGAGATGTAAACAAGTCACAAGGCTCCTGTTACCATAGCTACAGAAGAATCAGTCTTTTCCTAAGTTTGTGGAAACGCTTTTATTGTTCTCCTCGTGGAGCCCTCCCTTAATGTATAAGACCATTTCTAGGTTGAAAATCCTGTTTCATCCCTCCATCTCCCCTTCTGACAATAGCCTGGTCTAACCTGCGAATCACCTGAAACCACTTTTCCAAAGTAAGCGTCTTCATCCTTTAATTTCTGTACCCACAACTGATGGTAATCTATCGATTATCTGTGATATTAACAGGGAGGTGGAGCAGAATAGTTAGAGGAAATAAAAGAACATGCCAGATTTATGATTAACTAGGAAATAGTTATTTAGCACAAATAAGAATGAGAAGTCTAACACACAGGTACATGTTCCCCAAAGAACTCCTTTATGGGGAGAGAGAATGCTAACTGGTCACTTAGAAAATGTTTATATGTGACACTTAAATGGTGAGGAGTGTGCTGTAAATGATCCAGCATTACAAAGATTATTAGGAAAAGTCTAATTTGGCTTGGATGGTCACTTTTTTTTGCCCTACTACCTCTCTTCCTGTGAATCTATTAATAAGCATGTTGCATAATTGACGGAGTGGTTAATAGAGTGTTTTCTCCAGACTCGATTAAGTGCTTTATTGCCGTCATTGATTAGTGGACAGCAAAGAGCTAAGGAGTCTATAAGCCAGCCACAGGGGAAGCAGCCACATCTACCTTTTAAAGACATCAGCACCTGGAAACTCGCCAAAAACAAGACCCCGTCTCAACTGGAGCCACTGTTGCCCCAGAGGAACCACTTGAAATCAGTGACGCTCTTCCTTCTGTCAAGCGAGTTGGTGTTGAATGCTGCACCAAACGACGGCCCAGTAGAATGATCAACATTTCACATCAAGATCCTGGAAGAATGTGCTTTTCTGAAAAACACGGAGTTCCACGACTAACCTATAAGAAATTCCTGACTCAAAGCAAACCGTAAAAAGAAAGTATTCAGAAAAAATGTATTTAATTTGAATTCAAGGTAGAATCCTAAGGGGTGGAAGAAGACCTGGTGGAGCATTAAAAGAATTGTTAAAAAAATGAATTTAGAATCTTTGCTGGAAAGGGGCCCCATGAATGTGGGCTCCCCAACTGCCACACTAAGAGCTCAGTGAATATAACGCCTGTGCGCGCACATTTAGCTGAAACACGCTCCTGACACGAGAGAAATCATCCTCAGGATCTATAAATAAAACTGGGAACTCTTTAAGAGTACGCTTTACTCAACGTTCGAACTATCGTTCAGCAGAGAGTTCTTTCAGATGCAGTGGATGCGTGCTATATTTGGGTATAGCTCATCCTTCATAAGAAGCCAGGTAAACTACACTGGAAGAATTCAACATTTTATAATACAACTGCCAAGTGCCCATACAAGCAGGCCTTCTCTCAGGGCACTAAACATTCCTTTACAGGGACCACGATTCCCTGTATATAAAGGGAGCCCTTATAATGCTTGGGCTCCCTCTCCTAAGACCAATTTTTATAGAAATATTCAAATCCTACAGTTAAATGTGGGTCACACACCTGGATAACAAAACAACCATGGTGATCGTGTGTCTCTGAGGTGAATGATGAGTTACTGTGCTCCATTCTGGTATGGCAACCCCTTTGGATATAGGTCAGGACTGGATCTGAGTGTACGGCAGAGTCCCAAAGAAGGCAGATATTCTCAGCATCAGTCATTAGGAAAGAAGATGGCTACCCAGAATGGAAACCTTGTAACTTTTCCCACTATGCAATAGAAAACTCCTACAAACAAATAGAATGTGCAGCATTGGTGGGGGAGGTATATCTCATCCTTTATAGAAGGCTGGCCTTACACTGGTAGTCCCATTGTGAGGCTCATTGTGTCTTGCAACTGGAATTTGAGTATATAAAGCACCTAGCATGGGCTTCTGGAATCCATCTGAAAAGGCTATTGACCACAAGGAGGGCAGACAAGGAGTGAGGATAGGAGAGATTGGCTGGTTCCCAAAGATAAGCATATCTCAAAAGCCAGAATATCTAGGTGTCTGTTGCTGTATTTATTTCTACTGTTATCCCAGTGACTTTGATAAAGTCTAGTTTCAATGCTTCACCTTTCCAGCTTTGCTGTAGAGAATTAAGGGGTGGTCGCAAGGGAGTCACAACCCCGAGGGGCCAGTGTTACCAGTGAAAAAGTGCTGAGAGGAAGGAGAATTTCTAGGAGATTTAAGAGTCAGGACCAAATTTTCCCTTCCATTGCCGTCTTTGGAAAATGGGAGAAAAAGCTTTTCCTGATGCCTTTTTGGGATTGAGTTTTATTAAGGAAATTGGTAGGTTTTCCTGTTTTCTTTATGCTGAAAAATGAAGCTAAATGTTGTGTTTGTATTTCTATAAACGAGTTCCCTGCAATGCATCCCCAGATGTGCACTCCTGAAATAAGAAAGGTAGCTGTGGCTCCATCTGGGGTAAGACTGGGGTACCGAGGGACAGGCTGGCCCTTCTCATTTTATGTATGTTTTTAAGGGTTGCAGTATTATGGACTATTTCTTTCCATGTTTATAATCTTCTTTTTAATTGTACAATACTTGGTGTTTCACTGTTTCTCAAATAAATGACAGGAAGGCTATCATACAAATTTGATAATTCTTACATCAACTAACATTCCCTTAATGGTAGTGTTCCTATTTACATTCAGTTACTCCGTATGATAGATAAGTCAATTCCTTTTGCCTCCAATTTATAGAAGTAGCCACGACATGGTTAAGCGGGTTAGGTTAACAAGAGAGACCTTCTGACCTAGTCCATCGCCGGAAAGCTTGTGTTCTGCTTGAGAGCGAGCTGTGTGATTCTCCTTTTCCAAAGCACTGGGGTCACAGGAGGCTAGAGTTGGGAAGAATAATATTTAATGTCAAAGTAGGCTCACCCGCCAGCGAATGAGTGAATGACCCAGAAACTGTCCTGAATTTTGAGTGGATCCATTAATTTGCTAACTTAGTAAATACGTCCACTGTGATTTCTTCAGATTTAGGCTGCCTCATCATCAGACACTCCTCTGTTCACATCCCCAAAGATCTAAAAAAGGACTGGAATGGAGGGAAGAGCTTCCTTTCCCAGGAATTCCACTTCCTTAGAGAAGGGACCTGAAACTGGAGAGCCTGATTCTGTGGGAACCTGCCCCCCGGTCGACTTGGGAGCTCCCAAGTAAAGAGACCCTAAGAGTCTGGAGTCTCTGTTTTCCATAAATGTGGGGGAGGGGAAGAACACAGAATAAACCCAGAAAGAGATAAACATGTTGGTGAGTGAACTGTCCCAAACAGTAAAATATGTTCTGGAAGCACAGCAGTGGGAACCTTACACGAGAAGAAAAGTTCTAGAAAATTCTAACATTTTGGAGGGGATTCACATGAACATGGGAAGTTATAAAGATTTCGGAAAATCGAGTCCTAAGTATAAGGGGTTTGGTAAGGATTTAGCACACTTTCGATTGCTGGTGCCTCTTTGTCACTCAGCTGTATATACTGGGTGACCTGCTTATTTCTGTTGTTCCCTGTTGAACAGACAGCAATGGGGAACCCAGCTTCATCATGTGTATTATGGAGGCTCCCGTTTTCCTTCCATTTCTAAGATGTAAGCAGATGCCCAGCTCCGTCACCACGTTTTCATAGCCGAGGGCAAGCCCCACAGGCTGCCATGTTCTCCCACCCGACAAACGAGGACTTTCTCTGAAGCAGATGTGTGGGACCCAGGCGTCAGGGGTTAGGTTCAGCCCACTGTACCTGGCAGGCATAAAGAGGTGGCTCTTCATGAAGCTTCTGCTCTTCTTTTCCAGGTGAAGGCCTCTGATCAGCAGCCCGAGATGGTGTTCACCGTCCGCCACGCCACTGTCACCTTCCAGACCGAAGGGGACTCATGGAGGGAACAGAAGGAGCAGAAAGCTGCCCTAATGGTGGGCATCCTCATTGGGGTGTTTGTGCTCTGCTGGATCCCCTTCTTCACCACGGAGCTCATCAGCCCCCTCTTCTCCTGTGACATCCCCGCCATCTGGAAGAGCATTTTCCTCTGGCTAGGCTACTCCAACTCCTTCTTCAACCCCCTGATCTACACAGCTTTCAACAAGAACTACAACAGCGCCTTCAAGAACTTCTTTTCTAGGCAACACTGAGCATAAGGCCCGGGATAAGAAGGAGTTATTCCCATAACTCAGTGAAATTTCCAGTTTAATCTGTTCCCCGTCCCCACCCAGCAGCCACGTGGGAGAGACAAACCCTTAAAGCTATCCAGGGTCTTCTGCAGAACTAACCAGCCTCACTTCCTCCTCCTAGGCAGGAATGGGAGTCTCCATGGGCAGTTTTGGTGACCTCATTTATCTACCGTTCCTCACTCTACACCTAAAAGCCACGGACTTTGCCTACAAAGTGCTCTTTCCTCTCCAAAACCCACTCCAGCATGGTTATCGTCCTTGTCCCAGAGAAGTCAACAAGGCAGATGAGAGGGAGGAGATGACCAATATGGGCAGGTTGAGAATGGATAGGAAAGAACGAACAAGAAGTCATAATGGAACATCTGGGGCTGAGAAACCATCATTCCGGGTTTTCTAGAATAGTCCACATTCAAATATTTCATTCTATGGTCCTGGTAAGTACACCCTGATACTTATTGTGTAAGTCCCAATATTTGGCCACAAAATATTGTCTCCAAACATATTAAAGTACAAAACTAAGTTTGCAAAACCAGTAAATATTGGCTTTACGGTTTTATTTATGGCTAACATACACACACACACACACACACACACACAAAACTACGGAGGGGGCAAATGTTCCCATTGGCAAGTTTATTCTGAAATGCAACCCATCAGCTTGGAAAAAGGAACTAAAAGTCCCATCAAATGTCTCCTTCCCTTTTGAAGCAACTGTTCACAAACAATAGAAAAATCTGCTAGTTTCACGGAATCTGTCAAGCTTGCTTATTTGCTATGAGTTTCGTTCGTATGAAATTTATTCAAATGTTGCTGCACCAGGAACTTTGTCCTTGGATCCTGAGATGGGAGGAAAATAATTATCGTGAAGTTCTTGACTTCTTAAAGATAGTTTCATAACCAAGGACTATGAAGGCACATTCACCAAACACGTGCACTTTAAGGGGATCGTTGGCTAATTTGCTGATTGCTACTTTTGTACAGGTATGTGAACGCCTGCTATGAGGCCAACGCTCATGACTAATGAGAATGGCAGAAATACGGTAAACCGTGGCCTCAGTCCTCTGCAAGTTGACACCTTTATATAATTGGCGAGGCAAGACGGTTAAGTGATGGTGCAGCCTTTACATGATCATGTAACACCCAGGCCATCACACAAACTTTCAAAAGATCTTGGGTAATAAAACTGCCTGTGGTCGGCTATATCCCTGATTCTTTGAGTGCACAAATTAAAAAGTTATGCATTATAATAATCTTTGAATTATTATAATACATGTAATGTACCTGTATTATATTGTATATAATAAATTATATCAATTAAGATTTCAAACATAGGAGAATTGCATTCGAGTTCTTGGTTTGAAGTTTAGTCTCATATTTACTGCAAAGATGGTCTTCATTCAAAGCACGTGCACAGCTCGTGGTACTGGGACCACGGTGCTGAAGGCAGACGTCTCACCCAGGCACTGCAGCGAATTCATGGAGGAATTTATTTGGAAACGTCCTTAGATTTTTCTTCTTTCTGTGTATATCACTTGAAGTGCCAAACCCACAAATATTTTAAAATACAGACTGTTCACTTCCTCAAGTTACCTCCCATACTATTACTTGGAACCAAAGAGACCGCCCAGTGCAGCTGTATCTCGTGTTGTACCAAGGAAGGTGCTTCTAGAACCTCGTGAAGCACCTCTGGCAGAGAAGGAGACACTCGGACATGGGGATCTGGAGGTATGACATCAGAATCAAGGGTAAAGTTCTTAAACGTCCACTCTATTGGAAAGTCCATGTGCAAACTTTCGTTCTACTCCAAATTTTCAGTGTTTGTCTTATTATTAAAAGAAAAATTTATTTCCTCTAAACTTTTCAGTAAAGTGAAGTTTTTGGAAGATGTGCCACATTTGTCTAGCGGCTTCAAATGCTCCTTGACTCCCCCTGGATGCTGTACACCTTGTGGAGAAAGATGTTATTATAATTCTAATTTCAATCTCCTACTGAGGTTATTAGTAATATTTTCATAAGATGAATGAATCCCTTTACTCTCTTTATTCAATATGTATTTAGTGCTTCCCAGATGTCACTTAAAATATGCATCATATAAAATACACTCTACATATGCTACTTACAGCAAGAAACACTGTCTACAAGAAGGAAGAAGTGGCAATTAATGGATTATTTTGCTTCCACTTCAATACCTAAATTGTTTATGACTAGGTAAGAAATATTACAAGATCCAAATGTCGATTGAACTTGGGTGTCTAGTGTGCAATTCAAATGTCTGTGAAACGCTTTTGTTTACTTTTGTCTGCTAGCACTTTATCAGGTAAGCAATTAACATGAATCATAAACAGAAAGTAACTGCTCGAAGCATCAGCCCCTATTCCTCGTGCCATGTTGTCATAACCACCTTTGTTAGACGGAGTGCTTAGAGAAGGCAGGAGGATTCCTAGCAAATCCTCTATATAGGGCAAACTTTCCTATGCCCTTTATTTCAGCTCCAGTAGAACATGTTAATAAAATGACTCCGCCTACTGTGCTGATAAAGGGAAGATACCTGAGGTCAACTCCTATTCCACTAACGCATCAGTCACAGCACTTTCGGCAAAGTGTGCTGTGCTACCCTTCCCTTCCCATCTTCTGTGAAATGAGGGGCTTGCGATTCTCTCGGATGCCTCATAATAAGCTTCTCTAGATGATCCCTCTGCGAACACGCTGCTGGTGGAAGGATGGTGCTCTGCTTGCGAGGCTGGAGCTGAGGCTGCAGACTGCATTCTGCTTTACCAGCTCCTTCCTGTCTGTCAGGCTCTGCCCTGGGGGCGCCTAGAGAGGAGACACAAGTCAGTATGAGGCCTTTTCCCCTCTCCACCCGTCACACGGCAAGAAGGCTCCTGACCACAGCTGCTGAGACCCAAAATCCACCTAATTTCTAGACCTCACACTCCACACACTTACTTAGTCATATTTTGTGCACAGAGGTGGTGCCTCTGGCCACACACTGAATGTTTCTGGGAACAGGAATGAAGAGTGTCAGGTCTCTCACCCCCAGACGGGCAGAACTTAGAGTGGTGGCGTTCAATACAAGTCACTTCAGTCTTGTAGTCTCCATCTTCTCTGCTGGAAACTGAAGTTGGGGGGTGTTATGGGCTGAGTTGTGTCTCCCCAGAATTCACGTGTTGAAGTTCTAACACCTAGTGGCTCAGAATATGACTGCTTGAGGCATAGGGCCTTCAAAAGGTGATAAAGTGAGGTCATAAGGGTGGGCCCTGATCCAAGCTGACTGGTGTCCTTTAGGAAGAGGAGGTGAGCACATAGACACGCACAGAGAGACGACCATGTGAGGACACAGGGCGAAGACAGCCATCCACACCCCGAGGAGAGAGGCCTCAGAAGGACCCAACCCTGCTAACACCTTGATCTCAGACTTCCAGCCTCCAGGACTGGGAGACGATAAACTCCTTTTGTTTAAACTGCCTGTCTGTGGTGCTTTGTTAAGGCAGCCCGAGCACACTAACACAGGAATTTATCCCACCGGCGAGGGTGGCAGGTCAGATGCCACAAGCTGCCTTCCCGACATGCCACAAGCCGGAGTTTCCGTGCGAGCGGAAGGAAAGGCGGTCTGCTCCACAAAGGCAGACAACCGAGAGCCTACTGTCAGCACGAGACAGGCTACCTGCCGCCCACAGCAGGTGTGCCTTGGTCCTGAACAGGCGCATTATTCGGGGGACAGAGGTCCTGGCCCCGGATTGGAGAAGGTGGGCTGGAGGGGGTGGGGGCAGAGGAGTGAGAGGGGCCGTCTCTCACCTGGCTTTTCTCCTCCTTCTCCCTGCTCCTCGAGGTGGGGGGTTTCCCCCTGGACACACAGTTCTTCGCACAGCCAGACTACAGGGCAGGCAGGACAGATAACAGACAACATGGACAGCTGCCCCCGCTGATCTGGCATCAGCAAGAACCACTCCATTAACAAATACATTCCTTTATTATTTTACAACAAAAGCGGCTGTCTTTTGGTGTCACCAAATATGGTCTTTTAGAATCTTTTTGACAATGTACAGTTTGCCCTATGAGCTTAAATTTCTTCCTCTATTTTAGGAGCAACCCAATGTTCTGATAAGGTCAAAGGGAGGAGGGATCTTGGGAAATAACTCAGCCGTGCAGGGTGACGTTGCACAAGTGCAGCTGGAGAACGAGCCCGTCAGTTAAATCACAGCCGCATGTGAGGGGCCGAAAGTACCAGCCCAGCTGCTCTAGCCCTTTAGCTGTGGTTTTAAATAAGGCCAACAGGTGAACAGGAGAGATAAGTGGGCCAGTGGGTTCTTAGTGTCGCTAAAAATATGGTGAAAAACAGGAATTTAGAGATGATTCTGTGTGTGTGTGTGTGTGTGATTTACAGAAAATGTACATGGCTGCAAAATTTACCAGCCAGCTAGAGGGCTCCAGGCTGTGTGAGTCTAAAACCAACCAAGAAGCAGAAGATGCAGCAGCTCTCTGTACAGCAGCAGCTTCAGCACCTGCAGGCTGGTCTCTAATTCTGCTCACTAATGCGTCCCTCTCTCTCTCTCTCCTGGATTTTCCTATGCTCCTCCGCTTGGCTGTTCATCCCTTCAAGCGCCGATGTTTTACCCGCAGAAGCTTTAGATCTGTTATAATACCTGGTGGGTATTGCAGTATTGCTTATCGTCACGGCTTCCCTAATCTTGTTAAATGCTATTTTCCAGCTGAACTTTACGATCAACTTGTCTGGCTCCAGATAAAACGTTGTTGGCCTTTTTATTTGGATTGTGTTAAATGCCTAAATTAACTTAAAGACAGTCGTCTTTATGATGCTGAGTCATCCTATCCAAGAACAAGGGATGTCTTTTATTAGATTTTAATATATTCATTCCTTACCACTCCTTAACCCAGCCCGCCTTGTCTCCCACCTCTGCAAAATGAGTCAGGTACCGAAACCTTCGGGCAGGCTCTGCACGTGGATTTTGACCTCTGGACCGAGCATTCCGTCTACAGTGCTGTGCAAATCCTCCGATGAGCATTTCCCTCCTGGACGGATCTTCTTAATTAACACAGGTTTTCACCCCCTGCCTTAAATCTGTCCTAGCAGAAGCAGAGGAATAAACCCAGAATCTAAAACTGAACGAACCTGAAGCCATCTTCGCTTTATTTAGTGCCCGAGAGACGATGGGGTCCCTGGTCCTGGGCAGCAAAGTAGGAATTAAAAATCAAGCAGAGTTTTCTTTTCTACAACTAGCACTTTCCTGATTAATTTGGTGTCCTTGTGACTTCGTCTTAGTGCTTTAAGGAGTATCATGCAAATGCCAGTCAGCCCAGCTTTCCCAGGGTGACCACAGTGTAAGACAGACGCCTGGCTCTCAAAGGGCTTCTTGCCCCAAACACCACTGTAGAAACTGCTAGCTTTGCCCTAAAAGATATAGACACAAATTCTATTGGGCAAATGAAATATCTTTTCCCGTCTAGGAATATGTAGCTAACCCTTCTTTAGTTTGAGGACCAACGCATCAGTCCCCTTAGAAAAGAGTGTTCAGACAGTAAAGGCACCCACTTTAGTCAGTCTATTCTTGCTTATCAGTAGCATGAAAATAAACCATGTTCTTCACTTCCACTTCCATGATTTCCTGTGACCTGGATGTAGTTACAACCGAGGAAAGTTTGTTGCTCACGAAGTTGGGAGACAGGATCTCGTGAGCCCCAGGTTATTAAATGACATTGATTACACTTTAACACAGTTGGAGGAATTTTAGATCAGTTTAGAAACAGAACATACTGATGAAAATACTGTGGTTTTCACGCTTTAATATAAGTCAGGCAACTGCTCTCAGTGCTCAGGTTAAAGGCTGTCCTAAATCTAATAAATACTCCCATTGTCCCTTGTTTTGCTGAAACAGTCCCTCGTTGAGGGTCACATGAACACACTGGAGCCACTCAGAGCTCAGAAACATTTTCACTCCCGTGACCTGATTCACGCTGACCCCCTCATCGTGTGACTTTTTGTCTTTAACTGTCAGAGCTGATGCACCTGAAGCCACACTCAGTCCAGTCTGTTCATTGCAAGAGGGTAGGTGTCTGAGAAAAACCATGCTAAAGGTGCTGAAGGGGAAGATGATTTCCAAAGGGACAAGCTGTTAGGAATCATGGTTTTACTTTTCAGTAGACAGAAGGGAAGTTCTACCTCGGGGATCATGAGTCGCTGCAAGGATTGGTGTTAATAACATTAGAAATTCTCAAAGCGTTACTAAACTTCCCGTTCAGCGCAGTGAATCTCAGCTGGCTTTCACACTTGTTATAGTTATTTCTAGAGATCTTCCGGCGGGCAGGCAGGCTTGCAGAGGCAAAGGGAGCTGAGCCCGGGGAGCTGCGTGTGCTTGCGTCTGCTCCCTGCCGGCCTTTCTCTGCGCCTGTTCCTCTACTTGACTACAGACGAACGCCCTCCAGGCGAGAGCTGGTCAGGAAAAGGCTCCCGAACTCCCTCCTGGGAACGGGACGAGCGCAGAATTCCTAGTTTCATTAGTCCTCCCATCCTTGACGTTGTAAGGTGGTCAAGTCTCTCATTTCTATAAACCCAGTGACCTTCAGGCTCTGCCGAACCTTTAACTCGCCTTTCTGGAGTCTTGGCTAACGTCTTTTTTTCCCCTTACATTCTGATAATCCTTGCTTTTTTTTTTTACTGCAGTGTTATGCAGCCACACCCTCAGTGTTGGGGGGCGGGGGTGACTTTCCAAAACACTTGGAGGGCTTGTGAATCCTGAGCGCTGATTACTAAGCGGTAAATCCCTTTGAGGCAGAACTCGCCTCACTTCAGGTCTGAGCATTCAGTAACCGTCAGCGCTGACCAACCTGAGCAGCTGGTGCTAGTGAGCATCTTCAGTCAGACCCAGCGGCTGCACCACCGATCTCTCTAAGAGTGAGACTGCTCCCCCCGAAAGCTCGCTCTCTGTTGTAGCTCACTTTTAACGGGGGCCTCTGAAGATGCCCTCCATCCAGTCGGTGACGAGGCAGTGCCTCTGCTGGTGGCAGGTATTTCCATACTTAGTACTTGCAAAGGGAACCACAGAGGGCATAGAGGCCACACCGAGTTTCATCAGTGCTCCACACATGGGCTAGGAAGGCAAAGCTCCCTCAAGGGGGCCGGAGTGAGCTGTGCTGTCCCAGAACTGGGTATGGCAGGAGCAGGCCAGGGGCAGGTCTCTAACTGACCCCGCCCCTGCCCGCGTCCCTGGCAACCTGATCCCCACCCGCAAGGCGAGCCTTTCATAATGGGCACTTTTCTTTCAAACGTTGCGAGTTCCCTGAGGAGGAGTGTTGTGAGTTCAATCATGTCCCCCAAAAGACATATTCAAGTCCCAAGTACACTCCTTTTTAAAGGGGAGACAGCCGTTAGGCTGCTACTGAGCTCTTGTTAAAGCTGAACAGCTGACCTAGGAAGGACTTGTGACTCTCGGCCCAGGGTCCCTGTGAGGCCAAGGTCAACGCAGACCTGGCCTCTAACAAGGAAGGAGCCCAGCCGCCCTTGCCGGTTGAATGGGGACAGTGTGTTTGCAGGACAACCAGCACGCCCACACATCATCCGGGTTTTGCAAGAAGGGGTGACAGCTGCCTTACCCGCACCTGGCCAGGTCAGCTGACGCAGGCTGCCCGAGGTGGGTGTGGCCTTGGGAGCTGAGGAGGACCCTGGATTTGCAACAGTGTGGCTGCCTGTTGACCGCACCCCTGGCCGCTGGGCAGCGAGTGCTTCTTGAGGGGATCTGTGGCTGTGTCCAGCACAGCGAGGGCCTGGCTAGCTGTGGACCTTGCGCGCTGAGTGAGGACTCAGAAGGGCCTCCAGTAACAGATGAAAACGAGACCCTCACAGAAGCCCTCAGCTCAGTGGAGGTCCTGGGGGTGGCAGGCCCACCGGGAGAGGGCCTGGGTGATTCCGGCCTCTACGGCTAGTGCCGTGACGTTCTCCTGGGTTGATCTATGGGACAGTTCAAGTGTCCTATTCTTAGGGGAACCTCATAAGAATTCACAGCAAAAGAAGGGGACTGCAGAAAGGAGAGTGAATCACTGCCCAGAAACTTGAGCGAGACAACCACTTGGTTTGAGCAAAGGCCTCAAGACATACTAACGCAGCGACAGTCCCGCCTGCTTTGCCAGACAGTTTTCCTGGTTTCCTCCATTTGATGTAAAGAGCATAAGGATTCCCAGTTATTTTACTGCAGAACGCATAGACTGTTCAATTTTCTGTTGCTACCATAACAAATTACAATTACAAGCCACTTGTGGCTTAAAGCAATACAAATTTATGTGTTTATCAGCGGTGCGGGAGGGCTGCGCGTCATGGGTGAAGGGGGAAGAACGACAAACTTCCAGTTATAAAACAAGTCCTGGGGACGTGACACGCAGCACGGTGATTATAGATAATAGCACTGTATTGCATATTCGAAAGTTGCTCAGAAAGTAGGTCTTAAAAGTTCTCATCACAAGAAAAAAAAATTTTGTAAATATGTTTGGTAAGGATGTTAACTAGATTTACGGTGGTGATCATTTCACAAAATATACAAATATCAAATTATTATGTTGTACACCTGAAACTAAATAACGTTATATGGGGGCTGGCCCGGTGGCCGAGCGGTTAAGTTCGCGCTCTCCGCTGCAGGCGGCCCAGTGTTTCGTTAGTTCGAATCCTGGGCACCGACATGGCACTGCTCATCAAACCACGCTGAGGCAGCGTCCCACATGCCACAACTAGAAGGACCGACAACGAAGAATATACCACTATGTACCGGGGGGCTTTGGGGAGAAAAAGGAAAAAATAAAATCTTCAAAATAAATAAATAAATAAAATAACATTATATGTCAATTATACCTCAATTTAAAAAAACCCCACAAATTTATGATTGCACAGTTCTGGAGGTCAGAAGCCCAATGTGGGCCTCACCGGATGAAAATCCAGGTTTCTGCAGGGCTGTGTTCCTTTCTGGATGCTCTAGAATTTCTGGCCTTCTCCAGCTTCCAGAAGGCACCCACAATCCTTGGCTCCTGGCCCTTCCTCCATCTCCAAAGCCCGCAGCACTGTATCCCTCTGACCTTCCCTGGTCACATCTCCCTCTGACTCTCTCCTTCTGCCTACCTCTTCCACTGCTCGGGATCTGCTGATCACAGTGGACCCAAGCAGATAATCCAGGGTGATCTCCCTCTCTGCTGACTAACAACCTTAATTCCATCCCCACCTTAACGCTCCCTCACCATCCAAGCAGCACAGTCACAGGTGGTGGGGACCACGAGCTGGACATCTTTGGGAGGCCGTTATTCTGCCTCCACATTTATCCATTCATCTGCGAATCTTTACTTGTGAAGACATCAAGCTTTGTGAGATATGTTTTAAATAATTGTGGAAAATCGTAACCCATGCTAGGATTCATAAAAGCGCCTGCTCCTTCCAGATGCAATGGCACTTGAAGCAAACTTACCAAGTGTTTTCCCCCTTTTCTCAACCCAAACCTTTCCATTCTCCAACACTGTCCCAGTTTCTGTGACTTCCAGTGTTTGGAATAGCAGTGATTCTGCCGTCTCCCCTCCTCAGCAGTTAAGTAGGCAGGCTTCGGTCCTTCTCCAAGGCTGGAATGCAAAGTCGAACTTGGTTCTTTCACACGTTCTCAGCCTCTGCTTAACCCTGAAACTGCTTCCCCTGGAGATGCCCAGATGGCTGCAGCAACCCCAAGAGTCACATCACAGCAACGTTAGGGAATGAGAAAAACTTCCCCCAAGGCTCCTCTCAATGCCCAGCCACTTCCCCCAACTGGCCAGATGGTGGTCACCTGCCTATCACTAAGCCAACTGCTGTCACAAGAAATGGGATTTCCTTACCTAGCTTGACCGATCACTCCCAGGCTGAGGTGAGGGCGTGGCTGCCATGAATTTTGGGGAAGTGATCACAGGAAGCACAATTCATGGAGAGGAAATAAGACTGGGTAGGGGGACAGCCCTAATAAAGGATGCTTAATGAGCAGGTTATCCATGTGGGCAACGGAGTCTCAGTCTCTCTGGGGCCCCTCTGGGGAACTGTGCAGAATATGCCTCAAAATCAAACCCAATATGGGACAGGGAAGTTGGGATCATCATCATGACTGTCCCTCAGGGTCCATTGCTTCCTGAGTATTAAATCCTGACCTCCTCCCCTGTGCGATGGAAAGAGGCAGAGCAGCTGAGAGATGTGGACCTCAGCTGGGAGGCTGAGGTGGCCCACAGGTTGTGTGCTGCAGCTAGAGGTGGGCTCGGGTGGGTGGGGACGTGGGCAGGGCACTCGCCCGGTCGCCATACTTCGGTGTCAGTAAATGACGGTCTGGCCTCAGGCCGAGCGAGCTTGCCCAGGATTGGCGTCTGCTCCTGGGACCACCTCGGGAAAGCACTTTCCAGTCCTAGAGCCCTGAGGGTCGATGTCCAAGGAGCAGAATGTGGGACTTAGCAGGTGGCTTAGTGGACAGAGAGGGCAGACTGGATTCATTTAGAGGTCGGCGGGGTAATTCCTGGCGAGGAGATGCTGGCTGTCGCACTTCCCAGCGTGGTGGAAGGTGCCCAAATCACCCAGGATGTGACTCTGCAAATCCTCCTTCTGCCTAGTCCCAAGCACTCTGCACTGAGCAGCCTGGCCCGCTGGGCCCGAGGGCTTCCCTCAGGGGAGGAAGGAGCCCAGAAGGTTGAGACTTGATGCCTCGGGGATTCCTCGAGAGAATTTTGACTCTGGCCCTGCAAGATAATGAAGCCTCGATGCTTAGAGAGAACTTCTCCAAAGTTCTGGATTGGGAATGAAAACCAAAGCTTTGCTTGTTTATACACATAGAAGAAGAGAAGCCATTAAAAAAATCCCCCACCACTTCACCCTGACGTCAACTGTCGTTGACTTCAGGTTTGAAGGGAGCATGAAGTGAAGAATATACTCAACACAAAGTTCTATCTGACCCCCAGTCCCCAACCCAGCTTTTTCTTTCTTTTTTTTTTTAAAGATTGGCCCTGAGCTAACATCTGTTGCCCATCTTTCTTCTTCTTCTTCTTCTTCCCAAAGCCCCCCAGTACATAGTTGTGCCTTCTAGTTGTAGGTCCTTCTGGTTCCACTATGTGGGACGCCGCCTCAGCATGGCCTGATGCACGGTCCCGTGTCCGCACCCAGGATCCAAACCAGCGAGACCCTGGGCCACTGAAGGAGAGCTTGCGAACCTAACCACTTGGCCAAAGGGCCAGCCTGCAGCTTTTTCTTAAAGTCCAGGCTGAGTAACAGGACAATCACGTGAGGGGGATCTTCCTTCCTGGGGTGGGGGGATTGTTTTTCCGGGATAATTTTGGTGGGACCCTGCGACACAGAAGATCAGTAGCCGAGATGATTGACTTTCAAACTTCCTTAGCAATAAGCCTCTTTCATCAAGTGCATATGTTCCTAGAAGACTCTTCACAGCAGAAACTAGACACTGTTTGGTTCCGATGGCTTTCCTCCTTCTCCCTTCACGGGATAAGAAGAGACGACAAAGCTTGCTGGTTGCCTCACAAATACTGGATTTGTTCTTTGCTCCGTGTGGCTAAAACCCCAACAGGGACTTTTCTGAGGTACTGAGGTTCTGAAAATTGCCCATCTCCTCTCTCTATATACAGAATAAAGCAGCTTTCTGATCCAATGCCTTGGGAAGAGAAGAACTAGCCTGAGCTGGTACTTTCTCCCTGGTGTAAACTGACTGCTTTAAAAAATAATGAACATATTTCATTCACCACTTCCCATCCTAGCGACGCCTTTGTGCTCTAATTCGAGTGTTAGTTTGCAACAAAATCGTTTCCTTCCTCAGTCCTTGGAAGATTTTGAGGCAGCTTATGTGTAAGAAAACCAGACAATAAAACAATTGTAGGGGCCGGCCCCATGGCCGAGTAGTTAAGTTCGCACGCTCCACTTTGGTGGCCTCGAGTTTCGCTGGTTTGGATCCCGGGCACAGACATGGCACCGCTCATCAGGCCACACTGAGATGGCATCCCACATGCCAGAACTAGAAGGACCCACAACTAAAATGTACAACTATGAACTGGGGGGATTTGGGGAGGAAAAGCAGGAAAAAAATAGAAGATTGGCAACAGCTGTTAGCTCAGGTGCCAATCTTAAAAAAAAAAAATTAAAAAAAATAAAAACAATTGTAATAAAACCTGTAAGTGCTTCAGCAGACTTATCAGAATGTCTGGGAGGAATAATTGCTTTTCTGAAAGTATAAAGGGTGCCCATCATCACAGTTACTTCTCTTCACAAATTCTGAGAAGCCTGATAACTCATCCCCACGCCGCACAGTACGAAAGGAGAAAAGTCAGAGGCATACAACGGACCCTGCGAACAGCCAGCACCCCTCCTGACCGAGTTATTGTGAGAATGCTGCCATTCCAGTGTTAATAAAATGGAAGCACTGGCGCTCAGACTTGCCAACAGCAGTGTGGATGAGTCCAGGAATTCATTTTGGTGTTCAGGAACTATAATTTTATGTTCCTCGTGGCTGTGGGAAGCCAGCCTTCAGTCCTGGGTTAGGTAAAGTGAACAAAACTCCTACTGCTTGATGGCTGTTGGAGCCAAATTTCTCCTATTTTCTGAGTCTCCTGCAGGTCCAAGGGCAACAACCAATATGACAGCAGGTCATGTTTATGCCCGAAGCACTGGACCTTAGATAATTCTCTCCCAAAATGGAAGGCATGCTTGCTAGCTGAGGTCCTAATTAGAGATTATGACACGGCTCACAGACCTATTGTTCTAACTAACGACTTTCCGCTGGTCCTGTTCTCAGAGTTCGCAGAACTAATGGGACTCAATTAACCAGGGGTTTTAGCACACGGAATCTTTGTGTTAAAAATCATGGGTTTGTTGGTTTTGGACTAGTTGCCTCTACACATGAGTCTTTAAAACAAGATAAACTGACTTTAAAAATAAGAGTTTAAGAACTTAATCTCTGTTTTTTCAACAACAAATCGAAAACTACTCTCTGTAGTGGTCATTAGCGCTGGTTCAAGGGAAAGATAAAATCAAATTTCACACAAGTAAACTTTACTCCACCTCGTCTGCATCTACATCCTCTAGTTCATGCGAATTTAGTTTTCAGACTTTCCTCCTAAGGCGCAAACCCCACTGTTGTGGACTGGATACTTGCTCCCCCCGCCCAAAAATTGACACATTGAAGCCCAAACCCCCAGTGTGATGGGGTTTGGAGAGGGGCCTTTGGGAGATGGTTAGGTTGGGTGACGTCATGAGGGTGGGGCCCTCCTGATGGGATTAGTGGTCTTACAAGGAGAGACTCCAGAGAGCTTGCTCTCTCTCCAGGTGCACACAAAGAAGAGGGCATGTGAGCACAGAGGGCAAAGGCAACTGTCTGCACACCAGGAGGAGACCTCTTGCCAGAAATGGAATTAGCTAGAACCTTGGTCTTGGACCTCCAGCCTCCAGACCTATGAGAAAATAAACTTCTGTTGTATGAGCCCCCCAGTCTATGGTATTTGTTAGGGCAGCCTGAGCTGGCTAACACACCCAGGACTACTTACTCAAGGTGCAAATTCAGGAGCAGTTGGGATACTTTTCAAAGGAGTATATTTGTGGGCCTTATTCTCATGCATTTCCAGGCAAACAGACTTCTCCCCAGTCACCAGAGGTATCCGTCTGCCCGGAGTGGAAGTTAAGACTGCTAAGAGTAGGAATGGATAGATCCTTCCAGCTCTGAACAGGAGTTTCGAGAAGACAGTATCAGTCTTGAAAGCTATGAGAGGAAGGATTTCCTCAACTCCTCTAACTCTCTTTTTAAAGTGTTAGCAATGTGCTTGGGAGGCTCTGATTTCTTCACTTATGTAGAGAGGCTCCAGAAAAACAGAACCATTAGGATGTGTGCGTGTGCATGTGTGTGTGTGTATGAGAGAGAGAGATTTTAAGGAAATGGTTCATCTGATTGTGAAGGCCAGCAAGTCCCAAATCTGCAGAGTAGGCCTCAGGCTGGCAATCCAGGGAAGAGGTGATGTTGCAGCTGGAGCCCAAAGGCGTCTGCTGACAGAACTCCTTCCTCCTCAGAGGAGGTCAGTGTTTGCTATCCAGGCCTTCAACTGTTGGATGAGGCCCACCCACATTATGGGGGGTAATCTGCTTTACTCAAAGTCTACTGATTTAAAAGTTAATCTCATCTAAAAAAATTACCTTCACAGAAACATCTAGAATGATGTTTGGCCAAATTTCTGGGTACTGTGGCCTAGCCAAGTAGACACATATGATTGACCATCATAGAGGCTAACTCTCCTGCCTATGGCAGCTGAGCCAAGAGGCATGCTGCCCACAGCAGAGGAGGTGGGCTGCTGACTGCTCCTCCATGCTGGTGTCAGCAATATACACCGTGCCTAGGACATAGGAAGCTCTCAGAATTCAACATTTTTTGAATGAAGGTAGGAAGGCTGTACCCTGCCTCTCCCACTGGGGAACTGGGAAGAATGGACTTAGAGGTGGAGGCGTGAGGGCAGCCACCATAGTCCTTGTTTTTCAGACCCTTCTGGGATGCTTTAGAAATAGTCAGCTAAAATGTGGGGAGATGAGAGAACAGCGGTGTCGTGAGCATCTTTGCACTGCAGCATTAGGTACGGGCTCAGCACCGTGTCTGACATGGAGCCAACATGACAATGCTGAGTGGTCAGAGTTGCACCCAGCCCAGAACGTGACCTAGATGGGTGTAGAGGGGACATCTTTGTGTTGTGTTCTGAGGTGACACATAGGTGCTGAGAAGGATGATGAACTGATAGGGGCTATGGATGGGGCTGTAAACTGAGATATAAATGACCGCGCTGACAGGCCCAACGGGACAGCACCAGCTTCCAGCAGATGATAGCAAAAGGAAAGATGAGACCAGTCTTGGTCCAGGAAGAAAGCCAGACTAGCCCTCCCACAGCAGAGGCGAATGTGGGTCCAGAGGATATCTCCCAGATCTGAGCCCATCCTGGTGTGGGAACCTCAGTTTCCCCACAGCTTTTGAGAATTTGTACAGTCAACAATCTCAGAACAAAACTGAACTTTGACTGACTTTCCTCAGTTTAAATTAAGTGTTGGTAAATTTTTTCTGTAAAGAGCATGGTAGAAAATAGGTTCGGCTTTGTGGGTAGTATGGTCTCTGTCATAACTACTAACTCTGCCGTTACAGCATGGAAGCAAACACAGATAATACAAAAATCAGTGAGCAACTGTGTTCTGATGAAACTTTACTTATGGACACTGAAATTTGGATTTCATATAATTTTCACATGTCATGGAGTATTATTCTTTTGATTTTTCTTCCATCCACTTAAAAACGTAAGAACCATTCTTAGCTAGTACACCACACGAAATTCAGTGGCCCACAGACTAATTCTCTGAACTCCCTTCTAAATCTTTAAAATCTTTAAGCTTCTTTCTTACGGAAGGAAGGTCATATTGAACTGTTCTCTTGTTGCAACCTTTTAATAAAGACTTGCATTCTTTCCTTAACTTGCTTGAAATTTTACTCTATTGTTCCTTCCTATGTACGTTGCTGTTGAAGTCTGATGCCAACCTAATTTTCTTTATTCTGTAAGTGTCCTGATCTTCAACATTTGGTTTACTAGGTTATATTTCAGAGTGGATATATCAATTTTCCCAGATACATAGTAGTGGGACCTTTCAATATGTAGATTCAGTCCATTTTTTATTTCAGAAAAACTTTCTTGAGTTAAGTCCTAAATAATCTGTTCCATTGTTTTATTTTTCTTCAGGGTCTCCATTTGCTTGTGTGTTGGATCTTCTTTGCTAGTGATCTGTATCACGGCCTTTCTTTGACCATTTTTCTTTTCTTTGTCCCCTTGGCGTTTCTTATGTCTCTCCTTTAGGTTCCTTATTGTGCTTTTGGTCATATCTCCTCTCCGCCATTTATGTTTGTAATTTAGTGTTCATTTTTGAGTTGACTTTGTCTTTTTCTTCTATTTATTCCCTGAGTTTAATTAGTCCCTACTTCATGCCTTAATATTTCTCTGTTTTTCTGAGTTTGTGTTTTTGATCCATGGTGATCTTATTTTTTCATTTAATTATATATAATTTACATTAGATTGTCATGGTTTTCATCTGTGTTAGTTAAATGTCTTATACAAGAGAAGTATCCAAATAGAAAACTGAGCTGAGAATCTAGGCAGCTCAAAAAAGTTGCATATCACCAATAATGATGTCATTTATTGTAAATAATAATAAATATATTATTAAAATATTATTCAATCTTCTAATTAAGAAAAGAATCAGCAAGGTTAAAATTGTAACACACTGTCAGAAAATGAGCTGTGCCCAGGGCAGGGATGGTTGTAAACACTGGCATTCCCAGCTGGTGGGAATGAAAATTGCCTGAATGTCTTAGGAGTTCCCTTTTACTCTATTCAACAAATGCCTGAATACGTATATAAATGGGACACTCTACATGCTCTTCCCACCTTACATTAGAGATGGGTCCCCAGAAGCTCAGAAAAGAAACTTTCCATTCAGAAAAGAAGACATTTTTGAGAAGCTGATAGCTGTACTTGAGTGCTTTGATCTTAACTGCCCTGGAAGGACTGACGTCTTTAAGAAGTCGTTTCTTGGCATCTTTGTTTTCAGTATTATTGGAGGTGGAGACTGGATTTCGCTTTGCCAGGTGGGATGTTTTCCTTGGAAAGAGTCTTTGGCTGTGCAATGAAAAGTAAAATCACGTTCTGAAGTGAAGTTAATACCTGGGAGTTTAAACTACTTTACATTGTAATGCAGGATAGTTTATTTCTAAGATGCAGAGACAAAGATTCTAACTGCCAGGTTTGCTTCCCGTGTTGAGGGCTGGGGAGAGACTGGAGGAGGTGGAGGAGACTTGCCGACAGAGACACCTGTCTTACAAAGAACCCATCAAGCCCCTGAAATAGGAAAACAAGCCAGGATCTGTCTCTATTAGGTGTCCCATGTCTGAACGTACATGGACTCTAGAAGTGGTGATAGAATCTAGTTTTTAAGAGAAGTACATTGGAAGAAAGTAAAGCCGTCACAGAAGTGTTGGTGGACCCACAGCCTGCAGTTGGTTGTAACTTGAGGAGTCAAGAGAGGTCAGTGTCCGCTGGAGGACAGCAGATGGACACGGCCCGGCAGCGGCAGGAGTGCCCGCAATGCCCGTGTTAGGAGGCTTTTCTTGGGCTTAGGTGACCCTGTCCTCTTCGCTTCTGTTACTGAGCGCTCTGACACTCTCTTTGTTATAAGTCCTTGAGAAAACAATCTGGATAGCCATCAACTTCAGGAAACTGGTTTTATTATAACATCAAGATCCAGTGTTTATGGGCTGGCCTCCAAAGCTCTCAAATCCTCAATTCAAAAAATGCCATCACAGAGTTTCCCGCAGGGTGATTCTGTGACTAATTTCCCAACTGTTCCTTTGAGCAGGACACCGACTCCACAGGGAGTCACAGAGAGTCGGTGTGGCACGGGTCTCCTGCTGTCCATTCTTACTGCTTCTGCCCTGTATCTTAACAGTGGAGGAAACCCCATAAATGCTAGCTAGAACGACCAAAGACACTGTCACCTCCTGCTCCACGTTCACTGGAGCGAGCGTTATGACAAGAAGGTCGGGTCTGTGGATACAGACATCTCCTATCAGGATGGGGGTTGGAGGAAGAAAAGGGAAAGGAAATCAGTCACAAGACACGGCAACACAAGATTGCTCATCACAGAGTTTTCTTAATAATAGAAAAACGTAGAAGTAGCATTAATATTAATCAGTAGGGAATTTGATAAGATGTTACAGAATAATACGTTCCATGAAAGGCCATGAAGCCATTACACTGTGGGTGTAAATTATAGGAAATGAGGGTTACATGTGTTTCTACTGGACAACATTTACAAGAGCTTAGAATCCAACACTACTTTGTCTGTACACGTTGATGTAGTTTCTATATCTTAGGGGTTGTAAATCAAGACACAAATGGTGCTTTTCTCTCCCTGTTAGAATTACAGGTGACTTTTTCTCATAGATTTTAAAATATTTTCTGACACTTTTGCAATGAATGTAATTTATAATGAGAAACAAATGTGTTTGTAATTTTGAGGACCACCGGAGCTGGAGACAAAGCTAACCTCCATGAGGCAGAAAGCTTCTTCATGTATTTAAAATAGACTAATTTAGCAGCGATATTTGGCCCCATGATGACAAAAGAAGCCAAATGTTCCTCTTAGAAGTTTGGCTGGAACTGCAATGCTTTTTCCTGATGATTGCCCCCTGTGATTTATTAAAGTAATAAAGGCTGGTTGTAGAAAATTCCAACAAAGTGTGTGTTATTATCTTTCACAGGGTGATCCGAACAAGGCATGTGGCTCCCCATCTGTCTGCTTCGGGTTCGGGGACTTCCAGGGTGGGGGAGGGGGGGTTTCTGTCCCCCTCCTTGCCTGCGCAGAATTGTTGATGGGTAGACGTTACTACGCGTGATGAATTATTAATGGAAGAAGCTGTGAGACCATAAATATTCAAGGAGATACATCTGGTTTCCCCGGTGCTTTATTTAGGGCAGATAAAGTACATTTTACTGAGTAGAACAACTTGTCAACCCCAAATCTCTTCTTGCCTGGGCCCAAGCTCTACAAGGAGAAACGAGAATCTTCTGACACTTCACATAAAAGTCCAGCTGAGACACAGTGGTGTGTGAGGGCACGTGCAGGATTTCAGCCGGATAAGACAATGTTAACAAATAATCTCAGCCATGTTCCCCTTAGCGGATACGAGGCTGTTTGCAGGGGTGGGGGTGGGGGCAGGAGTCTCCCAGCATTTTTATCCAGGTGGAATGCGGCCTTTAAGACACCAGTTGAGGCCTCAGAAGAGGAAAAAGGAGAAGGAGGTGCCCCGAGGTGGTTTGCAGTTGGAGGAGAGGATCCGGGTGTAGGGTGAGGGGTTGGGTGGCACCAGGGCTCTGCAAGAATTCTTCCTCCCACGGGGTCCACCCCAGGGAGATAAGGAAAATCGCCCAGATGCCAAGGTCTCCAGTCTCCAGGACATGTCTCTGCTTTAACACTCACTTGCAGAAGCAGAAAATGATTAGAAGAAACAGTGTGAAGGAAAACAAGCTTAGATAGATGAGCCGTGCTCCCGGTCCCATTTGCGTCAGCCAAGTCCTCTGACACTCTCCACGTAGCACGCAACGAGACTGCTCATCAGTGTGCCCCTCCATCACGACCCTTACACATGGAATATTTCTCAAGCCAGGCTTTCTCAAAACGTGTTTCCTAAAACCCTAATTCCAAGGAATGTTAAAAGACACTATGTGAACATAAGCTTCTGTAGCTAAAGGAGATGCTGAGCAAAAGGACACTTTTAAGACTCCTAGAAGCCTATAGAAGCCTACATTGTGAATCTCTAAGACTTTCTAAGGGAATGCCACTCCCCCGACGCCCCAGGGGACATCTGGAATGTCTGGAGAGTTTTTGTTGTTAAAATTGGGGGCCGGTGAGGGGAAGGGGTGCTCTACTGACATCTAGTGGGTGGAGTCCAGGGATGCTACTGACATCCTACAATGCACAGGACTATCCCCACGACAGAGAATTACTGGGCCTGAAAGGTCAATTGTGCTGAGATTGAGAAACCCTGGCCTAAAGGTATTGACACATGACCTCCTCCCCAGGCGTCTCTGTGGACGAGCCAGCATCTGTGATACACAGGTGAGGAAACGCTGCTCTGGTGCTCCGCTCTAAAGCAATGAGAACACGCCGGGCTGGAGGTGAGGCCCTGAAAAGGGTCTGTGTCCCCAAGACCACTGAGGAGTCACCCGCTCAGAAAGGGCCATGGCTTGCCAGCGCAGGCGCCTCTCTGGGATCTTCCTCCACGCTTCCAAACACTGGCAAGCCTCTCCCGGAATACCAAGCTCAGGGGACCGTGAGTTTTCTAAGACAAGGGGCCTTGGCTCCCTCCATCTCGCTGACATCCAGCACATAGTTCATCTTCAAATATTTGAATGAAGATATGAGCCTTGAAGGATTTGGAAAAGGCATAGCAATGAATTCTAGTTAAACCTAACAAAGGTTTGAGCAGATATCATTGGTTGTGGAACACAAGAGCTTGTAAATCCATGCCCAACACCCCCAAAACAAATAAAATAAAATAAACCCAACCAGGAGGAAAGTGGTGGCAGTTGAGGAAAGAGGGATTTCTATGGGTTGAAGAGACTGGAAAGAGAGAGGATGAAGTGAGATTTGTGCCGGGCCCCCAGAATGAGGGGAGGCTGAGGGGGTTCTGGGAGAGGACAGGCCTACAATACCAAGGAGCGAGCAAGCCTGCAAACCAGCCTAGGGGAGGGAACGCCACGTTGTCCAGAGGAGGCTTAGCAGACAAAACTGGGGGGAAAAGACAACTATTTAGCTCTAGTTGATTACAATTATTCTTGGCCAAGACTTTTTAAAAAAATACTGTAATGTTCATGATTTCAGAGTAAAAGACTGTTAACAGGTCTTCCATTTACAAGATGGGACCTGTCCTATGGAGCGGTCCTGAATTTATGAATATCAATGCTTGATCATGGTGTTTTAACAGTTCACTTTTGTCCCAGGTTATTTTGAAGCCAATTAACTATAGAAATATGAAATTATGCCAAGATTCTAAAAAGGCAGCTGCTTCCCCTCCCATCGAGCAGCGCTGGAGTTTATACTCAATAATTCAGTTAAGTCTGAAAACTTCATTTTAAACCTTTTTTAATGTCTTCTTTTTTAACTCATCTAATCCGTCTTCAGTTGATTCATTTGGAGCCAGAAATGCAACTTTAAACTTTAATTCATGTACAGTCAATGATCTTTGGACAAAGTTTTCATACATTTTTAAAGTCCAGGGGGGAAACATGCTAATGAATTCTGTTAAAGTTACCAAAAAAATGAAAGTTCTGTTACAGGACTGATGAAAACAATGAGAATAATAAGGTTTCACATATTGAGCTATATGGGGAAGCCATTCTGGTTTAAAACTGATTCAGCCTAAAACTTGTTTTCCCCAGAGCAGCCTACCTTACAGCCCACCAAACCCACACTGTACGTCTGCGTCAGACATTTTCCCAAAGTAAAGGATGCCTCTTTAAAGACAGAGATGAGGCCAGCCCGGTGGTGCAGCAGGTAAGTTCACACGTTCCGCTTGTACATGCTTGATGTATTTTCTTTGTTCTTAAATGGTACGTAGCTATGCTGTACGCCACACCTCCCTGTGGAAGAGAGAGCTTCCGGACCACTCTTCATCTCAGTAAATATCACATTATCTTTCTTATTGATAAATTTGTTATTGATTATTTGCATTGACAAGACAAAAATGTTTAAAGACAGCTACTGAACTGCCCTATTGATGAAGAAAACTTATTAATGAATGAGAACCAAATGACAAACTATTAATTTTGATCCACTCACTAAGTCATATGATGCAGTCCCAGCTATGTTTAATGCTTGTCCTTCCTTCCTTCCTTCCCTCCCTCCTCATCCTCTACCTCCTCCACCTCCTCCTCCTTCTTTTTCGCTTTCTCTCTCTTTCTCTCTCTCTGTCTCTGTCTGTCTCTTCCTTTTTCGGTCTAGGATGGCAAATCTCACCATGTTCCAGATAGACCCTTGAGCAGTCATCAACGAAACGTTAGTAACAGAGATGCAGATAAGGATGGTGCTCCACACAAATCAGTGGTGGAGAGAACTGACGCCCCAAGTGGAGCCAGAGCTCACCGCTCAATAGCTTCTTCCCTGCGGCAGCCAGACCAGGCCCACGGAGAATCCACATATCCATGACAGCTACGAGGACTGTCAGGAAATGGTAAGGGGGCAGGAGAAACGGGCTGAGGAGCAACCTCCGCACAGGCCAAATGCATCATCCCTTTTTGGGATGCCCAGAAAATACCAGAGAATGGAAGGACAGAGGCCCTATCATTTGGGTGGTGGGGGCTAGTGGACAAACTGTCATTACATCTTACCCAAGATTCACAGGCTGGTGTGAGGACTGAGAACATTGGGTTCAAGTGTGTTCTGGAAATAGGTTTTTCCTTTTATCTAAATGATACTGGGAATGACTTTATCAATAATAGCACCCTTCACTCATAACCAGCAGCCTTTCCTCCGAAAGGGAGATGGGAGTTAATCCTCATAACATGCAAACACCAAGAGTGCGTGGGAGAGCTATGACCTTGCTATTGATTAGATACAAGAAGTTAACAATTTTTTTCTCTAGAACTGTTATAAATTGTTGATTTGGTCTTATTCTGCTTCTTGAAAGGCAAGAAGAAGAGCCTTGCTAGCAGCTGCCCGCCCCAGCCCTGCCTCTACGACGAGCTCTCCCACGGGCTCGCGTCCCATCCCCATCCACCAGCCAGCCAGGGCCCAGTGACGAGGCCGAGCCTGTCAGGCTGGAGGGGCTGAGGGCTATTGTCTTTTTCTTGCGTTCTCCTCACTTCCGACTTATAGTACCCTGGATTTCAGCATTACAGCGTTTATGTTTTATTTATTGTCATTAGAATAGCTAATATCTGTGAATGGTTTAAAATTCATGGGGTACAAAAGAGTATCTGATTTTTGAAGTCCCCCAGTTTCTCTTCCTAGAGGCAGAACTGGTGCTGAGTGCCTTGTATCTATCTAGAGACCCTTCATGTGCTTTCCAGCAAACAGGTATAGAGATGCTCTCCCTTCCTCATCATCCACTTTTCACTCCACAGTGTGCCTGGGACATCACTCCACCCATTCACGAAAAGCACCTGTCTTTCCTTGTGGTTTACAGCAGTGGTTTTCTCCTCTTTCTGTTGCCATGTGCCTGCTGGGCACTTCTGGAAAAGTCAGGACTGGCTGATCACCAGCCCGCTGAAGGAGTGGCCGCCTGGAGCTGGGGACTATTTCCACCCGCTTCATCACTCTTCTCTCAGCCTTGCCTCCGTGGATGGAGGTTTTCCTGCCGATCATGCACTTCCAGGGATGTCCGAGGCCACCAGCTGCAACCTGACACAGCACTGTGGCGGCGCAGCAGCTAAGAGCCCAGGTCTCGGAGTTTGTGGGTATGGGTTGGCGCTCTGGCTCTGCCGCCCACCGGGTCTCTGACCCTGGTCTAAGAGACCTCCCACCCGGCTCCATCTCCCCGCTTGTAGCATGGGGTTAGTAACACCACAAATTTAAAGGGGAGCTTCAGCGTGCTCTCTAGAACGACATTTGTGCCCTAAAAATGCTGTTCAGAAGTTTACCTTTTTTAAAAAAATTAATATTCCACTTATTAAATTAATGAATTAAATCTAGCTCTTCCTTTTAGGTCAATTTGCAAATGTTTGTTTTCTACGTGAGTCTAGCAAATTTTAGCAATTGTTTAATAGGCTTTTGAATAACATTAATCTCATTTACAATCTTAGTCAACTCCTTTAAATGTTGCAAACCACATTTGTAAATTTCATTTTTGGTATCCTTTTCCCAAATGCAAAGTAATTCCTATAAATTTATTAAATTATAAATATGGCCTCTTAAATGTTTCAATACTCTCTTAAACGTAAGGTTTCAACTTAACATCTGATATAAAAACCAGTTCCTCTGTTATACTTTTTGAATTATAAGAGTGACCACGATTATTTTTTAATTTTTTTCCAGCTTTATTGAGATACAGCTGACATGGAACATTGCGTGAGTTTAAGGTGCACAGTATGCTGACGACACACTTACGCAGTGTGAATGCCTTGTATACCATGAATGATTACCGTCATTAGCTAACGGCGCCATCTTGTCACATAATGACAGTTCTTTTCTGTGGTGAGAACATTTACCTACTCTCTCAGCAACTTTCAAGTATCTGACACAGCATTGTTAGCTGTAATCACCAGGCCGGGCATTAGATCCCCAGAACTTATTCATCTCATAACTGGAAGTTTGTACCTTTGACCAACATCTCCCCGCTACCCACCTCCCAGCCCTGGTGACTCCCTAATCCCGAGACCAAAGGTTAGAGAGGGCCTGGAGACGGCCATCAGATCTGCTGACCCCGCTGTCTGAGGGACGCTCCAGAGCACGCAGCTCGTCTCTGGGCTGTGAGCCGAGCATGCCTTTCATGTTTGTAAATGTTCACATTTTAAATGGCTCTGTAGGTACCTCCTCTATAGCCTCAGTTTTGCCTCTTGGTCCACGAAGAGGCAAATATTTACTACCTGGATCTTTAGAAAGAGTTTGCCAGCCCCTGCTCTAGAGGGCTATCTCAGAGGTGCAAATGTGTCCCAGATGGTACAGGTTTGGGGGCAGGCAGGCTGGGCCTGGACTCTCAGCTCTGGGCTGGCTCATGGCCTCTGGCAAGTCATTTCTCACCTGAGCTGCAGGGCCGCCAGGATTCACAAAGGCACTTGAAGACAGTGAGTGGAAAGAGCTTGGCATAGTTGCTGGCATGAGGCAAGCCCTCACATGCACTTCTTTGCTGTGGTGGCTTCTGGAGGATGGCCTTTGCTTGGGGATGGAGAATGGGGCAATCCTGGAAGAGCCCAGCAGGTCCAGAGGGAGCCGGGTGAGTCCACTGTCCTGAGGAGGTGAGGGGATGTCCTCAATGCCGCTTCCTCAGCTTGGGGCTGGGACCAGGCTGCAGGCAGAGGTGTAGACTCAAGGCCAGCAGGTAACACAGAGGAAGCGCTTCATTCCAACTTGAGTGAACAGCAGAGGCAGGGATAGCCCAGCCCGGCAACACCGTCTCCCTAAACAGCAGGACGGGCAGGCCATCACAGAGCAGACATAGTCTGGATCCCCCTCCACTGAAGGCTGCTGCTGAGCGGGCTCTGTCCTAAGGAGGGCAACAAGCCCGAGAGCCTCATTGAGAAGAAGAGAAGGCTGAAAGGCAGTCTGTAAACTCTCTTGTGTGAAGCCGCGTTTAAGCCATTCTCGGCGGCACACGTGGACAGCTTGGAGCCTGGGGGTGTGCCTACAAACACATCTTATTCTTCTGGAGTTGTGACTGTTTCCATAAATATGTGCAGGTTTTCCTTCCAGTTGCAGTCATTTTAGTGAAACACTGGTCTCTGGGAGAGGAACAGGCAGTGAAACTGAGGCGGGCTCAGTGAGCCGAGGAGTCAAAAGAAAGATCTCTTGGACTCTCAAGGTCTGGCAGTAGTGCCCTTTTATTCAGAGAGTAGCGTGGGGACAGGACCCACAGGCTGTGAAGAGCTGCAATGTGTTGAGGGTTAGGGCTAAATTTATAAGGCATGGGTATGTGACCTATTTTTACTAGACAAAGGAAAAGTGATGTAAAAAGTCATTAAATGGTATCAGTGCAGGCGGGGTCTGGTTATTGTGTGGTTGTATAACTTTAGATATGAATCAGGTCATATAGATCAGGATATAGGCCGGGACGCCTTGGGCTTCTCTCCCTGGAGCAGCCTTGAGCCACATCAAAATGACAACACGGAGGTGAATGTGTAGATCCAAGACATGGGCCTCTCGGGTGGCTATTTGTCTGAGGCCTCTGACCGCCCCTAAACACCTGAATTGTTTAACTGAAAGTGACTCGAGCAAACCGGGAAATTATCAACCGCAGGGTTAAAGGTAATGACTGCACATTATGGGATGACCATGGCACCTTTTTTGTATTATGCAACTACTATAAGCATAGAGTAAGTTTGACGTTAATGTGATTTTAGTGTCTTTTGTGTACAATGGAAAAATTACTATTTTTTGTCTTTAAGCTATGGTAATTTTTCTGGAAAGAGAGGAATTTCCAAGAAAAGAGAGCAGAATGAAACTTCCTCTACAAGCCTGTCCTCCCTTCTCATTGGCCAGAATCCACCAAAGGACCATCCGGACTGTCTGGCGTGTGGGAGGATTTAGTCTTAGACTAAGCAGCTGCCCCTCCCAGGTGAGCTGAGCCCGACCTCTCCTGAGGCAAAAACTGGATTCTTGATCAAGCAGAACCTGCTAGGAAGGAGGAAGCAAGGCCCCCAGGGGTGGGCGAGCCACAGTACCTGCTCCTAACTCTGTCAATTTATTCCTCAGGTGGCTGGAAACAGTCACTGACACAACAGACAAGCTGCTGGGAGAAAGGGGCTTAGTTAAAGTCAAATTTTTTATTGCATTTCAATGTGGATGTTCCTTTGGCAAAAGAACTAACGTTTAAAGACTCTTTTGTGTTGACAAATAAAAATGGCAAGCAATAGGATATATTGGAGAATATGAGGAAGCCATTTGGTATAAACCTAATTTGGCCTGACCTTGTCTTTCCAAAAGGGCCTGACGGAGGCCGTTGAGCATGCATTGTATATCTGCTTTAGAGATTCCCTATGGCAAGAACAAAGGCCCTTGAGATAAAGGTGCAACTTCCCTCCGCCTTGCAGTGTTGGCATCTCCTTAAGGATTAAGCATCTTTCCTTAGGCCAGAAACTGATTGCTGCGCTCACCTGTGACCGCCTAGCTCGAGGCAATAGACTTGCCTCCTGCTATGCCCTCTGAGATAGCAGACCCACTACCTGCTGTGTCCATCAAGTGCTGTGCCGACAGGGCAATCTTGTGACTATTGTGGGAGGGACATTTCAATCATATGTGAAACATCCTGTTTGGGGGTATATAACCACTCTGTGCACCCCACTTCTTTGGTGCCCTTTCTTCCTTCGGGAAGAAAGGCCCCGGGCCATGGTCCTCAGATTTCAGCTCAGAATAAACTCACCCAAATTTTCATTTATAGATTGGTTATGGATTATTTTCGTCGACAGTATGGAATCGTTAAAATTTGGCCTCTTTTTGTGTGGAGAACAATGGGACGACGTTAGGAATGCTGTTGACTCATTCACTGAAGAGAAGCCTCTTATGGATGTTAACTGGTTATGGTAAGATTTCACACTTTGAGGTGACCAGACTGTAAAAGCACAATTCTTAAGTTGTTTAAATAAATATCAAGTAAAGTAAGCATGTCACATTTTTATTTAACTCTTTAGTGAATGAACCAGCAGAGAGCCAAGAAAGCTGGCTCGGGAAGGATGTGGGGAACCAGAGCAGCGGGTGAGGCTGGGATACAACACGGTATTGCTAAAAACTCGTTCACGGCCTGGGGCAATGGAACAGGAGTTCTCTCTTCTGGGGAGGGAAACCAGGATGGCAGCGAGGCTCCCTAAACTGGACACAGCCGCCCTGGTCCAGTGGGCTGGGGGCCACAGAGGATGGACAAAGGTGGAGCGTGCTCCCGCTGCAGTGCACACAGGGCTGCGACCTGCTGGTTCACGGGGGCGGCTCCAGAGCTCGGCGCAGGCCAGGCACTTAGCAGATGCTCGATCAACATCCACTGAATGAATGAATGGGAGGCAGACTGCCCTTCCCCCGCAGCACCCTGCAGGAGTTTTATGTATGACTGAGCATGTGTACAATTAACATGTGCGAGGACATACAGCATTTAAGCCAGCCATAAACTTAGATACGCTGAAGGTATCACTTTAATTATATTTTAAATCCTCTTTCCTCTGGGTGGGTGGTCCCCTTCAACTGCCAAGCTACAGTACGGTTCTGGAATCTTATCCAGCACCTTAGGGCGGGGCATGAGCCTACTCACTGGGCTGCAGCCGGGGTCCAGACGGTGACGGGTGAGACACCCTATCCTGGGTGAGCAGCATCTCTTCCCCGTCCTGTGACCCACTTGGGACGTGGAGTCCACCTTCCTTTCCACCTGGATCTGCAGGTCTCGGCTGTAGCTACAAGTTCACCTGGAAGACTTTTTAAAAAATACTGATGCCTGGTCATGCTCCTCTGTCTGAATTCACCTGGTCTTGAGTGTTGATTTCTTTTTATTGAGGTGAAATTCACATAATATAAAGTTAACCATTTTGAAGGGAACAACACAGCAACACCTAGTGCCAGCGTCACTCTCATCTAGTTTCCAAACATCTTCATCTCCCCAAAATAAAACCCTGTACCCGCTAAGTGATGAATGCCCTTTTCCCCTCCCCCCAGGCCCTGGCAACCAATCTACTTTCTGTCTCTGCGGATTCAGCTATTCTGCACATCTCATGTAAATGGAATCACACTACGTGACCTTTTGTGTCTGCCTTCTTTCACTCCGCATAATATTCTTGGGGGTTATCCCTGTTGTAGCCTGTGTCAGTACCTCATTCCTTTTTATGGCTGAATAGTACTCCAGTGTGTGTGCGTACTGTAATTTGTTTATCCATTTGTCTGTTGATGGACATTTGGGCTGTTTCCATCTTTTGGCCATTGTGAACAGTGTTGCTATGAACACTTTGTAACAAGCATTTGAGAACTGTTTTCAGTTCTTTCAGGAATATACCCAGGAATGAAATTGCCGAGTCATGTAGTAATCTTACGATTGACTTTTTGAGGAAATAACTGTTTCCACAAGGATGAACCGTTTTACATTCCCACCAGCAACGTACAAGGCTTCCTATTCCTCCGCGTCCTCATGAGTATTTGCTTCTGTTTCTGTTTTTGTTTTGTTTTGTTTTTATTTCAGCCACCCCAGCAAGAGAGACCTGGTATCTCTCTGTGGTTTTGCTTTGCGTTTCCCTGATGACTCAGGGTGGGAGCATCCTTTCCTGGGCTTATCGGCCATTTCTAGATCTTCTTTGGAGAAATGTCTCTTCAAGTCCTTTGTCCATTTTTTAGTTGGGTTGTTTGTCTTTTTGTTGTTGAGTTGTAAGACTTCTTTATATGTTCTGCATACTAGGCCCTTTTCAGATACACAATTTGCAAATGTTTTCTCCCATTCTAGAGGTTTTCTTTTCGCTTTCCTGATAATGTCTTTTGATACACAAAAGTTTGAAATTTCGATAAAGTCCAATTTACCTATTTTTTCTTTCATGGTTGGTGCTTTTGGTGTCGTATCTAAGAATGTGTTATCAAACCCAAGGTCATGAGGATTTACCCCTGTGTTTTCTTCTAAGAGTTTCATATTTTAGTTTGTATTTAGGCCATTGTTCAATTTTTAGTTAATTTTTGTAACGATGTGAGGTGCGGGTTCAGCTTATTTTTGCATGCGGGCATCCTGTTGTCTCAGCAGCTTGGACACTGATTTTTGTAGAGCTCCTCCCAGGCAATTCTAATATGCAGCCAGACGACAGCATCAGTGACTAGCTGCACCACCGGCCATGCCTGCTGCCTGTCTGCATCCTGGGGCTCAGGCAGGAATCTGAGAGCTGCATTCCTCCCATTTCTAACCCTACTTCTCCTAGTGTCTCCCCCTATCATGGAAGAATTTTTTTAGTCTTGGGGTGGGGAGGTTCTGGGCTCAGCTTCTGGCCAAGACAGCCTATTCACACCCAATTCCCATGGAATTTCGGATTTTGGAAACAAGCCGGGGAGACTTAAGGGCTCTCTCAGCCTTTAGCCGAAACACATTTTTCCCTGGAGGCAATGAGCATGGGTTTGGCTCAGGCTCCTGCTGGCTCTGAGGCTGTCACTTGCTGGACACCTTCTTTGCTGAACCCCTAAGCCATGGCTACTTACCTGGGCCACCGTCTGGCATCGGCTGCTCTGTTCTCTGGTCGCAGCATGCGAGTTTCACCATCCAGACGGGCTTCCTCCAGTTCCCTACAAATGAGTGCCCCTGCTGACCGTGCTCCAAGCCCCCAGTCTGAATTAGCAAAGAACTGATTTATAAGAAGAGTGTATGGTATTAACATTATGTTTTATAGTTTCAAAATACATTACACTTCCCTTCTACACTCTCATTTCAGCAGAACTTGTGAGGTCGGTGTGGTGGTGGGGGTTCCATTCCGCAGAAAGGAAATGGGAGTCTGACAACCAGTTAGCCCCGGGTTCCAGCCTTGTGCTCTTCCTGCCTCGTGACTGGTAGTACGCAGAGGAAGAATGGGACAGAGTTTTAGATCCAAAGGCGTCGTTGATCTGAATCTATCTGTCACTAGGTCTGGAGGAGGGCGAGCACCTGGGACGAAGACGTCAGGCTGAAGGAGCAGGGTCACGGCTCTGTGGAAGCAGGCTCCGCCCTGCAAAGGCAGCGTGGGCAGCCACGGGGGGGCGGGGCCTGATGTCCCGGGTTACCTCGGACTGTAGCCCCTGATGAGGGAGCAATCGCTTAATTTCCACAGGCAGAGAGAAATTCCCGTCTAAAAACCTCTACTTGCTTTGCAGCTCTGAGTCCATCGCTGACTACCCCTGTCCTCTGACTGTGCGTGACCTGCTGCTCAGACAACTGAACAGCAGCATTGCCCAGCCCGGTCTACCTTGGCATCTATATAACGCACTAACTAGAGAGTTCTAGACTCACGTTGCACGTTCTTAATTCAGTGCCGTGTTCAGTGAGGGACTGCAGCCTGCGTTTGTAGTTTTCCCCTCTCCGGCCTGCCTTCACTTTGGGCTCACTCACCCTATGAGACCAGTCTAGTTTTGCTTTCCCCTAAAGAATAAAGGGCTTCTCTCACTGCTGGAAAGTAAATTGGCAATATCAGTTATTTCTTTGGCCATTCAGGGCTCAATGACATTTCTGGAAGCTGCTGCTCAATCCTGAGGGAGCAATTAAACTTCTAGAGTGGCATCTACCAGGTGTGGGAGAGACTGAAACAGACACCGTGCTCTTAGGAGAAGGTGCCATCCTCCATCGGGGTGAGGGTGAGGGAGGAGGCAGATGCCTCGAGATCTGCCAGGTGGCCCAGAACAGGCTCAACTCAACAGCCTTTATTGAGAATTCTCTAACTCCAGAAGCACGGGCCCTTTGTTAAAATGCTGCCAACTTTGGGGCACAGCCCGTTCTGCTGGCCCCTGTGAAGACTGCCTTGCAGCCCCCTTGTCCCTCCGTCCAGCCCTGCTTTCCTCGCTCCTCTACAAGGATTGATCCCGAGGGCACAGCCCGTGGACTCCTGCATGCTCCTCTGCACCTCAGAGTCTCTTCCCAGAGAACTGCAACAGTGGCTGGCACCCACGACACAGATTGCAGAAAGAAACTCTTTGACTTGTGTGTGTGAGAAAGCATACAAAAGTGTTCCTTGGGTACAAGAACGTAACTTCACCTGATAATAGTGAAAAACTGGAGAAATTTGACTGTCAATAGGCGAATGGAGAAATAAATTGTGGGATAGTCATAGAAGAGAACACTGCACAGAGATTAAAAGGCATGAACTTGTTCTGTGTCGGATAATGTGACTAAATCTTCAACCTAATGTTGAGAGGGAGACAGGCAAGTCACAGCAAGTGGCTCTCATTGGGCTAGTATTTATGTGAATTATTAAAACACAAAACTATACCTTACGTTAATAGAACATACATGTTTACTAAAAATATCTGAAACAAACATGGTGCGATATTAACATAGATTAAATCTGGGTAGCTAAAATCCCTGTGTGGAGTATGGATGCTGGTTTCACTGTTATTATCATTAACTGTTTGTTACTAACTTTGGGGGGCTTAAAGTCCAGGCATCTTATGTAGTTCCAGAGGTTAGAGGGGCTGCTCTGCCACGTGTCCATCTTTTCTGCCCACTGAGGGCTCACGTCTGTGGACTGGCTCCCTCTCTGCTGCCGCATCTCTGTGGGGCTGTGGGAATCCTTGGTGAGCCCTGGGGCCCAGCACCCTGGGCATCACCCAGACAGCCCCCGGGAGCTGCCCTGTTGCCTGAAGACCCACTGCCTCCAGCCTGGTCTGAGCTGCCGGCCATGCAGCAGGCCACCCGCCAGAGTGCAGGCGGGGAGCAGGGAGCGGGGAGCATGGTCATGGGCGTGCAGGGCGCCACGGGGGAGGCGGGGGGGCGGTATGGCACACAGGTCCTCTGGTTCTCTGTGGAGAGGGCTACGGAGAGGTTATTGCCAGGTGGAGGCTGCAGGTTGCTGAGGACCATGTTCAGACCACAGCAGGGGCCAGCTCCCCAGGAGCTCCTCACACCCACAAGGCTGCCCCTACCCCGCCAGGAGCTGCTGCGAGCTGCTTCCTCACACACTGTGCCTCCAGCACCCTCTATCGAGGCAGTTTAACATCGGGCTGGCGTTAAAGGGGAAACACTTCAAGTTGATCGCTCCACAGTGGACCTGAGAGCCAGCACACCGAGAGCAAGCTCGAGGCACGGCCCAAAGGCCAGTGCTGGAATTAAGGCTGTTTTTATTTGCTTGTCTGGGAATTTTCCTTATCCCTTCCCCATCTTCTGTTGAGTCTCGGGTCTTTCTTTTTATCAACTTGTGCTCCATGACAGCACCGGGAGGAAAGAAAAGTCCTCAAGCCAACTTTTCAGGATTTAACCAACATCAAACTCGAATCGTGGATCCCGGGACGACATGCCTATTCCCACCTTTAATGACAGTTCTGAATTTGAGCCCATGTTCTCAGGGCTGGGTGGAGAGATGTTTTATCTGGGTCCAATGACGATGTGGAGCTGACCATCAGCCCTGCCAGGGAAACCAGGGAGAGATTGTGGCTCCTGTCCCAACAGTACGGGGTCCAGCATCTGTGCACAGTTTGCTCGCATCTGCCAAGGTTCGACAGCACCAGCTGGGGCTTTGTCTGGGGTGGGGTGCGATGGCCGACTCGGCCTCCCCAAGCATGATTCAGGAGCCACCTGTTTGCATCATTGTTCCCTCATTCCTGCCCTTTCCTTTGTTCGGGAACATCTGCTCCACACATGTCTAATCTGACGGGCTGCTATTGAGCCCATGGCATTTGGCATTGCAGCAGTGTCTGACCACCCGAGACACGGAGATGAACACATTTCTTAATTAACCCTTCATTCTGGAGTGAGCTGAGCAGGTCCCAAGGGGGAGGTGAAATGCCTCTTAGAGAGAAATAATTCTAGTAACAATCTACTTGTCCAGAAATAAAAATGATGTAGGACTTGAGTTGTGATTGACAGACATTGAAGTGGACAGAGACGCTTCTCATTCTTAACAAAATCAGGCTAACTTTGCGAATGAACACATCCCTCAGGTTTTGCGCCCTCAGCTGTCGTATACATCCTCTCCCTACCCCATTATCAAAAACAGCGGTGTACAATTTATACTGGTGTGCACCTTAGCTTTTTCTTCCTTTTCTTAATATACTGTGGGGCTCTTTCCACATCAGCACATAAAGAATTCTGTCTCTGTGTGTATGTGTGTCTGCGCATGCTTGTGTGTGTGCAGGGTGGGGTATTCTAATCTATACGGTTATTCATTCTACTGAAGGATATTAATATTACTGATTCTTCTCATACTTAAGGATTTTATTTTTGTGCTTAGGTTTCTAATCCATTTGGGATTTATGCTGGAAACAGGTGTGAGGCGCAAACTCAACTGAATGGTTTTGCTGATGTCTACCCATTTTGCCATTGTAGTGGCTTGAAAGTATCTCCACAAATTCTTTAACACTCCTGCCTTCAAAAGATGGAGGCTCATTCCTGTTCTCTTGACTGTGGGTCAGACATAGTGACGCACTTCTAGTTAACAGAATGTGACGGAAGTGACGGCGTGTGACTTCTGAGACCAGGTCGTTAAAGAGATTGCAGCTTCTGCCCATCTCTCTTGGAGCATTGTTCTAGGGGACACTAGCCGCCATGTTGTGAGGACACTCAAGTAGCCCATGGAGAAATCATGTGGTGAGGACCTGAGGCCTCTTGCCAGCAGCCAGCCAGCAGCTTGGCGTACGTGTGAGTGAGCACTGTGGAAGCAGACCCCCCAGGCTGGTCTTCAGACAGCTGAGGCCCTGGACCAGAGCTTGAGTGAACTTCATGAGAACCTGAGTCAGAGCCACTCAGCAAAGTCATTGGTGAATTTCTCTTTTTTTTTTTTTTAGAAGATTAGCCCTGAGCTAACATCTGCTGCCCATCCTCCTCTTTTTGCTGAGGAAGACTGGCCCTGAGCTAACATCCATGCCCATCTTCCTCTGCTTTATATGTGGGACACCTACCACAGTACGGCTTGCCAAGCAGTGCCATGTCTGCACCCGGGATCCGAACTGGTGAACTCTGAACCGCCGAAGTGGAATGTGCGCACCTAACCGCTGCGCCACCAGGCTGGCCCCCACTGGTGAATTTCTCACCCACAGAGACTGTGGGAGAAAATAAGTGTTTACTGTGGTTTTAAGACACTAACGTTTAGGATTAGTTGTTATGCAGCAAGAGATAACTGACACATTTAACAAACCATTTATTGGACAATCTATTTTTCCCACTAATCTGCAGTGTCACTTCTTCTGTACTAAATTCCTGTATGAATGGGGATCTATGTCTGGATTTTCTGCTATGTTCTATTGATCTAGTCCATTGAACTAATTTAATCACAGAAGATTTATCTTAAGTTTCTGTGTCTGGTAGGGCAAATCTTGAGTATCTTCCTTCATTACGCTAATCTCAAAAACTATATCATTAGGATTATTGGAATTACCTTAACTTTATAAATTAAGTTGGGAGAAATGGCACCTTATGATGTTATTGTAGACCAGGTTCCCCTGGAAACATCCTGAGATGAAGACTTGCATGCGGAAAACTTTTTAGAGTGTGCCCTTGGGATCAATGCTTTTGAGAGGGGAAGGGACTGCTCTCAGATCGCTGGAACAGATCAGCAGAACACGGCAGGACTGGCAGAGGGGGACTAAACCGCAGTAGAGACCTCAGCCAATCCATGGGGAGCTCTGAAGCCGGGATGGCCCTTCACAGATGTGCCCGACTGAGGCAAATGAGCAGAGCCTTTGTCCCCCTGTATTGACCAGTCGTTGGTGAGGGGCTGTCCTCTAGGAGAGGGCTACTCTTGGGTGAAGCAGCGCCCTTACGCCCAGCGCAATTTCTGAGGACAGAAGCAGCAGGCAACACTCTCAGCAGCTTGGGAAATAAGTGCCTTGGTCCTGACGGGGAGATTTGAGCAGGACACATGCAGATGTTGAGTCCTCCGCCTGTAAGTATGACCACACAGTATTACGGTATTTCTCCTTCTCTAACTTATTTCACTCAGCATAATGCCCTCAAGGTCCATCCATGTTGTCATAAATGGCTGGATTTCCTTCTTTTTTATGGCTGAATAATATTCCATTATATATAAATATACCACATTTTCCTGATCCATTCATCCACTGATGGACACTTACCTTGTTTCCATGTCTTAGCTATTGTAAATAACGCTACAATGAACATGGGGGTACAGACATCTCTTTGAAAAAGTGATTTTGTTTCCTTTGAATATATACCCAGAAGTGGAAGTAGAATTCCCTTCTTTTTTGTGGTTGAATAATATTCCATTGTACATATATACCACATTTGTTTATCCATTCACCCATCAACGGACAGTTGAGTTTTTCCACCTTTTGGCTACTATGAATAGTGCTGCCATGAACATGGGTGTTGAAATATCTCTGTGAGATCCTGGTTTTGATTCTTTTGGATAAATATTCAGAGGTGGGATTGTTGAAGCATATGGCAGTTCTATTTTTAATCATTCAAGGAACCCCTAAACTGTTTTCCACAGCAGCTGCACCATTTTACATTCCTACCAACGTGTGCAAGCGTTCCAATTTCCCCGCAGCCTTTATAAAGCTTGTTGTCTGTCTTTTCTTTGATAACAGCCATCCTGACAGGTGTGAGGTGATATCTCATTGTAGCTTGGTTTGTATTTCCCTAATAATTAGTGACGTTTGGCACTTTTTCACACACCTGTTGGCCATTTGTATGGTTTTTTGAAGAAATATCTATTCAAGTCCTTTCCCCCTTTTCAAATCAGGTTAGCAGTTTTTTTGCTATTGAGTTGTTGGAGTTCCTTATATGTTTTGGAAATTAATGCCTTATGAGAAATATGGGTTCTTTTTATTAACTCTTTTCTTTATTTTTTATTTTTTAAAGATTGGCACCTGAGCTAACATCTATTGCCAATATTCTTCTTTTTTTTCTTCTTCTCCCCAAAGCCCCCAGTACACAGTTGTACATTCTAGTCGTGAGTGCCTCTGGTTGTGCTGTGTGGGACGCAGCCTCAGCTTGGCCCGATGAGCCATGCATGTCCGCGCCCGGGATCCAAGTCAGCAAAACCCCAGGCGCCAGAGCTTGTAAACTTAACCACTCGGCCACGGTATCGGCCCCGAGATGTATGGTTTACAGTTTTTTTCCTCCCATTCTTTAGGTTGCCTTTTCACTCTGTTGATTGTTTCCTTTGCCCGTGGGTGGCCGATGGCCATCAGTGTTCCCCTGGTTCTCTTTAGAACTGGTTGCAGGGCGCCTGTGCTCCTGCCCTGCTGTGGGGATGGGGAGAAGCGAAATAAGCTGCCTGGTCCTCAGGGATCTACTCTCTTCGGTACAGCAAAGTGACAGCTCGTGCGGCACCTCACCGCGGCCTTCCACCCTTGCTTAAAAGCTGCAGTGGGTTTTCATTTCTGCGAACACACGCCCGTGTGGCATGCCAGCACCTTTTTTTAGAATTGACATTCTCACACGTCTACTCATGCGAACTGCTATTACTGCTAAATTTTTCAACAGGTGTTAAGTTAGCATTTGACTCCTGCGTAAAAATAGAGATTCAGTGTGGCATGCTTGTACTTGGAATCATGAAGAAATCCCAGCTGCATACATTGATCGACCTATTGATGGTATTCTGTCTCATCTCCGTGTTGTGAGCCTTCTCAGTGGGGTGACTATGAAATTCATTGTCCAAACCAGGACATGTTAAGAATGAAAGGAGAGCAAGCAGGAATTATGCTGGGACAGCACAGGCAAGTGAGGGGTGTGATGGCTCTGAGTTCAGGGCGAGTTCCAGCATGTGGTACAGAATGGCGTGAGGGATTGGTCTTTACTGGGGAAAAAACAAGGGCTAGGTCAGCAGTGGTCCCTCCCCGCCCGTGCTCCCCTAGAAAGGTGTGCTGGGGCTGGGGCTCTGCTGGGCCCCAGGTCAGGTGTCGGTGCCGGTGGAGGGCACTGCCTCTGCTTGGTGACCTTTGTGTAGGGCAAACGGGGGGACACAACCTGTCAGTGGGGAACACGTCGGGGTGCCAGGAGTACGGGCTGGGCATGCTATGGTCCAGAGGGGCTGCCTGCGAGTGCCCACTGCTCACTGCTGGGGGTCTGGGCCTGGAGAGGGGGCCCAGAGTCCAGTGTAGTTGAAGCCCCCCTGCTGGGGGAGGTGAGAGAAGCCCCTGATTCCCGCTGGGGGTTTCCAGTTGCCTGAACAAGCTCCTGGGGCCACGGTGAGATGATTCTCTTCATTTCAGAACGAGTTTGCAGTGAGAAAGGCAATAGAGGAGGCTGAAGGGGGCAGAGAGAGCAGGGACGGGGAGGGGGCCTCTCAGAGCCGATGGAGACACAGGTAGGTGTCAGTCAGCCTCCATCAGCGGCCAGCACTGGGCACTGACTCGAGCACATCAAGCTTGAAGACACTTTTGGAAGGATGTGGACTGGTTTGCAGAATTGAAAGGAACTCTGGAAAACCAGGCGAAGGGGGCAGCCCCAGGCAGCTCTGGGGTCTGGGCAGAAGAATGACAATGACAGGTGGTTTCCCCAGTGCCCTGATGCCACTGGGCATATAGCAGCTCCAACTACATTTTGGTCACTATGTTGTCCCTCTGCTCGAGCTGCACATTGTAGGACAAAGCATATCCTATTGGCCTGGCTTGGGCCACATGCCCACCCCTGGGCTCCCGATGAGAAAGGATTTTGATGGATGCTCCGCCCGACTGGATCCGATGAGGGAACCATAGTTGCCTCAAAGGAAGATCTGGGTGCTCTCACCAACAGAAGAGAGAATGCTTGCTGAGCACAAACACCCAGCCTGTGCCCATCGACCCTTATTTCTTCAGGAGGCCCTGTATAACGTGCGCCATAGCACTTCGGCACCAGGAGGGATCCAGCTGACCTGGAGCAGCTGTCGAGGAAGTTGAGAAGGGCAGAGACTCGGCTGAGCCCGAGAGAAGGCGGGATCTGAGCAGATGCAGCAGGCGGTGAGGAGCAGGGCAGGCAGAGGCTGACGTGGACGAGCCTGGTGGGAGCAAGGCGGAGGGCGGGCCTCAGCGGGTGTGATGGCGAGTCGGACCCTCGGACCCCACAGGATCAGTGCTGCGGGCCATTTCCTCCTCCTTGGAGCTTCCTCCTCCATTGGCTGCTGTCACCCCAGGACCCCCAGTTCTTCTCCCACCTCTCAATCCCCCCCTTTCCCTTCTCCTCTGCAGGCCCTTCCTCCTTCCTCTGCCACCAAAAGGTCACCATTCACCCAAGTCACACTCAAGTGCCATGTTCCTTCTCACACCACACAACGTCCCTGGGGATAGGACTCTCTGGAAGCTTCCGTTGTCATCTCTTAGCAGAGACCCCACATCAATGTCTGCCCCAGGATTCACCCCCTCCCTGGGGCTCAGGCTTGCCCAGTGCCTGCCAGATGTCCCCCAGGCTGGCTGTCCAAACTCAAGATGTCCACATGAGCTCCCCCTCCCCAGACGAGGCCATCTTTCCTGACTTACAGGACGGATCCCTTCGTCTAGTCAATCCAGCCCCCCAGTCCCCCTCGGCGCTTTCCCCCGCACCCCACCATCGACTCACCAACAAACCCTTTCTTTTTCCCCAATCTCTGGATTGCCTTCCTGGTCCACATGCACAGCCTTGGCCTCAATTCCTGCTGCCATCATCCTGTCCTTGGGTCACGGCTTCCTGGCCAGGCTCTCCACCTCTGGTCTTTGCCCACTCCTGTCACCTTCGCCCAGTTGCGGTCAGTGTTGTCTTCCTAAAACAAAAATGGGATCGCACCATGCCCCGCAGGGACTCTCAGAGGCTCCTATGCCTCAGGGCCGAGGCCTGCCCTTTGGCGGACACCTGAGGCCCCTCGTGACCAGGATTCTTGTCTGCGCCTTGAAGGCGGAGCTCCAGACGTACAGAGCTCCTGGTGGCTCCCAAAAGCACCATTTCTTCTCTCTTGTCAAGTCCTCAGCCCTTCCGCCTGCACGAGGAATGCTCGTCCCTCCATTGGTGAGTCTTAGCTCTCCTTGAGAACTCAGCTCAGACGTAATCCCCTCTGGGTAGGCTTCTGGCTCTCACAGACGTGCACACATGCTCTCACACACACATGCACACCCTCACACACATGCACACACATACTCTCACACATGCATTCTCTCACACTCACATCTCACACACAAGTACACAAGTGCACACGCACACACACGTCCCTCTTGGGTCTGCCCAGGTTGTGCCCCAGTGTCTGTCATCGTCTCTTTTTGTCCGGGTCCCCACTGGAAGCCATAGTAGTGCTTTATTCATCTTTGACTCTCAGTGCCTAGCCTGGGGCCGGACATGAAGGGCTCCACGGATATTAGTGAGAAACCCTGAATGAACGGTGGGTGGGTGACTGAATGTCGCAGAAGCATGCGCTCTCTCGTGCTGACATCCCAGGAAATGGCCAGATAAATTGAAAGTTAGGAACTAGGAAAAGGCTGAGATGATGTAGTGTCCACCCTCATGTGACAGTTGTCTCAGCTGATGCAATATGGCCCCAGCGTGGTCCTGTGGAGACCCAGTGGGACCAGGCAACGGGAACCGAGTGGGAAGCTCCGTCCAGGGACCGTGAAGCTCTGGCTCCCTCAGCCTTTCCAGAAAGCTCTTACGTTACTGCCATTCCATTGTTTGCGTTTATGCCCAGCGCCTGAACTCATTTGTTCAGTTCTGTTGTGACTCAGTCACTGCAGGAGAAAAGGGCACTCACCGCCAGACAGAGACAGATGGGAGCGCCGTGCTCCACTGAGGAGCGCAGTCTAACTGAAAATCTCCGACAAGAAGAAGCAGTGGTGCAATGTCGTGCCGTCTACAGAGAAGAGCCGAGTGTGGGAGGCTGCACGTTTACAGTGGTCGTCAAAGAACGGCCAAGACGAGCCACTGAGTGAGTGGAGGCACTGAGGGAAGACCTGACGCATCAGATTATGAGCCGGCCAGGGAGTCGTTCAGCGCCCAGGAGACGGGACGCCCCCTCTGTCTGCTGGACTGCTCTGGTCTACAGCCGTGATGCTCCCTTAGATCTCTTCCCTTGAGTTCACTAATGTGCACAGTAAAGAGAAACAAAAAGATGATTTTTAAAGGATGCAACTATATTTTAAAGGGTTTACATTTTAATCATCAGCCTTAAGTACTATTTTCCATGAGCTATCTTGGGTGTCACACAAAAATAGATTATTGAGCGATGACACTGCCATACCAATATGCACTGCTTGCCAGCAATGGAATGGGGCCCCCCGGGCCCTCTAATGCCTCCTCCACTGGAGGGACCGCTCCAAGAAGGCACCAGGCCCCAAAAATCTAATGGGTAAATTATTTCAAATCTTTGAAGAATACAGAACTCTTTTGACTTTCAAATTGTTCCAGACAAGAGAAAGAGACGGGAAATAGCGTAATGCATTTTTTGAAGTTTAATGTTACTGCCTAAATATTACAGAGATGTTTTTTAAAAGGAATACTATTGTTTAATCTCACCTGGTAATGAAGATACATAAGTACTGAAGAGAATATTAAGAAGTAAAATCCAGTACTGCATTGAAAGAATAACGCACCAAGACAAAGTGGGATTTATTCTAAAGAGAGAAGGATCGTTCAATATGAAGAAATGTATTACTATAATTTCTCAAATTAATAGGTTAAACCTACTGCATACATTTCATTTTACCTAGTTGTAGACGTAGTATGAATAAAATTTGCATTTTTCTTGTTCCATGCATAATTATATACCAAATATTTTCCTGCCACCATTATAATTATCACTTTGAATTGTTTCCTTGGTCTAAAGTTACAGGAGAGGAGCTATGATGTCAAATTATTTGGATATTTTATGGACTATTATATAACATAGTGTCTCCTCCCGATTATATTAGTATACATATTACACATAAGTGCCAATTTCACCATAATCTCACCAACTTTTGGTAGTATAATTTTTTTTATTTATGTAACCTAAGTGTAAAACTTTATTTTATAGTTAAAATATAAGAAACTATATTCTAATTCTCACAATCTGAGTTGCTAGGCCTTTTGGTCATTTTTCTTGGTATGATTCCCAATTTGTCTGAGATAACCCCGACCCCCTTCCTTGTATACTACCCAGCTTTGGTCCCTCAACCCAGGATACTCACAGCCAGATTCTCCCTCTCTTTGGTTTCTGTTGGAAAGCCTGGCTTGGAATGAATGGACTTCAGTCCTAATGCTTTAGCTCTTAATGCATCTGATCCGTGACAAGGCTATTCTCATCTTTAGCTCATTTCAGAAATCTCTTGTCTTTGTCAGGCTTTTATTGAGCTCATCTATCTAACCTATTCCCAACTCCCACCATTCTTGGTTCCCAGAATCACAGAATCTTATAAGAGCTATGCTGTCCAGACTCCTGCCCAGAACAGCCGTGTGTCACCGGAAACAGATGTAGCTTGTCCTCCCAGCCCCACTTCTTTTGGGGTGCTCTTCAGAATGGTCTCCATCTGCCCCCCTAGGCCCATTCTCCGCCCCCTGCCCTGTTCCTCACATCACACAGACGTTAGAGTCTGAGCTGACCTGAGAGGCGGGTGGGCTGGATCATAACCTGGGCACCCTTTCCCTCTACATTCCCCTCAGCGTAGCCAGTGGGCGATGCTGAGCAACCTAGAGGGATGAGAGAGGTGGGCCCCTCCTTCTGGGTCTCCGCGTGGCGGGGGCTGGCCTCTCTCCTGCTAGGGTTCGGCATGGAACCTTCCACTTGACCATCAGGCCTAGAGGTGGGCCAGCTTCCTGCTGTTGCCCATCCAGGGGTATCCCACATCCCTTTTGGGCCCCTTCAACCTGGCCCTCACTTTGTAGAGTGTGCTCGTTAAGTTTTCTTGAATTACTTCTTTTGAAATATGCCATTACTCCTGCTGGGACCCTGAGGGACGTGGGTATCGTTTCTTCTCCACATGATACAGTCCTGGGAGAGTGACCTCTCAGTTCCCTCCGCCCATGTGACCCAGGCTGACAATCAGTGCCCCCCACCTCCAGCATGCGACTGGCCCAGAGCTGGCATGTGAGTCCAACAGGGCCCACAGAGTCTTGCCTGTGGTCTAAGCGTGGCTCCTGGGACAGGGAGGGACTCTCTCCTACTTGGATTCCAAAGTGTAAGGATTGAGGCTTGGCTCTTCCAGTGGCCAGCTTCCCCGCCCTGGGGAGCAAGTCTGCCCAAGAACAAGGCAACACAAGGAGGGAGCAGGGTCAGCAAATGAGAAGCACCTGTGACCTTACATAGCCTGTGGAGCCACACCCACCTGAAGCCAGCCCCACCTCGGACCCTCCAGGTGGGAGCCACAAGTCCTTTCTACTTGAGTTAGTTTGCATTTAGTTTCTGTCATTTGCCGTCTAGATAGTCTCAACTTACATATCAGGAGGGAAACACTTCAATTGGCTACACAACCCAGTCTTATAGGAGATTGTTGCATCCATGTGTGGACGGTGTAGATAAGGTGACACCGCCCAGCCACTGAGAGCTGTCCCACGTCTCGCCTGAGGTTCCGTGGGTATCCGTAGTTCTACTTTCTAGTCCACCTGTCCAAGGCTATGACGACTTCCCTCGGCATCCCGGATCACTGACGAATGGTGGCCCCAATGTCCAGGCCTCAGGCATCCGGGGATCCAGTCAGCTGACCACAGCCACCTGGAGTCCCGCTCACAGCTCCCCTGGACTCTGCCCTGGCCCCAGGCCTCGCCCTCCACTGGGATTCCTCTTTCCTGCTCCAGGGGCTGCAATGGCGTCCTGGGAGGAGTCCTGACTCGGTATGTTCCTCTCTGCTTTCCGGTTCCAAGCCTCCCGCGGCCCTGCCTTCTGGGAGTATATATTCCAGTGAGGGAATAGACATTAAACCGACAACCTTTTCTTCCTAAAGCACAAAAGGGCCCAGCAGTGCCCCTTCTCCTCCTGGGGTGGACGCTGCAGGGTTTGCCCCACGTTCTGACGAGGAGACGTTTACCAGTATGTTGGACAGCTCCTGTGTCTCGGGCGCTGTCCTGTCTCTCTCCTCCCCCGCACACTGTTCCAGACTGACCCGGAGGCGCCCGACCTCACCCGCCGTCCCCAAATGGGAAGTGACGGCACTGCCACTGTGATTTTCATTGTCTCGGGCAGTGACAGGTGAGGTTGCAGTTTCTAACAAAATTAAGTCATCAACTCCCAGGCACCCCTGACATCATCAGAAATGTCCAGGCTGGAGAGCCACAGGCCTCAATTTATTGTTGGAAATAATGGGCAAAAGGCAGGCAATTATGTCTTGACATCTGGCTATGCAGCTGTGAAGGGTGGGGAGCTGTAGTTCCTGCCCGTGGGTCATATCAAGATTTGGAACCAGAGCCCAATCTGAAATAACATAAACCAAAAGAATTGATTAGACCAGGTGTCATTTGGAGCGCGCCCCTCTGAACGGCCCATAAACCCCTGCAGGTTATAATCTCATGTACAATAATTGCACCACCTTCCAGGTGGCACGTAGAGTGGACGAAGAGCAGGCGTGAAGCTTCCAGCCCTGTCTGGACCCGCCCTCCTCCCCGTAAGACCTTTTATCTCCCTGTCATTGCCAGACTTGCACATCATGCGAGCCGCAGCCCCTGGCACAGGCAGAGACCCTCGATAATTAAGGCAGATGATTATAAACAGAGGGCGCCCATTGAGCCCCCCTAGAGGCATGTCAAGAAGACAGGAGAGATCTGGCTTCTGGGGCCAACCCCGAAGTCCTGGGCAGGGCTGGTGAGACAGCCGACACAGACAGAGAACAGCCAAGCAAAGTACTGCGGCCCTAGGGGTCCACCAGGACTTGGCCTGCTCCAACCCCAAAGCAGTGAGGGCAAGGGTCAGGAAAGAGGCAGCCTGGCCTCCCTGAGCCACTATGGCCTGGAACTCAAATGCCCTTGGGGGGAAACCCATGCATATTTCTCTGATTTTTGGGTGTGGAGAATTCCCACAGGGCAGCGCAGCCACCCCCCAGCCTGAAGCCTAGACCCCAACATTGGCCTCCCCTGTCACAGCTGTCCTCCCCATGTGCCCCAGGCTGCTCCGCTTGCTCTGTGTGTGGGGCCTGGCCTGGGTGAGAGCTTCCCTAAGGCCCCACAGCACGTGGGATGCGGGACTGAGTGGGTAACCTGTGCAGCTGTGCGGTGCATCCCCACGGGCCTCCCACTTCCCCTCCCTGCAGCTCCAGGGCATTGCCCCTCCACCCACAAGCACCCAGAACATGTCTAGACTTCTCCGGGTCCCCACTCGGATTTCCTATTTACTTACTTATTTGAGAAATACTGACAGAACCCAGTATTGTGCCAGTCACTTTTCCCAGCCCTCGGGGACACAGTGGTGAGCTGCTCTCATGGGGCAGACAAACAATAAATAAGACAACAAACAAATAGACCCACCAGTTGGTCATAGAGGCTTAAAGGTCCAGCACACGTTGAAGTGGTGCAGAGCAATGGAATTGGGCACTGCTTCAGGGTGCATGTAATAAGTCTGTGTTGATTAGGGAGGGGATTATGTTTATTTATACGAATATTTTGTTTCCTCTATTATATTTCAATTTAGGAAGTATAGGCATCTACTCATTTCCATCTGTTTAAGCAGCAAATACACACAAGAAAGTGGAGTCACTCCCAGAAAAGGTAATAACCAGCCGAGGACAGGGGGACAGCTCAGCCCTGGATGCCACATAAGATAGTCATGTAAGAGAAGGTTCTGGAGGAAGCTCCAAATGGTAAATTAGCTGAAGAGGAGGGCTGACCTCTCTTCACAAGAGGTAGAACTTTAGATATCCCTGCTAGCCATAAGAAGAAAGACAAGTTTTCCCCTAAATGCTAACATAGCAAAACACAGAGCCATGGTCAAGTAACCCCAGCCACTAAAAACAAATTTTTTTTAATACATTCTTGAGAAAAACACCAAGTCTCAAAATAAACTAATAAAACAAACACGAAAGAAAGAGACTTTAAAAGATTCGAGACATAACCAGTAAAACTTCTGTATAGGCAAAAAGTCGGCCAGTTGGAATTCTGTGGACTACAGACAAAGGTGACAAATGGACACACTGTGTTCCAAGAAAACTTCATTAACAAAACCCGAGGAGGAGGGCCCCACCAAGGACAGGCGTGAGCAAAACAGGGAGAAAAATAAGTGGGCTGGAAGCGGCTGTGAGGGGGCGTTTGACCTTGTGACATCTATATACGTTCCGGTACATTTTCAGTTTCAAAATTGTGAAAAACACATGAGTATTTTAAGAATGAAAAGTAACAAAGTACTATTAAAGATTCTAAGCATGTTCTCTTTACAAAACAAAAAGCAGTAAGTGATAACTAAATATATCACTGATATTTAAAATCTAATGGCAACTTTCCTTGATGTTCAGTGAACATGTACACATCTTTTCAAACTAATTCCGTCACGATTGAATAACTAAATATAGCATTTATCCTCAAAGTATGACTAAGTGATGCCTTATATTATAGAAGGATAGAAGTCGAGCTCTGGATCCATTGTTCTGGAAAATATAGAAGCACTTGCACCCTGAGGTTTGAGAGAAGGCGTGGCTGCCAGTGGTGGAGGTCAGGGTGAAGAAGAGGTCAATCTTCCCCACAGGCTGGGACAGTGGTGGCTGCATGGCTGTCGCCTGGGGCAGGCTGAGAGGAGGGAGAAGGGAGAACGGAGGGGCACCGGGTGGACAATCTCTCAACGTTCCATGCCTCAGGGGGAAGAGGCTCCCTGAAAGGACAACCGGCAGGTCTGGAAAACTACCCTTGGGAATTGGGAATCCAATCCATGGGATTCAAGAGTTGGCTTCTCAACTGCGTCCTGGGGCGTTTCCACTCACTGTGGAGCAAATGCTCTTCACGGAGAAGGGGAATCCTTCAGGAGCGTCACAGCGCGACTGCGGACACTGAGGAGGGGTCCCTGGGGCCTTGACTCTAAACTCGACTTGCCTTGCCCAGGGAGAGACAAGTTTAGGTGGCTCCCTCTCCGAGCCTGCCCTCCTTTTAAGCTCATCCTGTCTGCCCTCCCTCCTGTAGCCTGGAGTAAAAATCAAGAGATCCGCTCACTGGCCCGCGAAGACCCCACACACGTGGAACGCTGAGACCTATCAGCGCCACGGTGTCCGAAAGGGTCATCGCTCAACCATGCCAAAGAACCAGGAGACCACGCTCTTGGCCATCCCGGAGGCGCGAGGAGCAAATGGTTAGTGACAGTGGCCATACCTCTTCTCAGGGTCAGTGGCTTCTGCTCCCGGGCAGAAACACGGAGGCTTCCGGGAAGGTTCATCCCTCGGTACCCAGGGCCCAGCCGCAGCGCGACCAGCTGCCCTCCTCCAAGAGGGACGGCGCTGGCCTGCAGCCGGCGTCACTGCCCTGGGAAGGGTGACCTCGGTGCCAGGACGAACCCGCCAGGCTGAGGTGTCCCACCCTCCCTCCCATCTTTACTCAAGACCCCAGAGCTCTGAGCTCTGAATCTGGATCCTTCCTCTTGGTCACTTGTTCTCACCTCCGCTGACCTCTTAATTTCACCCAGCACTTGGTTGTGGCCCAGCCCTGCCCCAAGTGTGGCAGGAAATACAAGGAGCAAGCTGGCGCTTTGTTGAAGCTAAGAGTGGAAAGTTCCTGGAAAGGCGCTGCGATGTTTACCTGCCTGGATATTTACATTTACAGTCAGGGAAGGTCAAGGCAAGGGCAGTCCCTGGGCGCCCTCGGTGAGGTGAGTCTTGTCTGAGCCAGATTGTGAAGGAAACACAGGACGTGGAAAGGTAAAAATAGCTTCTAGACAGCAGGTCAAATCACATTAGCTTATGCGCGTATTAACTTTTCAGGTTCTTTTCACAGTACAGCATAGTGGGAAAAGCATGCATTTTTGAGGCAGAGGCACCTGATTTAAGATCTGAATTTGTCAACTTAAAGAGTTTCTTAAACCTCCACAAACTGCTTCCCCAGGCTCAGTACAATGGGGGTGTTGACAGTATCTACCTCGTGCGTATTTAAAAACCACCAAGTCCCACCGCTGGAAGCTGGCGTCAAGCATGTTTTGGGGACATCTTCCTGGCCTCTCTCCCCCCACCTCACCTCCAACACTCAGCTCAGGCCCTCCATCCTGTCGGCCCTGGCCCTGCTCGCTCTGAAGTCTCAGCTCCAGCTTCGCACTCTGACCCTGTGTCTTCCTTCGCACCTGCCTGCCTGAGCACCTGACTCCAGCCGTGCTTCCAGCCCACCGAGGCTGTCTGTCCGTCGGCCCACCTGCTTGTTCATCCCTGCCAGCCACCTCACGTCTCCCAGGCACCCCTACCACCACTAATGTTCTTAGTGTTCATTTCAGCCAAATGAAATTCCTGACATTCAACCATTTGACCTACAAAATGGCAATTTCACAAGGTTCAAACAAATAAAAATATGGCAATTTTCCAAGTAAGGACATCCCAGACCATTGGATTCCCAGGTCAAGAGTGCTGGAAGAGGGATCTCAAAGGATGAAATACGCACACGGGATGATGGCACGATTTTCTCCCCTGTGCTGCCTGTGCTGAACAGCCAGAAGGACCCAGGCTGGACCAGTTTCCTTGATAAGAGCGTGGCTGGTGGCCTCACTGCTCCCTTTGCAGGCAAGGCAATCTCTCCCAGATTGGCCCCTGGGGGTCTTTGTGATCGCAGACGGCCTCGGAGTGCAGTGAAAAGAGCCTGCTCTAGGGGTTCGTGAGCCTGAGTCCTCACTCCTAATTCTGTCACAGCCCTAATCAGCCACATGATCGACAGCTCCCCGAACTGACGGGGACTTCTCTTTCCTTCTTTTTGGCACACCATCTATCTATAGAGATCTCCCCATGTGCCCTTTCTCTGAGCTTCCGCGCCCGACCCCATCGCCCCAGGTGTCTCCCTTCCCTTTGCCTCTGTGATTTGCAACAACCGGCATATTAACACCCCTTCCTGAGAAGAAAATGAACCTGCACAGGAGTTGACGTCACCATATGGCCAAAGCTGCTGGAGCCAACAGATGGAAAAATGAAAAATAGAGCCAGACTCCAGGGATTCAGGGGCGGATGACGTGACCCTCCCGGGGCCTGGGGCCTTCACATCGTTCATCACAGGTCGGAGACAGCCTGGTTCCAATCCCGGCCTCCCCCTCGCTCTCTGGGTGACCTTGAGCAAGTTATTTATCCCCTCTGAGACTCGATTCTTCATCTGTGAAGTAGTAGCAACAACAGTTCTTTTTTCGGAAGGCAGTTCAGAGGATAAATGGGAAAACATGCGTGTGGTGCACTTGGTGCAGTGGCTGAGCGCGCTGCGGGGGCTCAGTAAGCACTGTGGTCCCCGTGGCTGTGTCACCCCTGGTGGATCCTTCCCTTGGAGTGGATCGAATTCTTGACCCATACAACTACTGGGGAAATTTGTCACACAGTGACAGACCACTGAAACGGTCTGCTTCTGGACTCTGTATTCAGACTTCTTACACAGCAGCTGGCCTCCCCTGGGATGAAAGTAGAAGCTGCAGGTGTCTTAGGGTCGGGCCCACAACTGGCACAGCTACGCCCACCATGTTCTGTTGTCAAGATGGGTCACAAGGCCTGCTCCGATGTACGGAGAGGGGATTGGGGAGATAATCTGCACCCCCTGATGGTGGAGCATCGTGACATACAGAGTGACCATCTTGGAAGACTGCCACTGACATAGACATACATGATCACCTGTTTGTGACGAAGGTGACACTAAAGGCAGTGGAGAAAGGATGGTCTTTTCAATAAATGATGTTGGGTCACATAGATATCCTACTGAAAAACCAACATGAATCTTGATGCCTCCTTTATACAAGGCCCACTCAAAAAACTCAACTCTAGAAGGATCATAGATGTAAATATGAAAGGTGAAATAAGGTTTTTAGAAGAAAACCTAGGAAAATACCTTCATGTTGTTGGGATAGGCAAACGTTCCTTAAACAGGACCCACAAAGTACTGACCATACAGACAAAAGATGATGAATTGAACTACATTGAAATCAGGAACGTCTAGTCATAATAAGATATTATTAAGAGGGAAATATTAGAGCCACAGAGTGAGGGGAGATGTTTGTGATACATAAAGGACTGAGACTGAAAAACATATATTTTTAACAACCTATAAATCAATAAAGAAATGACAGATGAATCTATAAATAATACAAAAATAGGAATGTCACAGAGGAGTATATCCAAATGGCCAATATACTATGAACAAGTGCTCAGCTTCATTAGTCATCAGAGAAAAGCAAATTAAAACCACAGTGAGATACCATTTCATATCCAGCCAAGTGACAACATGAAACAGACAGACAAAACCAGGATCAGCAAAGATGTGGAGAATTTGGAACACACATACACTGCTGGTGGGTATAAACTGGGTCAATCACTTCGGAAAATTGTTTAGCAGAACATGCACACACCCTCTCTCCCAGTAGCTTCACTCCTAGGTATATTCTCAACAGATAAATGCACACGAGTTCAACAGAACACGCAGATAAGAATTTCACAGCAGCATTGTCCCAATAACACCAAACAGGAAACAAATCAATATTTGCAACAATAGGATGGATAAATAAATTGTGGTATATCTATGAAATGGACAACTATACATCAATGCAAATGGATGAAATACTGACACACGACACAAGAAGGAGGAGTTCCACAAGCATGTTATGCAAAAGGAGCCAAACACGGAAAGGTGCACATTCTGTGACTCCGTTTAGATAAAGTTCAAAACCCAAGCATCACTAATTGTGCTGCTGAAAGCCGGGACAGTGGCTACCCGCGGGGACGGGGGTTGGCTATGGAAAGGGCCAAGGCAGCTTCTGAGACGCCAGCAGTTTTTGTTTCCTGTTCTGGGAACTGGGGTATGTGATGCGTCCACTCTGCGGAAGTCATTGAGCTGTAAACTTATGATTTGTACTTTTCTGCATGTGTGTTATACTTCAATTAAATTCAGTAAAATAAAAGGGAAAAGTCTACTCACTCAGATATTTGCTTACTCAAATTTCTCCATTATTCGCAATTCTACAATTATGAGAGAAAATGGAGGAGGTTGGTGTGTGAGTCTAAGAGAAAAAGAGAGAGAGAGAGAGAAAAAAGAAATCAGTGCTTTCACTGAGAGCAGTGAACTATCTGAGATACAAAAGGAAAAGGAAGTAATTCTACATCCCCACTTGTGATTGGTAAAATTAAGTTTTTGCAATTAGAGCTGGGAATGTGTCATTCCCATTATGCTTTGTATATAGGCCATGAAATCACCCTTCCAGGACCTAGGACAGGAAGTAAATTGGAATTATTTTTAGTTCTTATAAAGGCTCCAACTTCAAAGAGAACAAAATGTCAAGTTTAATGATTCCTCCAACTACTAAGCTAGAAATCAATTTTTTAAACTCATTTATTGTGTCATAGCTAAGTCACCAGTAGACAGTCTTGCATTTTTCACAAGAAATTGCAGCTACCAGCTATGAGAGCTCTGATTTTCTGCACAAAGTGTGCCTGTCTTTTTCCAGAGGAAAATGATAACTGCATCTTACTAGAAGAAAAAAATCCCTCTCTAGGAATAAATTGAGAAATTAAAGTGTTAAGTAACATCATGAATTAAAATCGATACTCCCAGAGAAAAATCAAGACTGGATCCCTAGCCAACCCTACATGTGCAGGTGGACTAGACGGATAAGAGACCCACCCGTGAGGGTAAAACCACTGAAGTTCACTGAAGCAGAAAATTCAGGAGAATATCTCTGTGTCCTGGAAGGCAGGGAAGGACTTCTTAAACAAAACTTCTAAATCAAAAGCTGCAAGGCACACACACATACAAAATGTGCATTTGGTTATATCAAAAGTAAGGGTCTCTCTTCAATGAAGGACACCATGGGCACAGTCACAGCGGACAGAGAGAACAGAATAAGATATTATGTCCAAAACGGACCGATGATTAAAAAGGATTCCTGCACCAACAAGAAAAAGATGGCAATCCCAACAGAAAAATAGGTGAAGGGTCTGACCAGGCTAATTTATGGAGAAGGACATTCAAAGAGGCATCAAGCAACTAAAGAAATGTGCAAGCCACTAGTAATTAGAGAAACACAAAGTAAAACGCTGTGACATCACTTTACACTCATTTAATTGGCAAAAAGCTAGAGATGTGGAAATGCCGGGTGTTGGTGGGCCTGTGGTGAAGTAGGGCTCCCCTGAGATGCTGTTGGAAATGTGCCTGGGGAGGTTATTCTGGAGACATACTCAAAAGCAGCCCCCTTTCCTTGAAGGCAGACTAACAGCCCCAGCACGGCATTGGGCCAGAACCGAGGGAGACAAACATCCGGAAGGGCTCCTTGGAGGAGCGTGGGCTCGCGGCATCTTGTGACAGCCACCTCTCTCTTCTTAATCTCACACCCCCACAGGAAAAGACTTCCCCTCACCTCTCCACATGTCAAGGAATCAGGAAGAGATGGGCGTTCCAGGGCTTGGAGGGCACTCCCAGCGGACCACCAGACGCCCCAGGACATGTGTCAGGAGCCCCCCGCAAGGCCCCGTGGAGCAGGAAGTGGTGCTCTGTGGCCGCATGGTCTCTCGAGTGATCTAGAAAAGAAACCATCTGCCATGGCTTCCCGAAACAACGGAGAATTCCAGTCAGACCTGAGAGCGACTTCCTGGCATTGTTCTCGGCCCAGAAGGTCTCGTCACTATTTTAGTCTTTCCTCAACCCTGGAGGCTGATGGCAACCACGCAGGCCAGAAATAACACACTCATTCATGTTTTAACCACATTTAACACATAGGACTTAAAGAACTGCTATTAATTCAAAATTCTCAAATGGACTTGATAGTATGGGTCAAAAAAAAATTCAACGCTGTAAAGAGCAAACTAGCAGGAAGATAAAAGAGCTGGTCCAAGTAGTATTTAAGGAATAAAGAGTTATGTATCAACGAAGAAAGGACTGTCTGAGAAGACTGCTCGGGTGGAAACGACTGCTTAACCCCACAGGGTCTGAACCCACTCTGGGGTTACCTTCTCTACCGGGCTATGAAATTACACCAGCTCACCCAGGCATGCAGGACAACTCAGCCTGGGTGCTTCTAGGGGTTGTAGGTTTTTAATCAAACACACTACAGTCACAAAGCAGGTGGGATGAGAGTGGCTGACGGACAGCAGGTCCTGTGCTCAGTCAAGTAGGCTTGCTGGGACCACTCTTCCCTCCCGCCTCGTTTGCACTGGGTGCCATGGTGGGGCCTGGGCTCCCAAGGGTAAAGAAGGCCGCTCTGAGCTTCCAGGGAGCTCAGGACCCGGGAGAGACCGAGTAAGTGACAGCAACAGTTTGTATGGGGGATGGGGAAGGCGGGGCGAGGCGCTCTGAGGCAGGGAAGGCTCATCAGGGAGGCAACACGAGCTGAGTGTTGAAGTTCAAGAGGAGCTCTCCGGGTCATCAAGACGGGGACACCCATGAACATAGAGGAAGTAGCACGTGCAAAAACACGCACAAGAAACAAAATAAAGACAGAGGCATGAAAAAACAGGGCTTAGCTTAGGGCTCAGGATGAGGAGAGCACAGCATCGTGGCTGACAACTCAAGTTCTGGGTTAGGCAGCCGGGGGCTGAACCTAGTCCTGCCACTTGCTGTATGACTTTAAGCACAATGCTCAACCTCTCGGAGCTTTACGTCCCTCATTCGTCATGTGGGTTTCATGCTGACCTACCAACCTCAGTGGAGATTCAGAGACGGTACAAAGGTGACGCATTTCTCCCTGTGCCGGCCATATGGTAATGTTTACTGAACGTTGGTACTGTAGCCATTGCCATGAAGCCAGCGAGGGGTCAGGGTTGACATGGAGATTGCTGAATGTCTCTTGCTGGGAAGCCAGGACTTTCTGTCCTGTAGAGGATGGGCAGTCACTGACGAACTTTGAGAAGGGGTTAGACAATGAGGTTTGCGCAGAGCAGCTGAGAGGCTGTGGCAGGCGGCCAGGCCAGAGGCCCAGGGTCTGTGCCAGGGCCGCAGCAGCAGCCGTGCTTGTAAACAAAACAGCCCAGGTCCGGGAGGGAGAGGGGACCTCTGTGGGGATGAGCAACATCAACAAAGCCTTCAGGGACTGCACTAGGACCTCGGTTTAGGGACGACCTTAGTGCAGAGTTGGATGTTCCAGAGGCCAGGGGTTCTCAAACTCTGTTCATTGGGATCACCCGGGGAGAATTTCAAATTTTGATGTCCACACCCCATCCACACCAACTAACTCTCTCTGTCTGGAGTGAGCCCCACGTGTCAGCTCCCGCTCCCCAGACCTCTGGGGACCTGAGGGTGATGAATAAGATGGTGTCACTTCTTATGACCCAGGAAGCTTAGGACCGGCGGGCTCGAAGAATGCACACGTGTGTGAGAGTGAAAATGCAGCAAGGCCCGAGCCTGAGGGCCTGGGGCTCAGTTTCAGGGCCATGACCATCTGAGACCCCATCACAGATCTCATCCATAGACTGTCCGATGGCCAAACCCCAGGCCGACAAAGAAGCCCCTATCAGTCAGGATATTCCTCTCCCAGTGGCCCAGGGCACAGGCCAGACTCTCCTCGGGTCTGGGGAATTCCTCATTCCCCATTCAGCCTCCATTTCCCCGTGGAAGAATTAGGAAGATAAATGAATTATATTTCCTTTATGCTTTTCTACATTTTCCATAATGACTATTTTTGCTTATAACTCTTGAGATGGTTAACAGCTGGGGCTCTGGAGACCGCCGGCCCCGTGTCCCCTCCCCTCCACTCGCTAGGCGGAGACCCTCATATAGAGCTTTATAAAGGGCAGCTAGCGTCCTGAACTGTCCATGATCACACCCAAGCCTCTGCCCCTGCTCGGTCTGCACAGAGGTCCAGTGTGAAGAGCATCCTGCTGCAAGAAGCCTTCCCGCCTGTCCCCGCCCACCCCACTGCCCTGTCCTGCCTGGTGGAGGACGAGGCCCAAGCAGACGGCCAGCCCGCCAGAGTTCTCTGCAAACAAGCTCTGATCTGATTCCTGCAGCTCTGAACCCCATCTCAAGCTCTGTGTCACTAAAATCAGTTTCTTCAGACCAGGGCTTCCTCTTTGCCGGGGGTGGCAGGTTCTCAATAAATACCAGCTGTCCTGAAAACCAAGCCACGTTTTCCGCCAGCGTTGTCTTCCGTGAGTGGCACCCGCTGATGGGGAGTGGGAGGTACGGAGCCACGGAAATGACTTGGGGGGCAGACGTCTCTCCAGTCGGTCTGTGGGCAGGGGCTGGCTGGGCTCCGCACACAGGAGCCGCCCAGCCGGGCCCACTGAGCTCGCGGTGGAGGCCCGTCCATTGACAAAACTTGTGCTCCGGCTTTTCCCTGGCAAGCAGCATGTTGCAGCGCTCCTCATGTGGCCTGTCCCCCATGAATAGTGGGAAGAATCTCCCTCAATTATTCCACCTTAAACTGGAATGCAGAGAAAAAGAAGATCCCAGAAGACATCTAGGAGGCAACGCTGGTGAGGGGCCCAAGGCCAGGCCGGCTCCCTCCCTCCACCTCCCTTCAACCTGGACGCTAGGCCTGGACTTTGAACCCTGGTGAGCCAACACTGCGTGTTGGGACTGCAGGCAGGGAGGGCCCGTCTGGTTGGTCCAAGTGCTTCTGACCACAGAGCTGCAGACCTGAGAGCAGCTCTGCCGTCCTGACATCTCAGGGAGCCTGAGGGTGACAAACGGGACTGTGTCGGCCGCCCCACACCGCACCCTCTGCCTCTCAGGAGCTCCACGCTCCGGGGTTGATGCAACACATGGACCCAGCACCTTCCCAGACCAGCCTCCACATGGAACGCTCAGCCAGGTGCCAAGCTGGGCTCAGAGGCTTCCTTCAGCTTCTGAAGGTCTGTGGGGACCCCTACTCATACGTACTCCCCACACTTGTGTCCCTTTCGGGGATCCCCAGGAGCCCACCCCTCTCTCTCACCCATTGGGCATGTGGCCCTCCTCTGCCAGGCGTCCCAACCCACCGACCTCCTCCTGAAGCCTTGGGAGGACTGGCTTTGCTCCAGGGCTGTCTGCGCTGGGTCGTGGTACCACTCCGTGATGGACATCATGGAGCAGAGCCACGCTGCTGCCAGCCACACACACACAGTGTCAGGTGAAGGGCTTATTTGCTTTCTTTTAAGATTTTTTATTTTTTATTTTTTTCCTTTTTCTCCCCAAAGCCCCCCGGTACATAGCTGTGTATTCTTCGTTGTGGGTTCTTCTAGTTGTGGCATGTGGGACGCTGCCTCAGCATGGTTTGATGAGCAGTGCCATGTCTGCGCCCAGGATTCGAACTAACAAAACACTGGGCCACCTGCAGCGGAGCGCGCGAACTTAACCACTCAGCCACGGGGCCAATGGAAAATGAGTTACTTATACACTTTTCTAGAACAAAGAGAGACATGGCTTCGGCTTTACAATTCATGTCTCTGAAAAGGATAAAATGGTCAAACATACATAAAATCAGCCTTCTTCTCAAAACCCCAACCTTCTTCCTCTCTGTCTTCTCCCCACCCTGAGCACATCCGCTCGATGCCACTAGACATTTAGTTCACATAATTTCCACGTTCTGACTCCAACTGCCCTCAGCAGCTTTCTGACGGTGGTCGGGCCTGCCTTCAGGGCGGGCTGGTTTTTCCAAGGACTTTGCACATTCTGCTATTTCTCACTTTAGTGTAAACCTCTCCCTGGCATGAGGGCTTATCCATCCGTCTCACACGCTTGGCTGATGTGAGCTGTGTCCGAGAGAGAGCGCCCCGCACCAGCGCTGACATACCGTGTTTCTGGACATGCGAGGCTCCTGGTCTGCCCTGACGGGACAGTTTCCTGAGGAGTCAGGAGCTTGCCCGGGGGCCCCACACTGGCTCTGCGCTTCCCAACAGTGCAGCGCTGTGGCCAAGACACAATACCACCGACGACGGCGAGAGGGTGCGCCCCGCCTAGTTCTCAGCGTCCGGCCAGACCGCGAGGCCGCTGAAAGTAAAGACCCCAGGGGCAGTTCGGCTGGAGGATGGGTTGGAGCTCTAGGGAGGCAGTTTGCACACTGGAGTGTGCCTCAGTATCCCCTGGGGGCTTGTTCAAACCTGCTGACGGGGTCCCTCGAGGGTCTGACTCAGTAGTTCTTGGGTGGGGTCTGAAAATTTTCATTTTGAACGAGTTCTGCTCTGATTGTTGTAGGACTTATTTTATCGCAAGGAAGTAATTATAACCAAAATGTAAGCAACTTGCAGTCCCTTTTCTGTATCATCTCATGTTGTGATCATGAACTGGGTTTGTAAAAGGCAGGACTAGTAAAAGTCAGTCGTAAACGTGACATTTTGCCCCCCAGCCTGAGAGAGAAGAAACCCAAGCTTGAAAGGAGAAAGGGGACGGATTTGGAGAAGCAGAGATGGGGAACGCGGCTACTGTGAGTGTGTGCCGGGGATGTGGACTGAGGAAAAGCACTGAGAACCCCCAAGAACAGGGCTGGGGGGCCAGCAGCCTGGGCCATGCCTGGCCCTGTGTGAGCAGGAGCAAATGAGAATCTCAGTGGCCAGCTGTGAACTGGGTAAGCGTCCCTGTTGGGGACCAAATTGTGCCTCCCCCCTTCATATGTTGAAGCCCTGACCCCAGTGTGGCTATATCTGGAGATGCGGCCTTTAGGGTGGTGAGTAGGGTAAAATGAGGTCACAAGGGGGGGCTCTCACAAGAAGAGACCCAAGAGGGAGCACCTGCAGGGAAGAGGACGTGTGAGCACACGGGGGGATACCGGTCTGCAGGCCAGGAAGACAGGCCTCCCCAGGGCCAACCCTGCTGGCACGTTGATGTTGGACCCCCAGCCTCCAGAACCGTGAGCAGCTACATCTCTTGTTTCAGCTGCTTGGTCTGTGGTGTTTTGTTAGGGCAGCCCAAGCAGACTAAGACGACCCCTGCTTGGCAATCCTGCTGTCAGGCTTGGCTGTTGCTTGGACTGGCTCACTGCTTTCCAGCAGATCACAGGTACTGTAAGCAGGTGGCCCAGGGTACCAGATACCCTTGCACACACCACCTGCCAACTGGAACTGAAGTGAACACACACAGCACCCCTACTTTCTCCCACTCTTCTTCTCTGTGCAGCACTTCCCTCCCCCCAAAAAATGGTCATAGAAATTCGAGCAACAAACATTCACACCCTGCTTTCCAAAGGTGTCAAATCCCAGGCAGCACCCTGCACTACCAGGCGCGGCCGCTGGATGTCACACCACACACAGCTCGGCCCCTCCGTCCACGGGGAAAAAAGCGCCTGGACCGCGGCCGGCAAGGCTGAACAGAATTCTTAATTTCAGTCAATTCAACTTGAAAGATGGAGGCAGCAGAGGTTATTTTCGCTTTAAACGCAACTTTATTGTTCTGAAAGGACTGCATTTCCCTTTAATGGTTGAAAATTTAGCATCTGAATCGAGATGTGCTCTACCTATAAAACACGCCCAGTCTATATGGCCAAGTATAATCTTAAAAGTTAACAATCCAGATTCTCATACAAATACGGAATGAACACATGTCAAAGTTCTGTCGAACTCATTCACCTGGGAACCAGCAAAATGGTAAAGTCGGTTCAATGAGCAACGGAGAGACAGAGTTTTATCTCGTGAGGCTGGGCATGTGTGCCAAAGTGTCTTCTAAGTTAGACGCCAAAGTGGCCACCATCCTACAGGGAAATAAAACTGGAAACTTCAGGGTCATCTTCTCAACCAGACAGAAATCATTTGCATCTCCACTGACAAACAAATCTGCAAATTAACATGTAACTTCACAAAGTCTGGGTCCTGATCAATAGTGAATAGCAAGTCAAATTAAGGTGCATTCCGCCCGGATGATTAAGCAAAGCCTTGGGATCTTGGCTCGGCAGTAGGGCAAATGGAGGCAATACATCCTTCAAGGCTACACTGGAGCCTTGTCCGTGGCAGCTTGTCTCGATGGCCAGAGGACACTGATATGCTCACTCACCTGCCCAGGGCCTCAGCAGGTGGGCTGGAACCTCAAGGGGCTGGCTGGAGACACCTCGCCCTCCCTGTGGCTGGCTTGGGCTCCCTCCCAACATGGTGGTCTCAGGTAGTCAGACTGCACAGAGGTGCTGGCCTCCAAAAGGTGGTTCCCTGTGTGGGAAACAGCTCTGGTCACTGAAGGAGGAAGTTACACAGGGCTCCCCTATCCCAGAGCAGGTTACAGGGCCAGCAGAGACACAAGGGAGGGGAAATAGCTCTTGCTTTCCATGGGGCTAGGGCAGAGAGTCCTCCAGAGGGTTCTGTGTGACCACTCTCTGGCTGCAGGCTGGCCAACACCAGCGATCACGTCACGCCCTCCTAGGGCCTTCAAGCCAGCAGACCACATCTTCACCTCCTCCACTCTAAAATTACCAGTCAACTTCTAAATTCCTGGGATCTTTTAAGAACACGAAAGAATGGAACAAGCTGTAAGCCTAGAGGGTAGATTAGCAAATATGCAAAATTCCATTTTTCAGGGTTTTTAAAGTTTTAATATACAAATTTTATTAATTTCCGGAGAAGGAAATGAAAGAAGATGCTGCAATGATACTGTGTCCACAGAAAAGCTCCAAAAATTGCACAAGGAGACAGACAAAGGAAGGTGAGGTTGAGAGGCCAGAACTCCGCGCATTGAGCTCTGAGCTGTGAGCTGAAGGTGGCGAGCCATTTACCTTCGGCACGCCCTCCTAGCTCTGCCATGGCCCTGCCACCCGACTGTGGGCCTGGGCGGGCTCTATCATCCCAAAGCTGAACACAAAGTTCATTACTTCTCCGTCTCTTTACCTACATCCTCCTTGGCTTATAAAGAATTTGGTCATATTAAAACCAGTTTGGGCGTGACCTACATTGTGAGGCATAACCATAAAGCAGCAAGAAATTTTAATGAACCTCCTCCATGTAGCACGTTCGGAGGAAGCCGGGTTCCTCTGCAGCGATGTGTTATTTGTCAGAAAGACTGGGCATCCTTTTTGGAATTAACTCTAGAGCCACGGAGCTGGGCGTCCTTACCCATACAGGAGCTCAGATTTGCCAGGTGCTTTAGGATTTGATGGGTGCTCCCCTGATTTGTTCCTCAGCACCTGTGAGGAAGGGAGTATTGTCAACTGAAGATGCAGAAGCTAAGCTTCAGAGAGGTGGCCCAGATTGCCAGGTTATTCTCAGCTGGAAATGGTTTGGAGGACGGTCTCTCTATTTTTCCTGAAGAAACAAATATGCCCACAGGCCGGAGTTGCACGAGCCTGATGATTTGTCTTCCCTCCTGAATCCATTCTGTGCTGTCCCAGGGCCGAGTAATAGCCCTGAAGTCTGGACAGTGCTTCACGAGTTGGAGCAATTTCGTGCCCAGTATCTTATCTGCTCTCCTGCCGGTGCGAGGGATGGAGCACGCCGGCTGCCCAGCAGGGTCAGCCGCGCCGTGGATCAGGCAGCACTCAGGAGGCTGCACCTGGAACTTAGCAGGATGTTTGATGAGTCACGATGGCCTGGGTGGCAAGTATGGAAGTATGGGAACATCATAATAAGGTTCATAACACCAGGGCGAGGAGGACAAGACCGCACGCCACATCCCCACAATGGTGGTTCAACAATGGGAGCAGCAGTGCTAACCCCGTGCCAGCATTATTCAGGCCAGTCATTCACAATCAGGGCAATTTTGTCCCCCTGGGGACATTTTGGGTTGCTACAACCAGAGGAGGGAGCACGCTGCTGGCATCTGGTGGGTGGAGACCAAGGAGCTGCTAAACCCTACTGCGCCCCGCCCGGAAGCCGTGGGCCCAAGTGTCAGTAGCGTGGAGGTTGGGAAAGCCAAGCACGGGAGCTTACCTGCTATTAACGTGTAATCGCCCACAACTACGTGAGTAGACACTACGATCAGACCTTAATTAAGCTCCAGGCCACACACAGTGAGCATCAGAGTCATAGGAGTGAACTGGCAGGACGGGCTGCCAGGTGATGCGGAAGGCACCAGAACCAAGGAGGATGGCTTCTAATAGGGGGAAAAATTGCAACCCAAGTGAGAATAATCAGCTTAGTTAGGTATGTGATGGCTGTCAACCCAGAGAGAAGGCCCTGTCATTCAGAACTCTGTCCTGGGCCCTGAAGCGGCCAAAATCTTAGCAATAACCTGGACAAAGTTTCAGTAGCAAAGTTTATGAAATTTTCAAATTGAACCAAACTTGGAGAGATACCTAAAACTGACCACGACCATCAAGGTGGGAATTGACAGGGACGAATGTGCAGCTCCGTATTTGGGGGCAGAGCATCCCAGGCCTGCCTCGACAAAGCTCGAAGCATAGCCTTCCTGACTCCTTCTCAGCCATGAAACAGTGAGTTTCGTGGACAGACTAGCGAGAACTGCACACGTGGCTATGTGCACATAGCAACACCACCTCCCGCTGGCGTGGTGCTCTACGCGCGTTTCCACCACTTTAGCTCATCTGATCGTGCCTAAAATCTGTGGAAGAGGGATGCCAGAGGTACTATGAAACCCATTTTATAGTTGGAGCTCAGAGAACCCCCATGACCTCCAGGATTACAAAGTAACAGCGGAGCTGGGTTTGGAAACAGAGAGGTTTTTTCCAAATTCCATGTTCTTCTCGCTCTGGTCAGAGCCCCAGGAGGGGTTGTGCATGACAGGTGGAGGGCAGAGGGACCTCTCCCCAGTGCCACAGTGTGGACCATGTGCCTGTGGAGTTTAAATAGAGGGTAAAATCCTTTGGGCATTCAGACAAAAGACAAGGGAAAGAAATCAGACTTCATCACTCTAACAGCAGAGGACAGTGAGGCGAGGGTTTTCCATCCAGTCCAACTGCCTTTATGTATAAAGTTTACAGGAAATCATTTTGAATATGAAGAGCTTCAGGGAATATTTTCACATGAATCCTTCTGGAGGAAACTGTTAGAGAGGAGCCGTAACCAACCCAGAGATAATCACAAAAACGGGCAAAGGATTGGCAATGGATAAGTATGAGCAAACGGAACATGGTTAATTTCATGTCTCAGCCAGAAATAGAGAGAGTGATGATGAAAGAGCAGAATGTCCATACTTTATGCTTTGACAGTGCGGGAACCACGGAGCCAACAAAAATCAAAAGGAGAAAGGAACGCAAACTAACGTGGAACGTAAAACCCCTCTCTAGTCCTTCGCTGGAATCACTGGGAGCCAAAGGATAACATTTAGGCTGATGAATCAATTAAAGAAGTAAGCAAGCAAATATAATACTGCAATATTACTATTATAATAGTATATTTGATAATTCAAATATTCAATATTACGTTATTACAAGGTAATAAATACTAAGGAAGATAGTTTTGATGAATACTAGGGTATGGAAGAGCAGGAAGGAGGAGGAGGAGGGGAGGAGCCCAGTCTACTGCTCGTCGTGGGGAAGATAATATATTAGGATCAAACACACTCATTGTACCAATAAATCTTAAGAGACTTAACCCATCTATTAAAATAAAAAAGATTTTCAAATTGGATTATTGCATGAAATGTCTATTGCTGTGTGACAAATCGCCTCCAAACTTAGTGGCTGAACCCAACAGTAACTATGGACCACATCTCACGCTTTCTGTGGGTCAGGAGACGGTTGGTTGGATGGTTCTGCTCAGGCTCTCTGTAAGGTTGAGGTCAGGTATTGGCTGGTATATAGTCGCATCTGAAGGCTCTGCTGGGTCTGGAGCATTCACTTCCAAGGTGGTGCCCAGCGCAGCTGGCATCTTGGCTTCCCTCCCTGGGAGCCTCTCCCCAGCTTTACTTGAGTGTCTTCATTGACATGGCATCTCGCTTTCCCCAGAATGAGCAATCCAGAGCCCAAGGCAGCAGTCGCAGTGATTTTATAACCTGGCCTTGGGAGCCACACGCCATCATTTCTGCCATCTTCTACAGGCTGCACAGACCAGCTCTGGGTGATGGCAGAGGGGTCACAAGGGAGAGAAGACCAAGAGAGGAGGATGCCTGGGGCCATCTTGGAGGCTGGCTTTCACAATCAAGAGGCAAACCCAACTCTACAGTCAAAGTCAAGACATCCACCTAGAACAGTTACTTAAAAAGGTTAAAAATCAAAGCGTTGGCAAAGGCATACCAAAAAAAGGCAGAAGTCTCAGTCTTAATTTGAAACAAAGTAGTTTTTCAGTCCAAAAACATTAAAAGAGATAAAACGAAGGCACGTTGAACCGTTTAGCATTATAATTTACAACAAAGATGTAACAGTTGTGAATATGAGAACACTAAATATTGTAGAAGAAACTTTCGAGAAGCAGAAATTACAGAAGATACAAGGAAAGCAGGCAGACGCATGTGATGATGGGGAGATTCTCCTTGCCCCCACACCCCGCCCCGGCTGTGCGAGCCTTTTCCCACCTTCTCTGGCTTACAGGAATACGTGTTTAGTATGTATCCCATTTTAAAGGATCTATGGTCTTCTCAGCTGTGTCTTTGTGTTTTATTCTATTCGTTCCTCCAGGGATTACAATATGCTACGTAATATCGCACGTCCCCTTAGAGTTCCTACTTTACCGTTTCAGGAAACCATAGAAGCCTTACGACCACTTCGGCCCTCTATCCTCTCCGGCTATGTTGCAGCTGCCCCACATGTTACATCTGCCTCATGAATAAACCCAGATAGCATTAGAATATTGCTTTCAACCGTTACATGTATTTTAAGGAATTTAGGAGGAGAAAGAGTCTATTATATGAACCCAGACACTTACCATTTCTGTTGCTTTAACTTCATTCACAAAAACTGGCCAAGTTACAAACCACAAAATAACCTCAAATAGTTTCAAAAAGGAGAAATAGAGTAGAAAATATTTTCTAGTCATAATGCGATAAAACTAGAGGTTGATCAAATCACAGAACCAAAAAAGGCCTTCACCTAGAAATGTCACCATTCCCTGGTGAATGTACATGCAAAGTAAAATTACAGAACTGGGAAACGATAACAATGAAAATACTACATAGAATTTACAGAATACAAATAAAGCAGACTCATGTACTTAAATCTTTATATCAGTAAAAAGAAATTAAATTAATTCATCCTCCACTCAAAAACTTGGAAAAAGAACAACATACTGAAGGAAAGCAGGGAAAAAAAGTAATAAAGATAATAGAAAAAATGAGTTATAAAATAGAATAATAGCTGAATTTATAATAAAAAAAAAGCTGGTTAATTCCAACTCAAAGAAAGGGAGCAAATTTAAAAGCACAGAACAAAAAATGGCCAGGGTGATGTAATCCCCAGACACTGTGCTAAGTGCCCCCGTGTGCTGTACACCGGCTCTTACAACGACCCCGTAACAGGCATTATTATTATTTTATCTATCCCTACTTTACAAGTGAGACTATGAGGCCCAGAGAGGTCTGTGACTCACGTGGGTCTCCAGCTGGTCGGGGTGGAACTGGAGCACAAACCTGGGCCATGTGGCTGGCGCCACGATGCTAGGACGCCGCTCCGCCATCCTCTCACGCTGATGGACTGGGTGCAGGAGTCCATGCCAGACCAGTCTGATCTGGGGTCGGCCCTGTCTCTTGGTGAGACCAGTGGCATCTCCCACCTTCTGGGACCAGGAACACTTTAATCTGAGAGTGCTTACAAGCATGGGACACCCACTCATCTCTCACCGTTCCAGACACGCAGCCCAGCTTCCTTCTCAGGCAGCAAAGTGTTTTGCAAAAAGGAGGCCAAAAAGGAGCACACGAGGTATTATATTCTTAGACCATTTTTCACTTAGTTGATCGAGATGAAAAAGAGGAACCTGTGGTCTGGAAAACTTGAAATACGTTAATGCCCTTTGATTTTTGTTGCTAGTCATCCAACGAGAGTGTGATCAACTATTTCAATAAGTGGTACTGGAAACACTGGCTTTCCATTTAGAAAGTAAGATGGAGAACTACTTCACACCATGCCCCAAATCAGCTCCAGACTCCTTAAAGCTAAACCTAAAATACAAACGACAAAGCGTAAAATTCTGGAGAGCAAAGTATATTATAACCACGGAGTGAGGCCGAGTATATAAGAAGTGCTTATGGATTAATAAACAAATGATCCAAAAGAAAAATGGGCAAAAGATATGAACTAGCAATTTCCAGAAGAGAATAGTAAACCCTTTGTCCTAGAAGCATGGGAAAGCTGCTGCATGGCGCTCAATCAGTGAGTGCAAATTACAGCAGCAAAGGTTTGAGGTGCCTCTAGTAGGCTTGGCAGGGAAGCCTGTGGGGTTCGTACGTGGGCTCTGGGGAGAGCCACCGCATTGGCCTCCTGGGGCTGCCATGACGAGGTGCCACACGGGGGTGCTTAAAGCACGAGAATTTATTCCCTCCGAGTTCCGGAGGCCGGAAGCCCGAGATCAATGTGTCGCAGGGTGATGCTCCCACTGAAGGTTCTGGGGAGGCTCCTTCCCGCCTCTTCCAGAGTCTGGCAGCTGGCAATCCTTGGCGTTCCTTGGCTTGAGAAGCACCCCTCCAATCTCTGCCTCCATCCTCACATGGCCTCCTTCCCTGTGTGTCTCTGTGTCTCTCCCTCTCCTTACAAGGACACCAGTCATTGGATTTAGGGCCCACCCTAATCCAGTATGACCTCATTTTAACTTGCTTGCAGCTGCAATGACCCTATTTCCAAACAAAGTCACGTCCAGAGGCCTTGAGTGGATGTGAATTTTGAGGGGGCCTGTTAACCCAGTATAGCAACTTAGCAATACTTATCTTTTTTCAGGGATCCTATGATCTTCCCATAAATGCGTATCCACCCAACAGACACACTAGACTACGTGTCTGAGAACATAGGAACACATCCGCTGCAGCCCTGTTGGTAAAAGCACCACCATTTAACCAGTTGCTCAGACCAAAACCCAGGAGCTGTTCTGAGTTGTCCTCCTTCTTTCACGCTCCGTAGCTAATGCATTAGCAGTCCTATCAGCAGTAATTTCAAAACCAACTGGTTTCCCTTCCTCTACTGTCACCACCCTCGTCCTGGCCCCCACGAGGTCTGTAGCAAAACCTGCTGACTGGCCTCCCTCCCCCACTCCTCTCTCCTGCCTCCCACAGGCTCCCACAGCCAGAATGATGATTTTAGAAATGTAAATTAGATTACATCATTATCTAGTCCCAAATCCTTCTTTGGCTTCCATCATGGACTGAATGTGTTTGTTCCCCTGAAATCCATATCCCCAGTGGGCTGTATCTGGAGTAAGGAAGGATTGAGGTTAACGAGCTGATCAGGGTCGGCCTGCTCCGAGAGGATTAACGTCCTTACAGAAGACACACCAGACAGCCCGCTCTCTCTCTCTCCACGCACACACAGCGAGGAAAGGCCCTGGGCGGACACAGCGAGAAGGTGTCTGTCTGCAAGCCAGCAAGAGACTCCTCACCTGAAACTGGACCAGCCAGAACCGTGATCTCGGACTTCCAGCCTCCAGAACTCTGAGAAGATACATTTTGGTCATTTATGCCGCCCAGTCCGTGGTATTTTGTCATGCGGCCTGAGCTGACCAACACAGCTTCTATCTCACGTTGAATAACATCCAAAGGCTTTTCCGTGGTCACCTCCGCACATGCGCGTTCCCTACTCCGCTCCTGGTGGTGCCCCACAGGCCAGGCTGGTTCCCGTGTCAGGCTCTTCCCCAGACTGAGCCAACATCGCCTGGGCAGACAGGCTCTCCTTCAGCACTCCATCTAAAATAATAATATGCGGCCCTCAATTTCTACTTACTGCCTTGTTTTTCTCCACTGGATTTCTCACTACCTAAAATTACCTTCTATGTTCACTTTGTGGGCCCCACTGTACCTCGCTGCCCGGGACACAATTGGAGCTCAGTAAACGTGAGTCAGGTAAGTTCATCAAGAGCCAAATGTCATAAGTGATGCAAATATTTACAAACAGAAGATCTTATTCAACATACTGACATCCTTACTACAGAGCAACTCTTGCGGTGTGGTCCAGGCCCTAAGGGGCCTTGAGATCCTCTCTGGAGGCTGTGAGGTCAAAGCTATTTTCACAAGAGGAGGATGTTATTGGCCCTTCCATCCTCATTTTCTCAAGAGCATACAGTGGCGTTTTCCAGCGGTGATAGGACAAGCCATACGGCAGCAGATAGAGTGCAGAGGCAGACATGGGATCCAGACGTTAAGGAGACTTGTAACATAGAAAGAACACTACTCTTCTTGCCAATATTTTTCATTTTGGAATATAGTTATTTTTCATATAAGTGTGTTATTTATATTAGCATGTAGGGTTTATTTTCATTTTTAAGTGAATTAGTATATTTTAATTTGGCGGTTTTAATCTGTGGTACAGGTGCCAGGCTGCACACTGGAGACACTGACCCTCTAGGTCAGGGACCCTGTGTCCCTATCTAGCAGCTGCAAGGGCGTCGGCAGGTCGCTAACGTCTGAGAGCTCCCAGCAGGCCGAGGGTCTCCTCATGCCACCCAGCCAAGGAGGAATCAGACGTGCGTTGGATGCCCACCCCCTCCACCCCCCACCCCACCCCCGCCATGAAAGCCGACTTCTGCCATGACATAACAGCACCGTGTGTGGAGCGCTCCGAACAAGCCTTGAACTGAGAGCCTCAAATACGTCATCTTATTGACTCTATAAGGAACTTCTGAAGCCGGGCTGTATCAGAGCTCCCTCACACACGAAAACTTGGGCTCAGACGTGAGAAGAGTGAAGGACCACCAGCCTACCTTCCCCCATGCTGCTCCTCCAGATGCACCCTTCTAACCCGGATGTGCGCATCATTCCAGACATTCTTCTGTGAGCACACACACATGCGTGGGCAGGAGGGGCCTGGTCCACCCCCAGCAAAGACCTCCAAGTGGCTTTAATTGCAGCGTCCCCCTAGCCATCTTATCACCAAGGTAGCCAGACACGGCTCTGATCAGCCGTAGTTACAGCCTAGGGAGCAGGAAGACCTGCGAGATCACCTGGCACTGCCCCGACACTTCAGACAGGGGACAGAAGACTGCGGAAGTTATCTCATTGGTCGTCAGTGCTGAGCACAGCGCGGGGGCTGGCATTCCGGAGTCCTCGTGGCTGAGCAGGCTCCGCCACAGCCCATCTTCAACCCCCACCCCCATCAGCACCCTCTTCCACGATTCCCATTTGGCGGGTGAGAAAGCGAAGGGGCTTGCCGAAGACTGAACTGCCGGTGGGCCATGGGCATGGAGTTTGAACGCAGGCCTGGTGGGTTGGGCACCAGTGCCCTCACACCCACGCAAACCAAAGAGCAGAACCAAAGCCACAGGCCCAGACTCTGTCCCTCGCACAGCACCGCGCTGCCGGGGGCTCTGCCCACAGCCGACAGCCCTGAGGCCGGGGCTGCTGTGTGGGGGCCTCTGTGCCTGGCTGGGGGCACCGAGCAGCCCTCACCGCACGCGCCTGGTCACAGTCACAGCTCCCTGCACTCTCCCTGGACGGGCAGGGACCAGCCTTATCCACCTTGTACCGCACCCAAACCCTGCCCTGCCTGTGAAAGGGCTCCGTCTGTGTCTGTGCGATGTCAGGCAGGGGAACGCGGGGGTGCGAGCGGCCTAGGCCTAAGGCCCCCCTCGGTGTGCACCTTCCTGCTCGTGTGCACACGCACACCCCAGAGTACGCACCACATGCACATATACCATACACACACCATAAACACACATACACATGCACATGTACCCCACACACATGCGCACACACCACACAGACACACACTACATACACGCACACCACATGCACATATATCACACACATATACACACATATATGTGCACACGCACATACCCCCCACACATGCCACATAAATACTCAGACACACTACACAAACACCACATGCACATATACCATATACACACCATAAACACACATATACATGCACAGGCACACCCCCACAACACATGCGCACACACCACACAGACACACTACATACATGCACACCACACGCCCATGTACCATATATACACCATAAACACACATATACGTGCGCACACACCCCCCACACATGCAGACACCACTCTTTGGCCCCTGACCCCAGAGAGCTGGCATGGTGTCTCTCTCCTCCCGAGATGGGGTCGCATGTGCCTGAGGGGCAACGGTCCCACGGGCTGCACCCTAGGAAGGACTCTGGCGGACACAGCACACTCTCGCTTAGAAAATCAGCCCCGGACGTTTCCCCGTGTCTTGACCCCCTTTTCATGAGTCTATGGTCATCTCTTCCCTCGCTCTTCATTCTCCCCGTGCTCTGAGTGGGGGTGCCTCTGAGACGGTGGTCCCCGGCTCCTGGCACCTTCCTACAACCTGCACCCCTTCCTCACGTCCATTGGAGTTCTCCTGGGGTCCCTGTTGTGCTGTAAGACTCTGGCTTTTTGGTCATGCTGCTAAGAAGGTGCAGAAAAGTGGAACAACACTAAAAAGCTTTAAAAAATGCCCCAAATTTCGTGCAGAATACAAGCCTTTTCCTGTTCTTACCAATTCACTAATTCCTTCATTTATTTGGTCAAAAAATAATCAATTAAGGGCCACTGTGTCCTGGTACTGGGCGCTGTGCAAGGTACTCGGACACAGCAGTGAACAAGACGAAAATACTGTTCTCAGAGACACACCATCTGAAGAGGGGCTGACTCTCAGCCAACCCCAGCCACCCCATTCCATGACGCTGCCCCAGAGACGTCTCTCATCTCCCATGGTGTTGGCCTCTGGTCAGGCTCCTGGGAAGCCCACCCCGGGGCAGAGTTTTTGTAACTGAATTCAAAGGGTTCATTTCTTGGTGAGTGTGGAGCTGAAAAGCACGACCAAGGCAGAAGTGGGCGAAGAAAGCTTTATGACTTGCACAAGCAATGGAGAACACCAAGGATGACTCCCGAAGCAGTGTCTCTCTGAGCGCAATGCCGGGAGGGACTCTGTACTGCCCACGGCCCAAGACCACGGTCGATACGCATGCTATGTTCTCCCGTGGTGCATGTGTGGAGTGTATACATACTCTCACATACATCGTGTGATCTGGAAACGGCCACTTGGTCCCTCCCAGAGGAGGAGAAGTTCGATGGGATGGCAATGGGAACAGTTCACTTCAGTTTATTTTAGAGCGGTCTGGACGGCTGACACTGGCTTCAGCTCGCTTGCTTGTGGGAACCGTCTGTGGCTAGGCTCTTCCTGAAACTTCCTGTCCGCAAGACACTCAACAGATAATGTTAGTTTTTATCAGTGCCTCGGTACCCCTTTCTTTGCCCACCTCCCTGGTTGAAGTCTGAGGGGGTTACGGGGAGCTCAGGAGCCGGGATGGTCCTTACAAAGGACAAGGACCCAGCGGGTGCCTCCCCTGGAAAAGTCGGAGTGGGGTCGCCCCTCGGGGGCCATGATCTCAGGCAGGGCAGCTCCTGTGGCTGAGGATAATTCCTGAGGGGAACTCGGTGGCCAGCGGTCAGCAGCCCACCAGCCCAGGAGTGGGTGAGGGCCCCAGTCCTAAGAGGTCTGAGCAGCACACCCAGCATGCTCTGTGGCTTCCAATACACTTTAACCTGGTCTCCCCTGAATGGCCCATGGTGCAGGGTGACCCCTCATCAGGAACGGCCTCCCATCCAGGCACAAGGAGGGGAACCCAAGTCCTGATCCCCAGGACTCTTCCAGAATTCACCAGACAACTCTCAGTTTCGACAGGTTTTACCTCAAGACCCTTTGAATTTCAGGACCGTCAACAAAACGCTTCACAAATAAAGCTAATGGGCATTGAAAAATACCCCCTGACCCAGCCAGGCCCATAATAAAGGAGCCTGAGCCTGGGGTCTCATTCTCCACTGAGGCTGCGCGTTAGAACCCTGGGGGAGCGCTAGGATGCCTGACGCCCATGCCCAGAATCCACTGGATGATTTTCAGATGTAATGGATTGGGGTGGGTGGCGGCCTCAGGACTTCCTAGCAGTGTCCCGCTGATGAAGGTGGAGCCAGGCCGGGAATCGCTCTGGGAAAAGCGTGCTAGACTCAGAGCAGAAAGCTGTCCATGACCTTGCAGACAACTTCCTGGGCCGCGGGGTCTTTATCTGTCCCATGAAGGGTGAGACGGGAGCGCGGTTTGCAGATACACTCCCAGGGGACGCTGGTAGACGGGCCCATCCCTTCAAAACTGAAAAATGTTGGCTTTTTCCCAAATCACAGCAGGGGGACGTCAGTGGATAGAATTGCCCAACTTTAACTTCGGCTTCTTTTCCCTGATAATCTTTTCTTAAATCTTGACACCGGCTCCAGCTTCTCTTCCTAAGCAAGCATCAGCATCACTTTTGTCCCAGCGGAGGTTACTTCCCTGTGGTCGAGAAGCCTGGAGAGCGGGTGGCACGTCCCGGGGCCCCGTGCCCCCAGTCTGCAAGGCTGCCGGGAGAGCCACACGTGCTGAGTGGCCTGGGCAATGCTTTGCACACGCAAGGTGGTGAACACACACCGCCAGTTGTTACTGACAAGACCAGGCTGGCAAGCACGCACCTGGTGCAATTCTGGCTGGAATTTCGTTTCCTCTCAGCTGAAACTCTCAGCAAAGGGCATAAGCAATTGGTTTGCATAATCGTGCATAAATCACTACATAGTTGTGATGATTACGCAGTTTTCAAATTCTGACCCTCAGCGTTCATGGCAATGATCTCTCTCGTGATTTGGAACTTCCTGCAAGCACTCGATTTTGGAGCCTCTCGGCGTCTAGCACCACCGCGTGCTCCAGTTTGAGTACGTTACTGCAATGGCCAGACGCTCCCGCTGGAGACACAGGGTACTTGTAGAGCTGTCTAAGCACACACATCCCAGCCTCGATTTCAGGCTATATCGTCCCTTTAAGTAAATATTGATTTGGTATTTAAGTTTCATCAATATTTGCCTCTTAAGTCAATAAAGCTTGATGTTTACCTCGGGTGACATCAATATCTGTTCAGTTTCTCTCTCTTCCAACGTTTGTCCTGCAGCCTGGGGAAGAGTGGGTTTGGTGGGAGGGAACAACTCCTTGGCCCACTGGCTTGGAATGAGTCTTCACAGTTTCATTTCTTCTCCTTGGGCCTCAGTTTCCAGTATGGTCCGAGGTCCCTTCAGCCCTGACGTGTGATGGTTCCATTGTCTCATAGTTAGAAGGATAGTGTAGGCCAGTTGCCTAAGGTTTGTGAGGGGCAAAACCTGGAAAATAAAGCATGGGTTTTCCATTTGGATGGGCAAAAAGAAAATGTTCACACTGATTTCAGCCAGTGCTGCTTAGAAGCAAATTTCTGGGGAAAGTTACAAAAACACTCAGATGGCCTTAAAACTGGGACCAAAGAGATGAAGATCCTGGTTCTCACAGGCCCTGCTGAAGGGAGTGGACGGTCTCTGCAATGCCTCTCGGGCCTGGAGGAGCTCAGGGCCAGCACCTGAACAGGTACCACCAGGGGGCCAGCACCAACACCGGCGTGCAACGCAACACTGTGGTGTGCCAGAGCGTCAGCCTCCCGGGACAGGGAGCTGGAAGGCGGCTCGTCCAAACCCCTCACTCACACTGAGGACAGAGGACGGCTGGCACCCAGCTCCTGCTGCCCGGGACGGCCGGGTTTCCCTAGTGCTGTGCTGGAACGGCCGTCAGACGCTGAGCACACTGTCCGGGGCCCGGAAGGGAGAGGCCTGGCCAGCTTCCTCAGGTGAGATGCTTAATGGACATATCAACCTGGATGGGCCACGGGCGCCCGGACATTTGGTCAGACATCATTCTGGGTGTGTGAGAAACTGTTTCCAGATGAGATTAACATTTGAATCTGTGGACTGAGTGGAGCTGACGGCCCTCCGCAACGTGGGTGGACCTGGTCTCGTCTGCTGGAGGCCTGAACAGAACCAAAGGAGGTGAGGGAGAATTCACTGTCTGCCTGACTCGGAGCTGGGACGCGCATCTTCTCCTGCACTGGGAATGGATCTTACACATGGTGGGACTTGTTAGCTTCCACGATCATGTGAGCCAAGTCCTTCAGTGCACGTATGTCTTTATATCTCCCATCGGCTCTGTTTCTCTGGAGAACCCTGCCTGATGTGCCAGGCAATGCAACAGGCCCCTCTGTGAGCCACTGCTGGGCTTACTGCTCTGAAGCTCTCAGCTTCCACGGCCTCTGACCCTGGCTCAGTGAAAGACGCCACAGTACATCTCCTGGCCTCCGAAAGGACAGGCCAGCGTGAGCCTCAGTGCTCTCCGATGCGCCATCGCATCTAGGGGCCTGATGTAAACCACAGACCTTCCGCAGCACTGGGTCTTCAGCCGTGAGCACCGGACGTCAGTGCTCGGGACTCTAAGCTGCATGGAAGACCAGCCCAGCCCAGATCAGGACCCGTGTGCACTGGGCAGTCGAGCACACCAAGCTGTCACTGCTGACGGGGCACTGGAGGGAGCCAGCAAGGCTGTGGGTTGGAGGGTGTGGAGCCCAGGATTGGAGTTGGGCCGGCCGGTCAAAGCCCTGCTCACTGCTTGACAGCCGGGACCCCCGGCGAGCATCCACCCCTCGAGGGCTCCTGGGATGCAGCCTGCGCCCTCCGGACGGTTGTGTGGATGCAGCGGGCGTTGTGAGGAGTCAGCATCCTGAGGGGTGGTACCTGCTGTCTGCACTGGTCCCAACGCTGGGCCTCAAGAACCGTGGCAGCCATTAGGTCCAGGCTTTGGGCTCCATGGGCCTGATGGAGGCCTCATGGGGTGAGGAGAGGCTTCTAGGGGAGGGAGGAGAAAAACGAGGGGGAGGTCAGGGGTCAGGATCCGTGGGTGAGGGTCGGTGAGGGCAGCAAGTGCTCAGGCCTAAAGAACAAGGGAAAGTCTTTCTAAATCACACCCACCTCCCACCCAGCCTGGAGAGAGCCCTGTGAGGGCTCAGATGGAATTTTCCAGAACCCTGTGGGATGGAGTGTGTTGGCCTCTGGTGGAGGGATGCTCAGAATCAGGTCTAAGTGGACACAGAGGGGCCGTTGACTGCAACGGTCTTGGGCACCTGAGTTTGTGCAAGGACAGCGCCCAGGTCCCGGCGGCAGAGATGAGCAGAGGGCTCGGGGCGGAGTAGGGCTTCGTTGTGCACACAGGCATGTGGGGCCCTCCCCCTGGCAGCTTTGTCTGGGGGGACACTGCAGGGAAGTGAACCCGTGGCCTTGGGTGGACAGACAGCACGTGAACAAGAAGCAAGTGCACATCAGACAGGGCAGTGTCCATAGGCAACGCGGAGGAAAGCAGACGCAGGGGGCGGGGTGGCTGGGCGGGACTCAGAACGGCCCCTGAGGAAGGATGTGGCCAGCGGGTGGTCCAGAGAAGGTGTCCGAGTGGGCGGGACACCAGCCAGGGCAAAGGGCCTGAGATGGCAGCAGGCTTGGGAATGCCGGCCAAAGATGGAGAGGCCCCAGAATGACGACGGGGTGAATCTCACTGTCACCGTAGATGCTCTGCTCCCACCAAGACCACAGACCCAGGAGGTGGGTTCTCACGTCTCCCCAAGTCCCCTTCTACTGCCTGCTCCCTGGTTGGCTGACAGCCACCAGCCTGTCCCATCAGAGCCCCACTGCTGGCCACGCTCCAGCCATGGGACCCAAACTTTGGGGTGTGGGGCTGGCTCCGTGGGGTGGTGTGCTCAGGCGTGGAGGCTCAGAGGCCCCTGGGGGAGCAGGTGAGCCATGTCCCTGGGGCCAGCTGCCCCCTGGATGCACTGGCTGCCAGCTGCATTTGTCCCACAGGCCTCCATGCTGATGCCAGTGGTGTCTCCCAATGTCTGGGTGTGGGGGCCCCTCGGCTGACACGGCACTCCATCAAAAGGGCAGCCCTCCGTCTCGCCCGCCTGGGCACACCTGGTGTCCTCTGGCCCCTCAACTCCCAGGGCCCTGGGGGCTCCCCTCTGTGGCTCCCCTGTGGAAACTCTCCCAGGCCTTAACTTCCCTGCACCCACCTCTGTCGTATGTCTCAACGCACTGCCCTTCACCCCACACCCCGGGTCTCTGCTGAGCACCTTGGAGATTCTTCCCCGGAGCCCCGAGCCCCTTCCAGGGGACCCACAAGGTCCTTCCTGCGCAGCCACGTGTCTGTGTGCAGCAAGAACCTTCGCTTTCTTCAGCCAAACAACACATCACAGCACATGGACGTCAGAAGCAGAGAGGAAAATCCAGCATCTTCCATCAAGCCAGACAGGAAAGAGACTGCAAAAATATAGAACAACGCCACTCTTCTCTAGAAAGAAGGCTTCTCCTCTCTAATCTAGACTAGATTTTTTTTGTTTTGGAAAATGTAGCTATTTGTCATAAAATATTTGTGTTAAAACATAAAGTGCTTATTATTATTATTTATTTTTAAATGTCCTCGGTTTTGTTGTCTAACACGATAAATATCAACAGGCACAACCACACGAGCAAGAACCCTTTGGGTCTCAGGAACTTCCGAGAGCAGGAAGCCGTCCTGAGACGGAGTGTTTGAGCCTCGTGCTCAGAATCATTGCCCTCCAGCAAACCAACATCCTGTGTTCCTTGTCACCTGTCACCTGGGCCTCTCAGGTGAGAGAGAAAACAGCAAACACATCATACTTTCCACTTTCCAGGCACTGTTCTAAGCCCTTTGCAAATATTAACTCACAGGATCCTCATCATGCCATGAAGTAAGCAGTATTATTACCCACCCAGTTTACAGAGGAAGCACAGAGAGGTTAAGATGGTCGCCCCTGGTCACACAGCTGGGAGGGGGCAGAGTCAGGATCCAACCCGGGCAGTCTGGCTCCAGAGTCCAGGCTCTTTCCAACTGAGTTGTGCTCCCAAATCATTACTTACTGACACTCACTAGCTCAAGTCCTCTCAAATCACATTTGCATTTTAACAGCAGTCTTCGATGGCCCGGCCCAGTGATTCTGTCACAGATGGTGCTCCCTCCACGTGTGTGTGTGTTGGGGGGTGTGTATTGGTCTGCTGGCTGCTAGAACCCCACAGACTGGGCGCCTTAAACAACAGAAATTGACTTCCTCACAGGTCTGGAGGCTGGAGGGCTGAGATCAAGGTGTGGGCAGGGCTGGTTCCTTTTGAGGCCTCTCTCCTGGGGGTGTAGGCGCCATCTTCTCCCTGTGTCCCCACCTCCTCCTCTTATAAGGACACCAGTCACATCAGACCAGGGCCCCCCTACACGACCTCACTTTACCTTCAACACCTCTTAAAGGCCCGTCTCCAGACACAGTCACATCTGAGGCACTTGAAACGCCAAACACTGTGAAATTCTCACTTTATTTGACACCTCGGTGTAATCAGATGATTTTTCCTGTGGGCTAAGCGCTGTCGCCCCTGACTCCCAGGGAAGATAGAGAAGCTGCTGGTGTCCTTGTGGATGGATCCATTTCTCTTTCCCTCTCACTTGTCCTTCACTCAAATGACCAGCTTGCTGTCTGGATCGGCTGATTAACAGGGGCAGGCCAGACGCCTCTTTGTTCCTTTAAGGTGGACCACACCTCCATTAGTTGGCTGGGGCTGCCGCCACAAAGCCCCACCCCCTCGGGCTCAAACAACAGGAACTGGTCATATCACCATATCACCGGCTAGAGGCTGGAAGCCCTGAGATCAGGCTGTCTACACGGTTGGTCCTCCTGAGGCCTCTCTCCTTGGGTGTAGACGGCTATCTTCATCTTCATGTGCCATGTTCTCCCTATGTGGTATCTGTGTCCCCTTTTCATAGGACACCAGAATTGCTGGATTCAGGGCCACCACACCAGTGTGACCCATCTTAACTAATGACATCTGCAATGACCCTATTTCCAATGAGGTGGCATGCTGGTGTTGGGGGTTAGGACATCAACATGTGAACTTGGAGACACAATTCAGGCCCTGACGATCCCGTGTACCCTGGCTGTTTCTGTATTTTTCTTTAGCGAAGGCGTCATTGGCTGCAGCAGGACAGCCTCTCTTTGGGGCTGTGGAGAATCCTCCTGAAGGTGAACTGCTCAGGCCGCTGGTTCAGGCAGCCGCGCTCAGTGCCGAACTAGACCCTGGGTCTTCTCCGCCGTCCTCTTTATTCCCTCTCATCCTTCTCCAGTCTGGTTTGTCACAGGGGTGACTTGAAGCTCAGTCCTGGAAAAGTCCTTGGTACCACGGCCACAGCAGGGAGCGGTGACATGACATCTGCACGGGCACCTTGTCCTCCCCAGGCTGGTGGAGGATGGTGACCTCCCTGAGGCCGACGAGATTTCTCAGGGCAGCCCTCAGGCCGGGCGCCGGGGCGAGCTGTTTTATTAGCAAATCCTCACTACAGTCGTGTGCGGTGGGCGATGCTCGTGCTCCCGTTTACCACGTGGGAGGAGGCCGCACCCTAGTCTAACGGGAAAGCTGGGAGGGGCGGACAGCCTCTGTGTTCTTGGTCCACACACGATGGGTTCACGAGGGAGAAGCGGGTGCCTTCCACGAACGCTGTTTTGCAGAATTAAAATGAAATAAAATAAGGATCTGGATTGAGAGAAGTGAGAATGGGGGTTGATTACGCGCAGTCAGAGGACTTCCTGGGGCTGCTTCATTCTTCACAGAGCTTCTCCCGACTGGCGGAGTTCACGGCCTCCTCCTCTCGCAGGACACTGAGCACCAGCGTCTGGGCTGCCGCCTCCATTCACTCTGCTCCCGTCTTTAGTTCTCCATCCATCTCATTTCTAAAAATTTCTTATTGAGGTATAAAATGCATAAAACTAACCTTAATTGTACAGCTTGATGAATTCTGATCCCGTAATCACCATGTGGTTTAAGACAGAGAACATTCCAGAACCTCAGAAAGCTCCTTCCTGCCTTTGTCAGCATCTCTCGTCCCTCCCCCAGGGTTTAGTCATTGTATTCCTCTCTGGAGAGTTGTCCCACGTTAGAGAGAAACAGCTGCAAATCGCAGACCGCAACCACAGACGTGGTTCACACAGGAAGGGCGGAGAATTCCCGTCAGTGGACCCACATTCCAAGAAAACGCTGTGGCCCTACACTAAAAAAATAAGGATGAAAATGCCCATTTTTGTGATGGAAATTTAAACAAGACATTTATATATATATATATTAAAATCATTCCTAGCTTTCCCAACTTTTTCAATTAACCAACCAGCCAAAAACTCTAAGAAGGTTTCTACTATAGTTGAAATATCAAAATGAACTTAAATTTTCAAAATTTCCAACCTTTTCTAGGTATTCCCTTCCAGAGGCATCCTCAGTCTACCTGCTGAGCGCATGAAACATTCTCCACACAGCAAAGGGCCTCCTGGAAGACTCCCACATGTGAATTTTGCTCAAACCCCCGTTCCTTGACTGGACTGGGTTCACGGGGGTAGAGAAGCCCTGAACTCGATGCGCACAGTAGGTCCTCAGTAACGTGTTGGTCCACCTGGAGACAAGGCAGCATTGTTCCAGTTTGCAGGAGCCCACACAGAGTCAGGCCCTGTCAGTGCTGCTCACACTGAGCATCTGCCCCGTGACCCTCAGGCTCAGGAGGGACGAGGCAGGAAGCCTGAAAGCCTCATGAAGGCAGGAGGTGGGGCTTTTTGTCTGCGAGCCCCACACGGCACGAATCAAAGAGCAGATTCAGGCCCGTTTACCTCCTCCAGAGGATCTGATGTTCAAGATCGCCAGTCCAAAGGCCAGTGTGGTGGGGGAATACAGGCGTACTTCGCCGATAGACGCTGCACTTTTTACAAGACCCTCCCCTAGCAAGAAGACTAGGACCCGCCGAAGGCTCAGAAGATGGTTAGCATTTTTTTCAGCAATAAAGGATTTTTTAATTAAGGTATGTATGTTGTTTTTTTAGAAACAGTGCTAATGCACACTTTATAGACCACAGTATAAACGTAACTTTTATGTGTACCGGGAAACCAGGAAATTCATGTGACTCTCTTTATTGCGACATTCACTTCACTGTGGTGGTCTGGAACGGAGCCCACAATGTCTGTGAGGCGTGCCTGCAGCACCCCGCAAAAGCTGTGTCCAAGTCCTCACCCCCATACCCGTGAATGCGACCTTATTTGAGAATAGAGCCTTTGCAGCTGTCATCAAGTTAAGGATCTGGATTTTGGGGGGCCCCCAAGTCCAATGCTTGGTGTCCTTAGAAAAGAGAGGGAAATTTGAGACAGGGAAAGAAGGCCATGTGAAGACAGACAGAGACTGGAGTTAGGAAGCCCCAAGCCAAGGGTCACCAAGGACTGCAGAGCCGGGCTCGAGTGCCCTACGCCTAGTCCTGGGAGACCAAAGGTGGCTTTCTGACCAGCCGCCCCCAGCCCATCCTCCTCGCCGAAAGCCAAAGGGGACCATCTCACCTCCAAACCCTGAGTTCACAGCCTTCCCTGCTTTCTCGGAAACTTCCAGGCACAGGTGTTTCCATGCAGATTTCAGGGGTGTGAATCCTATCACTCTGCTGGCCTGGAGTGTCTGGAGCATGAAATGTCAGTGTGCCCAGGGGCCAGGATGCCCCCCAGTGCTCTGCTGGCTTCTAACTCTGACCACCACTGAGGACCAATTTTTGCTCATCCTCCCAGCCTTCCCTCAGATGGCGAGGGCAAGAACATGGCGGGAATGGGGGCCCCCATCCTGCTCCGAATTAACTGCTGGTGATGTGTGTTCTTCCTGCAGAGTCTGCTCTTCAGCATCTCCTCAATCCACAGCGAGTCATTTCACTCCAAAGCTGGGTAATCTTGGCCAAGTGGCATAAATGCCCTGGAACTCGCCAACCTTGTGTAAATGAGTAAGTGCCTCCTGGTCTGTGATGGTAGAATTCAGGGTGACAAGGACCCCCACTGGTAAAGAAAGGGAGAGGATTTTGGAGGTGGGCAGGCTTCCCAGAGGACCTAAGATAACACTCACACGTGTGATGTGCCTATGCGTGTACCCAACCTTAACTATGGGAACAGCCTCCGACCAGTTCAGGATGCCACACTGCCGCCTTCCCCGAGCAGGGCTGGGAGGAAGAAACTACGAGAGAGATGAGAGGGCTAGGCTCGGTTGGTGGCACATCCTGCTCTGACCACACTACCCAGACTCAAGCGGGCCCCACGCCCAGGAAGTTGCAAGGATGGCCTCCCACCTCCCTGCCCTCTGCCCTCGGCCTGTGTGATGGACTTCATGGCTCCCCCACCACGAGGTGAATCTGTTCCCCTCCCCGTGGATCTGGGCTGGCCTTGTGGTTTGCCTTGGCCAACAGAATGTGGCAGAAGTGACGGTGACCTAGTTCTGACAAGCATGGGCCTCCAGAGGCCTTCCACACGCCCACTCGCTTTCGTGGGACCCCGCCATCCAGCTGCCAGGCCAGCCAGCCCTGGGCACAGCCACACCCAAAGCCAAAGATGTCCCTGGACAGTTCGCCACCTGTGTTGCTTGGAGCGTTTGAATGAGGTTCCTGCCACTCATCACAAGTTCCCTGGATCACCAAGTCTCCCAGCCTGACCTCTGCCTCGGGCCCTCCCGGACAGGACAGACCCGCATCATCGACCCTCAGGCACCGCCTCCATCTCCTTGCAGGCCATTCACAACTTCCAGTGGCATCTGGTTGCCTCCAGGCTGAAATCCTGGTGTTTTCAGTCTTGCCATCATGCTCTCCACCATCTGGTCCTGATCTCTGTTTCCACCGTTTCCGCCACTACCTCCCGTTATTCATCACAGGCACACACACCTCCCATCCCAGCTCTCGGATCTCATCCGTGAAACTCTTCGTGAAGAAAGGAGGCAGGGCTCCCTGCCCCGAGGCGGGGCAGACAGACAAAAGGCGAAGATGCTAAGTGAGTGAATTACAAGATATGTGAGAACATTGTGAGTGCAGTGGAAAACAGGAGAAAATAAAGCAGGTGTCTCCTTTCTCAGAGTGAGAGCCCTGGCTTCCAGCAGTGCTGAGAAACGTTCTCGTTTGCTCAGTCCTGCAACACACAGAAAGCGCCCTCAGAACGGCCTCCGCCCAGCTGCCGCAGGCCAGACAGACAGACACGTGCTCCAGGCTGGTCCGCTGTGTCTGTCTGCAGCGACGGGCGCAGTCCTGTGTTCACATCTGCTCAGGTTCATTCCCTCGGTCGGGGGGTGGCCTGTTGCTTGGCTTCTGTCTGTGCAGCATGTTATCACTTGAATACGGTTAGTTCATATTTACAACAAGCTTTGATAAATATTGGCAAAATAAATATTGGTACTAAGTCCATCTTTGTGGACAAATGAGGTTGCTGGTTCCCCAGTTTGCCCGGGCGCTTTGAAGGCGGGCCGTCCTCTCACTCGTGCTTGTGTCCTGGGCAGTCCTCTCACAGTCCCTGTCAGATGACAGGGGCTTAGTAAATATTTACTCAAGTCTACTGTTGACCCTAAGGATTTCTGGGAAACTTTTTTGCAAAATCCATCCAAAGAGCAAAATAAACAATTTGGCTATACATTCACAGACACAGTGTCTAACGAGGAAGCACACTATGAATAATCCAGACACATAAGTAAGTGATTAGTGACAAAATTCAGAACCACCCCACTGTCCCCTGGGAGGCGGTGGGGGCACAGGTGCTCTGCCCGCTGCAGTCCCCACCTCACCCCCAATGTGGAAGACTCGAGGCATGACCGATCTCCAAATGGACATGGTGCACCCTCCTCCTCGGAGTGGAGGAGGGGATGAAGTCCTTGGGGGAAGGTTTCTGCCCCATCCTGGGCCCTTCACGTCTCTCACCTCCCGGGACCACCCACGTTCATTTGCACATTCAGCTGTTCCCACGGAGACTGTCAGTGGGACCTGTCTCGGATTTGGGAATCTGGAAGGCTCACAGGGAGGGGAGCTAGGCTCCTGAATGCCTCCACGGAATAGCAGGAGGCAAAGTTTGGATGGAGTGGTCAAAAGATTTGCAAACCCGTGTGGGTTGAGAAAAGGCACGCGCTGCACCTTGGAGTAGGGAAATGCTCTGGAAAACACGTGAGCAGACGCTCTTAGAGCAGTCAGAAAGCTGCACTGAGGGTCCTGCAGGCCCGGAGGTAAGAGAGGAAGGCATCTGTCTGACAAGCGTTTCTCAATGTCAGCTGGCCCAGCCAACTGGTCCAGGAACCAGGACCCAGGTAAGCATGGGAGCAGGAACGACTGGATGGAGAAGATGTCTGACTTCAGGATCAGTCTTGATGTCAGGGACAAAGAAGACTAGTTATCCTAGTTAGGGATAACTCGGTGTTTCTAGCTTGTGGGTTTTGAGGCTGGGAGATGATGACACGATTTCCCTGGATACCAAGGTTGCTGGGGAAGGTGCCTATCTGACAGGTAGCATCACAAACTTAGTTTGGGGAAATAGGAGGGAAACTGAAGATATCATTTCAGACCTTATGACACACAATCTACTTGGATAGCTGAAATATACACATATGAACTCATCTAAAATGAGTTATAAGGGCATTTACCTGTAAACGCAAAATAACGTATTCCAGACTAACTGCCTAAGAGCTGAGGGGAATAATGACAAATTCATCTGAAAGATTTGAGAGTAATCCTGGAAGCCTGCCTGCAGGGGGTGAGTCTCAAACCAGGTTTTCCAGGGCACGGATTGGTGACCAGGAGAGGATCCCAAAATGACGAGAAGCACTAGCCAATACTTCCATTCAGAAGTTTTGTTGTAAGAGACAACACTGAGGGCGGGGGTAAGTAGGGGGAAAGGAGAAGGACGGAGGGAGACAGAGAGAGGAGAGGGGAGGCGGGAGAGAGCGAGCCTTTTCATTTTGCTTGGGAACAGGGCTCTTGGGAAAACAGCCTGAAACCTTCTCCAGGAAGAGCTTTCCTCTTTGCTTTCCCCTCCTGTCTGAGTAAATAACCTAAAACCTGTGTCAAGATGTTTGCGTAGCTCTGGCAGCTAACCTTGGTTTACTTAATTAGAGTGATGATTTCAGGCAGCCGCTAGGTGCGGGTGAGACCTCAGCCCTGCCGCCCTCCAGCCCCACGTCACGGGGCTCACCGCCTGACCCTGGGGGCTATTTTTATCCCTTGATCTCCGAGTGATTAGTAAAGGCAATTAGACAGTCAGATCAAAGCTCAGGGCCAGGCCGCCCCTTAGATGTTCTCCGACAACCCGGGAAGGGCTTGCAGAAATAAGCCTAGAAGGAATCAAGCGTGGCCATGAATAAACATCACCTGGAAAATGTTAGGAAGACCTCTTCTACCTCTGGAAGAACATTCCGGAAATCAGGATCAGAAGCGCCTCTGGGGAGGGGACCGGCGGCTGGGAGGGACGGGGACTTCCTCTCGCTCTTTTCTCTGTGTGCCTTTCCCACGCTGTCCCCCCATGGAGAAATAGTTCTTTAATGTTTAATAAAACACCTCCTCTTCTGTCTTAATTCAGCCAGATGCTGACTTTCTGCTTTTCTGCAGCAACAAACTAAAGGCACTGGCAGAGGGGCCCCCAAGGCCCACTGTGTATTTTCTTGTGGCTTTTTTTTTTTAAATAAAAAAGTGTCATGCATTTCCTTTAAAGAAAAGAAAAAAAGAGTTTCTGAAACAGAAGGAACCAGTCAATATTTATAGGCTACAGAACAAACCAGACTAACTTAATCTTCCTACTGACACTGATGCTACCTGTGGGTGGGGGTGGGGGCGTAAAGGCTTCCAGAGTCGAATGCTGCTTCTGCAGCAGGGAAACTCTGAGGAGGAGAGAAGGGGCTGAGTCCCGGCCTCCGGCCCACTGGCCCCGACACTGTGTGGATGAGGAGAGATTCTGGCCAGCATGGCCGGTGGCTGCTGAAGGACACCCAGGTCGGAACCCCGTCTCCAGTCTTTTTAATACATGAGCTGCTGAGTGGCTAAGGCAGTGGGGAAAGAAGAGGTGTGGGGTCTCAGAAGCAGGGTACTTTCTCACTGGATGCTCCGTGGGGCGGGGGCGGCCTGTCCTCAAGGGTGACAAAAGGCCATGTGTGCTGCGTAGGTGCTGCGAGCTGTGCCAGGCAGACCAGCCAGTCTGGCCCAGAGTGCACACCTGCCACAGGCCGGGCACTGCCGGGAAGATCCTGCGGGAAGGGGGCAGGTTCCGGCTCTGGGGACCCCATCCTGGGGAAACTACCATATGGCAGGTGGCAGCCAACCAGAGGGAGTGGGTCTGCAGAGCTCGAAGGGAGTCAAATAGAGACACAGAGGAGAGCAGAGAAGACAGAGACAGAGATGGACAGAGACAGAGAGAGACAGAGAGTCAGAGAGAGACATAGGCAGAGAGAGTCAGAGAAAGAGATAACCAGAGAGAGAGACAGAGACAGAAAGAGTCAGAGAGAGACAGAGAGCAAGCGAGGGAGGGGGAGTGGGGAGAGACCGGGGAAAGGAAGTGGGGTTGCTCCGGTCTCCCTCCCCTCAGAGGCGTCCCAGGCCCCGGCCCTGCCCAGGACAAAGCCTGCCTCCCGCCCTAGATTCCTAGAGAATCTTCTTCCTCGTACCAGGTTCTGTCTACTTAAGCTGTCGAGGAGGGTGTCAGTTCCTTTTAACCAAAGGTCAGATGAAGGAAATGGACCCAAAGTCAGAAGGGAGGAAATTGACCGTGTGGGGTGAAGGGAGCCAGCGACGGCGTTCTGAGCACAGGTGGAGTGGCCACAGGGCTGGGGTTACCCAGACATCCCTGTGGGGGAAGCTCAGGGGATGAGATGGTGGAAAACCCAGACACTCGGGAGAGGGACTGCGGTTTTTTCTGCAAAGCGAGCACGGAGGCCACGAAAGCACCCCTCGCACAACTCCAGCTACAGGAGCCCAATCACAGGGCCGCACGCTGCCCTCTGGAACCATCCGCCACCGCGTGTGCCGGCCCTCACTTCCATGGCTGCTCCCAGCCAGCGACCGAGCACAGTGGGGACACTGGGGCAGCAGGGGGCCGGGGGCGTCAAAGTGGGTGAAGGGGTCCAAAGAGACAAACTTCCAGTTCCTGGGGATGCTCTGTGCAGCCTGGCGACTGTAGTTAATACCATATTGTACATTTGAAAGTTGCTAAGAGATTAGATCTTAAAAGTCCTCATCATGAGAAAAATAAAATTCATACCTGTGTGGGGTGATGGATGTTAACCAGACTTACTGTGGTGATCATTTCACTATATATATATATATATATAAATCATTATGTTGTACACCTAAAACTAATACATTACATGTCAATTATATCTCAATTTTTAAAATTAAAAATAATAATAAAAATAGAACAGCAAGCATCAACCACTGGAGGCGGACCGCTCAGGTGGCCGTGAGGCTCTGATGCTGTACTGACGAAAAAGCAGAGAAGAGCCTAAAATATTGACTATTGGGCCCCTTCCAGAAGTTTGCCCAGCCCTGCTACAAACAATCTGCCACTCAGCTACCGGATTCCGCGAGGCCGCCTCTCCTCGCAGGCCCGCTCAGTTCACCTCCGCCCTGAGTGCATCGCGAGCGACTGGATGTGGGAGTTTTGTCCAATCAACAGCGTGTCTGAGTCACGCCAGCCACCACGTGCCGTCTGTCTGATCACTGAGGATGCTTTGCAAGGGTCAATGCCACTGATCTTCATAAAAATAGCTCAGTTCTGGTTATCTTGGCAATCCTACATGACACACGTCCTAAACAACGTCAGTCTAGAACACTTTCGTGTAGACACCCGGAGTATAGTGCGTGTTAGATAACTCAGCATCACCCACCACAGACCTTCATTTCCATGCGTGGTTACCAAAAAGTCTTCGTCGAGAAGAATATGTAGTTTTCCCTAAAGACCAAGGAAAGGGGGATGTTTCAGTCAATTATGGCGCACTCATATGATGGTATACTATGCGTCATTGTGAATTATGTTGAGGACAGGCTGTTATTGACATGGGAAATGCCCATGAATCTTGAGTGAAAAAGGTTAGAAAAAAATCGTATCTATGAACAAAAGAAAAAGAACACACAGACTCTGCGAGGTTATTTAGGCGTGAGAAGGGACTTCCTGACTATGGTCGATCCCTTAATGGCTCCAAGAATAGCTAATTCCACCCCAAATCCTCATTATAAAAGCCACACTGAGGGCCCATTGTGACACACCATGGATTACTACACACCGTTCCCTTTTAAATTGGTTCCATATTAACCTCAATCCAAGGTTCAGGAATTTGCGAGGTGTCGCCCTCATCTCAAGTCAACGTTGTGCCGGGAGAAGTGGAGAAGGCAGCATATCTGGATGAGCTTTCTGAAGGACAAGGACCAACGTGGCTCCTGAGGTTTCCTCTGCTCCCCGTTTAACAAGCCACCTGCCTTGCTGACTGGCCGTGGCTCTGTCCATACGCCGGTGGCTCTTAAACTCCATCATGCATAAGAATCAGGTGAGAAGATGACAAAACTCGCAGCTTCCACAGCCCCACCTGACGGAGGCTGTGATTCTGCAGGGCTGGGACAGGGGCAGGCAGGGCTCTGCCTGTTGACCGAGCACCTTGAGGGACTCAGAATCTAGTGGCCTAGTGCACACACCAGGACAGGACAGGGTGCCCCCAGCCTGCAGTCTGCATGCTGCTTGGTCTGCGCACGGTTCTGCCCTTGGAGTCTGTCTTCAGGAGGAACCACAGCCTGGCCTTGGGTATCCATCACTGAGACTGGGGTCAGACGCTCAGATGAGGCCTGGTCAAAGATGAACTGGCCTCATTTACTGCAAAGCATGGCATTCCTGAGATCTAACGACAGGCAAATCCCTGGGGCTACCTCCAGAGCAATGAATGCGACTCTTGACCAGCGCCTCTGCGTGAAGGACAGATACCATTGTTCCTGGCTGGCCACTGGGCCTGCTTCTCTCTTGACCAGCAGAAACTCAAATGGCATCAAGAATTGTTGCTCCCTGTGGTTGGCAGAACAGTGGCCCCTGAGTCATCCACACCCTGACCCCTGAACCTGTGAATATCTTAGGTTACATGGTAGAAGGGAATTAATGGTGCAGATGGAATTAAGTTTGCCAATCAGACAACCTTAAGTAGGGCAAATTGAAAGGGTCCTTAAAAGTGGGAGAAGAGGGATGCAGAACAAGAGACAGAGAAAGTGCGATGATAGAAGCAGGGCCAGTAGATGCCTCGCTGGCTTTGAAGATGGAAGGAAGGGGCCACGAGCCAAGGAATGTGGGTGGAAAAGGCCAGGAAACGGATTCTCCACCAGGTCCTTGGAAGGACCCCACCCAGCCAACACCCTGACTAGCCCACGAGGCCTACGCTGGACTCTGAACTAAGGAACTTCAAGATAATTAACTCGTGTTGTTTGAAGGCATTAAATTTGTAGTATTTCGTTAAGACAGCAAAAGACAACTCATGCAGCCCCTCGCTCTCTTCAGGACGGGTTCCTGAGACAGAGAGGAATGTGGGCGAGGACAGCAGGCTGCCCTCCTGGCTCACTCTGTCTAGTGCCCCACATTCAATTGCTTCGTGTTCGTTCCCATCCTTGGCGGTCTCAGTGATTTAGCGCAACATTTGCCTCAAAGCACTTTTTTGCTGAAGACCTATTTGTTTCTCGCCAGTTCTCTATAAACTCAGTACGATAACACCACTAACATCATTGATGGCAGAAATCTGTAATGCCCTCGCGCGCTTCCGCAGAGCAGACACCAGGCCTGGGTGGAGGAGCTGGAGCAGAGGCGGCATCTTTAAGCGTTGATCACGGCCTGAGCGCAGCTCAGTCCTGAGGTCACCCGTCCCACAGGTGAGTAAACAGCTCAGCAGGATCAGCCGACTGCGGGCCACAAGTGGCACATCCTGGATGAGAACCCAGGCCCTGCCCACAGCACTGAGGCTTTGTCAGGCCTTATCTATCTTCCAAGGCCCTGGGGCCTTTAATCAATTAACATTTCGGTTCCAACGTTTAAAAATTGCTTTTAAAGGACTTGAAAACACATTGTCTGCCGGATAATTTAGACATTTGCTCAGCAAATCTTACAGCATCAAAAGCGATAAAGTCAACTTCAGATCAATTGGTGTCTGAATTATCACGAATTCTGAAACTGGTCCAGTGGAAGGAGACCGGCCTGATGGAAATCACTCCAGGGGTGTAACCCAGCAGGCTTGTCTAGGAAAGAAGGCCTCAGCTGCTCTCTGACACAAGTGATTTCCTGCTAGAGTTTTCTCGCCTGTCGACCAAACACTTCCCTACATTTCACGGTAGTGGGAAATGGGGAACAAAAGCTTTCCTCAAGTAGCTCGTGACTTTACACCAGACAGATGCAAAGTCGCTGGCTTCTGATGCTGAGGCTGCCTCAGGAAGGACTGCTCACATTCAGGGGCCGAATCCCTGGGAATATTTGTGCGCTTTCTACCACCAAGAAAACGTGAGACGTCAGCAGGGACTCTGCTTGACAGGCGAGCAGGGCAGGTTTCTGGTCTGCAGATAGGGCCCCAAACCCAGCCTGTGAAACCACAGCCCCCTGGGGTCCCTGAGGTGCCAATTGAGGGATTGTGTGTCGAGATGGCTCCTGCAAAGATTGGGGTGGTGCTGGATCGTGGATAATTAGAGGGCACGTCCGACCCAGTAATGAGGCCAGGAAGGGCCAAGTGATGGGCAGACTGGTTTCTGAGCCTCATGACCTCTGAGCCTGTCATTTAACCTGGAGTAATAGGCCTCTCCCTGCGCCAGGTGCTCAAGCTCTTACTCATCAGAGAAATGCTTCTGAAACCAAACACACCACCACTGCACACACACCAGAGTGCCCAAGTTGTCTCCTTGTCTAAATTAGATCATTAAAGAAAAATTTAAATATGCACAAACACAGCCGCCATCCAAAGCACGGAAATGGTAATCATGGAAGACGAGTGGTCGCCTGCACAGCCTTTTACCCACCAAATGCTTCGCAGCGCACACCTCACTTGACTTTCACAATGACCCCACCAGGTGGCTGTGGAGCGGGCGTCTTCAGCTCCCTCTGAGAGCCCTGGCTGGCTCTGAACCCGGGCTCAAGCCCGAAATGTCCCCAGCAATGTAGCTGTAAGGAGAAAACACTGGAATGAAAGGCAGGAAACGTCAGTTCTGTCCCTTCACCTCCAGACTTCACGTCTTCCCATTGTAAAATATACGTCTGATCTCGAGTTATGTCTGTCTACCGCAGACGTGGCGGTGGAACATTGGTTCTCCAACTTTATTGCCTGTTTGTTTAAAATACTACATTCCAGACCCTACACCCCGAGGTTCTGACGACTGTCTCTGAGACGGAAACCAGAAACCTGCATTTTCAGCGAGACTCCCCGGCACTTCTGATGCGCATCGGATGGTCACTGTCCACCAGGACACTTTGGAGAACAAAAGTGACGTGATCAGGGGCCAGCCCCGTGGCTGAGTGGTTAAGTTCACGTGCTCTGCTTCGGTGGCCCAGGGTTTCGCTGGTTGGAATCCTGGGCGCGGACATCTCACCACTCATCAGGCCGTGCTGAGACGGCATCCCACATGCCACAACTAGAAGGAGCCACAACTAAAAATACACAACTATGTACCAGGGGGCTTTGGGAGAAAAAGGAAAAATAAAATCTTTAAAAAAAAAAAGCAATGTGATTAATAACTAGGCTGGGACAACAGCTTACACCGGGACTGACGTACACAAGCTGAGACGGCAGGTCGTGGGCGGCAGACCACTTAGTGGAAACATTCTTCGGGGTGTCACTGGAGGAATGGCGCTGCCTGACCCATCGGGATTCTGACTCACGCCCGTCATAAGCATCAGAAGAGGGTTTGTGGTCGTCTATGGACTAAAATGTAAAGACCAGACATCAGAGTACTGCCCTTTTTTCCACGCATGGGAATTATTTTCCAGCACATGAGTTGGCTCAGACACGCTAATTCTTTTAGGGCTCAAGGTCCATCACTGTCCTTTTTATTATCACCCTGTTTCCAAAAAGAATTTGAAGCATCAGCCAATTTTAGCCATCTTTTATCATTCTAAGACACCATTCTTCTAGTCTCTGTTTTCAGCAACAGTCTCTAATATCTATTCTGCCTGTCTTCCTCCTTAAGGAAAGACCTGATTTTTAGCTCTTTCTGTGGCCACCTAGAATAAAGATTTCATCTCCCGGCCTCTCCTGCAGTGAACTGTGGCTATGTCCGAGTTCAGGACAATGAGACGAAAGTAGAAGCGGCCTGCAAACCTTCAAGCAGATGTTCTTAAAGGCGTAATCTTCCTTGCTCTTTCTTCCTCCTGGCTGGAATATGAACCTAACAGCTGGCACTCTGGCAGCTCTCTTGGACCATGAAGTAATCTTGGCAGTGGAAGCCAAGCATAGTGGAACAGTGGGCTAGGAAGGAACTGAGTTTCCTGAACTGAGAGGCACTATTCTAGCTGTGACGTTATGTTTCCAGGCTTCTTGACTATGAGAGAGATCATCTATCTTTTTCATGCTGCTGCTGTTAGCTGGAGTTCTTTGTTTGCATGCCTAGCTAATTCTAATGGATTTAGAATTTTGCCTTTTCCCTCCTTTCTCAGTCAATTTGGGGGAGAAGGACAGAAAATCAGGGGTGATGCTGGGGGAATAGGGAAATCTGGAGGTAGTTAGGGGAGGAGATCCACTGGTGGCAGCTCCTTAGAATTTCCTTGTATAGTTCCTTTTGATTCCATTCATCACTCATTCGTTAGGCATCTTTTATATAAGTAGGATAACTTGAGACAAAAGCACTTTACAACCATAAAGCTTTCTCAAATACATCTCAGTCGTTTCGCTCAATGGCTTTGTGGGGTGGGCACAGCAGTTACTGTGAACCCACGAACGGGTAAGAAAACAAGAGCAGAGAGGAGTGACTGGTTCCACACCACGCAGCTTCGGCATCATGCCGTCCACCTGGAGAACACGAGAGACCGCACTATTTGAAGGAGACAAACGATGTCCAGTGTCTGTTTCTGCCCCACCTCCAGCGATGCGTGACTGTGGCCCGTCTGCTACAGGTGTGGCTTCTGTGGTCACACCCAGCCTTTTCCTCCCCTCCAGCTCCCCCATCCCTGAGCACCAATTCCAGCTTCCACCTCGTCAGAGCCGCCTTGCTATTTATAGGCTCCCAGCGGCCCACCCACCTCTCACCCTAGTGGCCACCACCCTACCTCACAGCTTAGCGACCCCCACCCCAGCATTTCACTCAATAGTGTTCCTCAAAAAACTAAAAATAGAACTACCATAGGATCGAGCATTTCCACTTATGGGTAGACACACAGAAGAATGGAAAGCAGGGTCTAAGCAGACACTTGCACACCCATGTTCACGGCAGCACTATTCATAAATGCCAACAGGTGGAAACAACCCAAGTGTCCGTCATTGGATGAATGGATAGACAAAATGTGGTCCATACACACAGTGGAATAATATTCAGCCTTAAAAAGGAAGCAATCCTGACATAAGCTACAAAATAGATGAACCTTGAGAACATTATGCTAAGTGAAATGTCAGTCCCAAAAGGACAAGCACTGTATGGTTCCACTGACGTGAGGTCCCTAGAGGAGTCATTCACGGAATGGGGGGCCTGGGGGCAGGGGAGGGGGAGGTGGAGTTAGTGTTTAATCCGGACGGAGATTCAGTTTGGGAAGATGAAAAGTTCTGGAGATGGATGGTGGTGATGGTTGCACAACAATGTGAATGTGTTTAATGCCACAGAACTGTGCACTTAAAAGTAGTTAAGTTAGCAAATTTTATATTATGTATATTTTACCGCAATTTAAAAAACCAACCTTAAACTAATCTCTTCCTCCTCCAGACTTGCTCCTCACCTATGTTGCTGACCTCACTGGATGGCACTACTGTGCCCCTGGTTGCTCAGGCCAGGGGTCCATTATCCCAGACCTGCCCCCTCACTCACCCCTATCCAGCTGGTCACCGGGGCCCCACGTCGTGTCTAGCCACCCAGTAGGTGCTGTGCTGTCCCTTCCATCCTTGGTACAGCTTCTGTCACTCCTCATGCAGACTACACAGGAGCCCCAGCTGGTCCCCGGACCCTGTCTGCCGCCCTCAGTCTATTTGCCATGCAGTCATCTCTGAGAACTTGCTAACTTTACTGTTTTCCCTCTTGCTTAAAATCCGCAGCCTGCTGGGTGCCCTGCAGCTCCACCTGTCGCTGCCCTCCTCTCCCAGAAGGCGCCTCCCGGTGCCCATCTCCAGATCCACACCTACTCTGCCTTCTGCCCAGAATGCCATTCCTCTCCTGCGTCAACTCCTTAACTGCTAAAAGCATCACTGACCCAGAGTCCTGGGGGCTCCCAGTCACTCTCCCCAAGGAGTTAAGCCGACCCTGGCCCGCGCCCACGGCTTCCTCGCCCTGTCTCCATCCGCATCTGGTCATCACCCCTCTCTGCAGAGCGAGGCCTTGCAGGTAGGGGCTGAGCCTTGTATCTCCTGTTCCTACCGCCTGGGATGTACGCAGGGGCCTCGGACACACGCTGGTTGAAGAAGTGAGGGGGAGGGAAGGGGATATGCCTGTGATCAAACACCATCGTTGCTATTGTCCCACTTGGCAAGTTTCAGACAAGCTCGGCACACCTGAGGGCCACGCAGTGGGCCAGGTGCTTCTTCACAAATATGGATCTTTCTCACGTGACTTTAGTTTACTAGCTTTGGCAACCCAATGTGCTCTTAAAACTTAAAAGCCAATCTTGATAATGAGTATTAAGAAAGCACATTAATTTATAAAGCCAAAGGGAGTGACTTAAACAACAAGAATCTAACTTAAAAGATCTCCGGGCAGTGCTGTTTTGAAAAACTTAAAAGGTAATGGTGTTATTGATCTATTCTTGTGTACTTAACAAGCATCGTCGCGCACTTACTGTATGCAGGGGCAGAGGAGAGCCAGGGCAGCCTCCTGACTTAGTGGGCCGGCGGTGCCTCCACAAAGGGAGACGGCTTCATCCTTCAGCAGGTGTCTGCTCTATGCCTCTGTCTCCCGTGCATCCTTCCAGAATCGGGGCATACACCAGCAAGGATGACAAAGTTCTCGCTCTCCAAGAGTTTACATTCACGGAGGAAGTAAGACAATTAAAATGAGGTTAGTTAAATCATGTGCCACAATTGCAGGTGGTAATTACTGATGTGAAAGAAAAATAAAGCCAGGAAAGCGAGCAGAGAGAGGGGAAGAGAAGGGCTCTTGGGGGAAAGGACATTTGAGCTAGAGCTAAATGATGGGGAAAACACTTCTAGAGGCAGGAGGAAGAGGCTCCTGGGTGAGGGAGAAGCAACCACAAAGGCAGAGCCGACCTTCCCAAGTGTGAGGAGCAGGGAGGAAGGCACGCCGGAGAGCGGCAGGCCCACCAGGGGGCTCGTCCCAGGTGAGGGCTGAGGGTCTTATCTCGGGGTGGGGGGCGGGGGGCGGGAGGCCGGGGGCTTAGGGCAGGGCAGTGCCAGGATCTGACTCATGCGTTGAAAGCTCACCCTGGCTGCTATGTGCAAAATTGAGGATCAAGAAGAGCTGGAACAGGAGACCCTGAGGAGGCTGCCACAGCCCCGAGAGTCGACATTACTGTGGATCAGGGTGGGGAGAAGCGGCCCTATCTGGAGTGTGTTTGAAGAAAGAGACAGCCTTGTCAGTTGGTTTGGACATGTGGGGTGAGGGGGATGGAAGAATCAAGGATGATCCCCAGGTGACAACAGGGCAAAGGGTGGTGCCATTTAGTCGGATATGAAAACCCAGGGAAGGCACAGATTTGGGGGAAAATCAAGGCTCTGTTTTGCACATGTAAAGTGCAAGAGGCATGCATACTGGATGTCAGGTTGAGACGCCCAATCACTAGGTGAATAGTCAAGGCTGGAGTTCCAGGCAGAGGTGGGAGCTGGGGACAACGCGAAGACGGCAATAAAGTCTTGGAAGAGACAAGACCACAGGAGGCGGTGTGGTAGTCAGCCGTGGGCCTGGTGGCGAGGGGCCCACACACCGGGCGGGAGCACCGGGGCCTGGAGGCAGAAACACACACAAGGGACATTTGGACTGGGTCGAAAGGATACATGAGATTTTTAACAAGTGGAGGAAGGACAAGGCATTCCAGGCAATGGAAGCCTGGCTAAAAGCTGAGACAGAAAGATGGGAAAGTACCCGCTGTGATATAAAAACAGCTGGAGGTTTAGCAGGACTGGGACGGGGGCAGGTGAGGGGGAGGAAGGCTGGGACGACGAAGGCCAGACAGTGAAGGCGCTGCTTCCACAGGTGACGGAGCGCCAGCGAAGAGCTTGCTCTCTGCGGCTTTAACCCAAGAAAATGGGACCCAAGAAAATGGTGGATTTGTTACCTTCTTATTCAAAGATCTCTGGTTCCGTGTTTGACTCTCGAGGAACTCAAAGGAGAAAGATACAGACACACAGACACCCACCCCCCGCCCTCCAGCCCAGAAGCTTCAGCTTACATGTAAATTCTCGAGACTTGCTATATAAAGGAGCACATGCGTGCTGTCCCCACAGGCGTGCGTGAGGGCTGGACCCTGGGCAGAGTCCTCAGGTCAAGTGCCAGCTCCACCATGGGACGTGGGTCCGGTTTCTCACCCACACGGTGCTTCAGAATCTCCTCTGTAAACATGGTAACCATGGCCCACACCCAGACCTGAGATTAACCTAGTCCAGCACACCCAGAGCAGCGTCCCTCACCGCTGTGAGGACTGGTCAAGACCGGGTGCACAGCCCCACGCTCAGGCCTCTCTCCACCCAGGACCACTAAGCCGCTGCCCTCCTTGCCCTCCGGGGCTGATCCTCGAGAACTGCCTTTGTTTTGGGAACCAGAACAGCAGATTGAAAAGCAGAAATCCCTCCAGGCACAGGCAGCTTGCTCTCTCCTCCGGGTCTCCGTCCATCCTCCCCGGTGCTGGTCTGTGCGGGGGAAGCGGGACGCCATCTCTGTTTGGTGGGCACGTGCCGCGTCTTTGTGATAATTGTGAAGAACGGGATGATGCTGTGTGAATGAGGTGCGATTCAACTTACAGCAAGAATTTTAACAAGAAGCAGGTCAAAAAATTCAAGGAGCTCAAGGGCGAAAAACAAAAGAATGGTGCTCTTCCAAGTCAGGGCTCTGAAAAGTCAAACCAGACCCTTTTACCTGCACAGGGTTTTCAGCCCCACGGGGAGATCTGATTACCACAGGCAGAGACGCGGTGCAAGGAGCCTGGCAGCCCCCCATCCCCGCCCCCCCTTCCTACCCCAGCCTCTCTCTGCGTCTCTCCCTCCTGTCACTCAGGATGGAAGCTGTGAATCTCCCCATGACTAGGCGGCTGTGGCTGTCCCCGCCCAGCCTGAGATGGCTCAGACGCACTCAGCAAGCAGGTCATACTTGGCAATCACACACACCCAGAGGTGCCACCTGGAAAGGGAGGCAAGAGGCGAAGGGCTCGTCACAGGAATGAAATACAGGTCTCCGCGCCTCCAAGGCCTCCCTCCCCGAGAGGCCTGGCTCTTCAGTCTCTGACCACGGCTGCAGCCACAATTCATAAGCAATGGGTTTGTACACCACCCCCCTGAAGCCTAGGTGTGCTCGAGTCTGTCCCTCTGTGTGACTGAGCGCACAGGGCTCAGGAAATGGGGAAGGAGCCCAGAGAGGATGAGAGGATGGAGCTGCCACAGGATGGCACCCACTTGGGGAGGGACCCCAAAGCCCATCCCCGTGGGCCCAGCCTCAGCTGATGGGCAAGGAGGAGGGAGGCGTGGTTTCTGTCCTGTGTGTCCAAGCCGTTTCTGCCCTCCCGCCCCCTCTCCCCACCTGTAAACGTCCCTTCCAGAGGTTCTATTCTGCGATGATATGATCCTGATGGCAGCAACATCGGGCCCTAGGAGGGGCTAGGTGGGAAACCCGCGTGGCCGCACCCTGCTTCCCCGGGCCCAGAGGAGCTCCTTCAAGTCCTGCCTCTCGTGCCGAACTGTCCCCAGCGGCCAGGGAACCTTCCATGGACTGCCGCCTGCTTAGCCACAGCACTTGCTTATTCGATCTTCACTCATCCGGTTGGGACGCTAGAGCTTTAGGATCTCAATGCCGCAGAGTTCCACAGGGCCTTCCAGAAGCTCTCCTTTAACTCCTGGTCTACAGGTGAAGCACTCTGAGCTGGGAGGGCGAACGACGGGTCCAGGTCCCCATGCCTTCCCGGTAGCAGATTCTGGATGCGTCTGACGTGAGCTCCTCCACCATCTGGTGGGCAGTGCTGTCCCTTCATCACTCCAGGAGCGTGTTCTGAGTCCCTCTTGTGTGCTGGGCCCTGAAGGTTCAGAGGTCAGCGAGGCGGCATCTTATCTGTTAGTGGGAAGACAGACCAGAAAAGAGAAGAAGCAAAGAAAATGAGGCCATAAGGACAAGACGCCCTAGAAGGCAACCAACCCAGGCTTCTGGGGCCGCCCTGGGGCGGCACAGCTTGTCTGAAGGGACAAAATCCAATCTGGGACCCAGAGGGTAATCAACACTTTACAGCCAGGGTTTGAAGAAGCGGTAAGAGGCAAGGCTGGAGGAGGCCCCTGAGGAGCTCATGCTCTGATGGCGCTGACGGGGTCTTCTTTCTTCGAAACATCCACGTGCAAGGACAACACCGGGACACAAGCACTCCGAGATACACCTGACGTGTTAATGAAGATCAATCAATGCCTATTGTGTGCTGGACGTCGTGTGCTGGGCCTTCGAGTAGTGCATTTGTTTGCTGGAGTGATCATCACAAAGTGCCTAGACAGCACACATTACTTCCTCACAGGTCTGGAGGCTAGAAGTCTGAGATCAAGGCGTGGGCAGGGCTGGTTCCTCCTGAGGCCTCTCTCCTTGGCTTGCAGATGTCCCTTTTCTCCGTGTCCTCGCATGGTCATCCCTCTGTGCATGTGTGTGTCCTCATCCCCTCTTCTTATAAGGACACCAGCCAGATTGGATCAGGGCCCACCCATATGGCCTCATTTAACCCTAATCACCTCTTTGAAGATCCCGTCTCCGATACAGTCACATTCTGAGGTCCTGGGGCTCAGAACTTCAGCCTGTGAATTTTGGGGGACACAATTCAGCCCCTGACAGCTGTTATATCATTTTAACCTTCCTGGAAACCCTGCAAACATTTCAAGTTTGATTCTCCAGTCCCCAAATTCCTACATCCAGAAGTGACCAAGTTGGGATTCCCAAAGACACCTCTTCCCAACAAGTGCAGATCACCTGAAGGCCACGTCCTGGCAGAAATCCAAAACCTGCTGAGTAGGATGCTCAGTGGGTTCTGTGTGCTGAGCACCTTGCAAGGAGCTGGGGAGAATACAAACAACTCGGGGACGGCCCATCCCCTCGGACTTTGCAGTGCAGCTGGGAGTTGGTCTAACGCTCGAGGACCAGTGAAAGCACGCATCCGCCCTCTCCCCTGAAGCACACGCCTCTTCTGGGAAACCACTCAACCGCTGGGCTCCCAAGAGCTGAAAGACCGCACTCCGACTCTGGCAATCACTAGTGGACCAAGGCCGGGTGTCTGTCATGGCTGGGCAGTGGTACCTCATCCCTCAAGAGCAATTCCCTGGTCCAGGGTTGGCCAGACATAAGCTGGACCAAGCAGAACCCTCCCCCAAATGTTAGCACTTGTCACGGAGAGCCAGTCTTGTCCCCTCCTTCGTGGCAGTGTGGGGAAACGGGAGGGGCAGAGGAAGCTGGTGGCCATGTTTCCTGCCATGTAGACAAGGCAGCCAGAGAGGCAGGCTGAGCACGGAGACAGGTAGGTGGAGGTGAAGACATAGTGGGGAGAGCTCTGGCACCTGGGACTTTACTCCTGCTGTCCCTGAAGGCAGTTGCAGTCCTGCCTTTCCTAGAGTTACATTAATCTTCCAAGAAATCTCCCCTCCAGCCAAGATTATTTGAGTTGGAGTTCTTTTATTACACCCAAAAGAATTGTCACTAATACATGTTTTCCCCCAGGTGCAACCATAGGTAGTTATAGTGTATGATGTTTTTTAGATAATGCTGCATCTGACTGTGTCCTTCGGGGTCTCTTAGGTTCCTCAAAGCCCTCTCAGGAAGCTGCAAGGGCCGCCCCTGGCCCCAGCCTCCAGACCTGCCTCCAACACATCCAAGGTGCAGAGGGGAGGAGCTGGCCATCAGTGTCCACAGACCTGGCCAACCACAACATTCTCCGACAGGAGGAGGAGTCGTCTCGAGAGATATAGGACCTGGATGCACAACCCACGTTCAAGGGTGTCCACCCCAGGTGTCTGCTATGGCTGGGTCATGGACAGTCATGGTTAGAGACTCCGGGCTTCCCAGCCCTGGGTTCTTCCTCTGAATATGGTCTTTGCTCCTGTTACGGGTTGAATTGTGTCCCCGTCCCTTCAAAGTTGCTATGTTAAAGTCCAAACTCCCAGAACCTCAGAATGTGACCTTTTCTGGAAATAGGGTCATTGAAGATGTATTTAGTCAGTAGGGTGGTCCCTAATCCAGTACAACTGCCGTCCTCATAAAGAGACTGTCACGTGAAGAGAGAGGGATGCGCACAGAGGGAAGACAACGTGCAGACTCAGGGGAAACGCCATCCACAAGACAGGAGCACCCAAGATGGCCAGCAGCCCCCAGGAGCCAGTGGAGAGGCCCGGGAGAGATTCTCCCTCTCAGCCTCGGAAGGAACCAGCCCCGCCGAGCCCTTAACCTTGAAGCTGCAGCCTCCAGAACCGTGAAGCAGCAGTTTACGGGGTTTCGGCCGCTGTCGGTGGTGATTTGCTAAGGCAGCCCTGACAAACTTGTGCAGCTCCCATGTCAAGCGCCCCAGATCTGGGGTCAAGGGTCTCATTTGTGATATAATCTAACAGGCTGGCAGAAGTCTCTCCCCCACCACCCGCCTCTGTGCACCCGGAGGGAAGTAGCACAGAACAAATAGTTTTGAAGGAAGAATGGGTGGGGCGCTCACAGGAAAGGAAGGATCACAAGACTCTGCACAGGTGGGATGTCACAGCTGAGGATGAAGGTTTTGGACACCTCAGAGGAAAGGACAGTAGAAGTCGGGAAAAATATCAAAAGAAGAGAGAGGGTGGGATTCCAGATGCCAGGTGGCTTAGCCTCTCTATTCTCCTGCCTTCTGTGACTTCGGGGTGGAGCCAGGGTGACGTGCTCTTCCAGGAGCGGGCTCGGGAAGCCCAGACGCTAATCGTGTGCACAAACCAAGAGCCAACCCGGGGCAAACAGGCTACGGTTCCAAGGTCTCCTGGGCGTCGGCGCCCTCCCCTGCAGCCCCCTCAGTGCTGGCGCCTGGTGTTCCCAATTCACAGTGGATTTGCAGGGCGGGGAGAGCAGAACCGACCATTGCTTTTCTCAGGGTCAGCCAAGTCTCATGACAAAGGTGGTGTGACTTTCCAGAATGGCACAACCTTCCGGAGGAGGTGTTCCTGCTTTGCACAGAGTGACAGCCAAGTTTCCAAAAAACATTCTGTTTCCACACTTGGCTCACTAGAGTAGGGGAGCATTACACAACTGAAAGCAGACAGGAATAAGCCAGCCGCTCTCAGCACTGGAAATCAGGGCTGACAAAGGGGCAGTTGGGGAAACGGGCAGTAGGCACACTTTGAAATCGTCTGCAGATCTCCAGTGTCAGGAGGGCAAACCCCCCCAGCTCAGAAGGCTGGTCATGCCCAGCTCCTGTATCACCAGCAGAGCCAGGAGGCAAAGGAGCACTTGCAGAGGAAGAATGAGTCGCTGTGTTCGCTCTGCAAATAGCGTTTGGAAATCAAGGCTGGGACTTGGGAATCCTAGATGGTGAACCTGCACTGGGCCAGTGGGCTAGCATTTGTGTTCAGTGGCTCCACTGGAAGATACTGAAAGATGGAGTCCAACGACGAACTGTTACCACAGTGGGAGGAAAAGAGGATTTTGCACTTCTGTCCTGCAAATGTGTGCTCTCAGATAAACACATGATTTCACTCCCAACCCTGAAGAGGAAAGTCGCCTCTGGCTTTGGTCCCCAACCTTTACCCTGGATGCACAGCGATGGCTCCACATGCTGTGGCTGCTGAGAAGCTGCTGACGGTATAGAGAGGAGGGGACGTTAACAAAGCTGTCACACCAAACCAGAGCAGTAGCAGAATTATTCTTTCTTTATTAATAATATCCTAATTTGCATGATTAGTATGTCATAGTCGATAAACACAGGCGGCTACAAATAAAATCACTGAGCAAAAATGCCACCTGCTGAGCAAAAAGAATAAGAGAAATAAACGGCTTGACACAGCTAAACGAGCAGGGAGCGCTGCATTTCCCTGAAACAATGTTCGAAATGCTTGAAATAGCGCCATTACTGGGACAACAGGTTGAGGAATGCGGAGACAACCATTCCAGACGTTTCCATGAAGGATGAGCTCCGGGGTATTCGCAGCTCCGGAGGGTTGTCCTTCCAGACAACATCAATCCCTGCCTGCTTGCTGGGCTCCCTACTCACCTTGCTTTCCACCCCGTGTGTGCCGCAGGGTAAGTGATGGAACGTGCCAGGCCAAAGTGGTGCCACCGTCAGCCCAGGCCACGTCTTCCTCCAGCTGCAAGCCTCAGCGATTTCTGGCTAGAACTGGAGGCGGGACTGTTGCTAAGGGCACACGCCACCGCAGGGAAGAGGGGAAGGGGGAAACCAAAAGGACCCTAGAAGGGCCTCAGATGGGTGGGCCAGACCCTGTACGGATACTGACTCAGTGCTGGATGCAGGGCCCAGAGCTGGGGAGAAATTCATACGTGGGTCCTGGGTGTAGACAACGGCCTGAAACCCTGGAAGGCAGAGTGGCCACGGCGGAGGGAGGCCTGTCCAACAGAACGTCCTGCAATGACAGGAATGGTCTAGATCTACAGTGTCCAGGGTGCCAGCCACCAACCAGCCACGTGTGGATTGACCACCTGAAAGGTGGTTAGGACAATTCAGGAAATGGATTGTCCATTTCATTCCACTTTAATTAATGTAAATCTAAAGAGCCACATGTGGCTGGTGGCCACTGTCCCCGCAAGGACCCAGAAGGACTCCTGCACTAGAACTGAAGGCAGTGTTAGTCCCTCTGCCCTTTCCTGGCTGTGTGACCTTGAGCAATGCATTTCACCTCTGGATTTCTTTGTCTGAGGCAACGGGATGGGATTAGCTGGTCCCTGGGGTCTGCATGCTGTGTCCTGACTTAAATATCTGAACCACATGCTCTGTTCATGTTTACCATCATTCCAAAACCTTCACTGGCTCTCCCCTGCTTACCAAATCTGCCACCTGACACGACTCAAGGTCCTCACAACCTGCCCCTAACTTTCCAGCCACATCCCCGGCATCTACCCAGCCACACCCCATGCCTCCTGACCGTGCCTCGTCTCAGCCCATCCCCATTGTTCCTCATCGCTTCACCCAATCCTGGTGGGAGACCCACCTGAGTTGGAGTCCCACAGCCTCCTCTAACTGGAGTGAGCCTCATTCAACCTCTAGCAGTGGTTTGTGGCCCTGGCTTATTTAATCCTCATTACTGTTTACCAGCAACAACGTTGCAACAGCAAGGCAACAACACCCAGCTGCTCCCAAGAGCAGGTGAGCCACAGGCAGCATGGGGTGGGAGGCAGAGGTGGGAAGTCAGACCGAGGCGAGCGGGAAGCCTGTTCTCACCATCAAGCAGTCGTGTGGCCCCGGAAAGCTACCGAACCTCTCAAACTCAGCTCCTCCTCCAGGTGTGAGGATAGCAAGGCCTTCCCCTTGGGGTTGATGGGAGCCTAACTGACGTTGGGGCCCGGAGCTCCTTGCTCAGCAGATACTCAACCCGTGTGGCCTCCCTTTCACCCCAAAGGATGGTCCTGTTCCTCTGCCCTCCAGCTGCTCATAGCAGATGATGAAAAACTTGCTAATTACAGGGGTTTTTTAATCCATAAGAAATAATATCTCAAATGGTTTTATCTCGGCCTCATTTCTTGAACTGGAACCGAACTTAAGGTGGAATAAAATTGTAAGAATGCTTTCCCTACTATCTCATTTATTTCGAATTATCTCTTGCCTAACCACTATTCTTTAGTTTTCCATCTTCCTCATCTTAAAAGAAGAAGAGGAAGGAAGAGGAGCGGGAGGAGGAGGGGGAGGAGGAGGAGGGGGAGGAAGAGAACAACCGAGATGAAGTCTGGTGTTCTGAAAGAGTTTGCATCCGCTCACATACGAAGGGCAATGAAACAGGCTGCAGCCGGACAAGTGTGGTCCCCACCGCCCAGGCTCAGCTGTATCTAACTTTCTGCAATCTGTCTGACAGCCCAGCCACAGCAAAGGCTCAGAGAGGGTTGGACAAGGGTCTGACAGTCCACAGCGTTAGCACAAAACCCATCAGTGGTCACATCTCACTTTGAGTCCCTTTCCTTTATTTCTGTAATACAATCGATCTATAGGAAGCTTCATTAATTAATGGAGAGAATTCTATGCCTAAAGGGACTACATTTATCATCAGTTGTGTTGTGCTTTCACTTTCGTGGTGTCTTCTGTTTTCCCCCTGAGTTCCATGACCCCCGCACCTGTGATCTCAGATGAACAACCACGAGGATACTGTGTTGACTGAGGCCTTAAAGGCACTCTGTATAAACCAGATAAAACGCGGGGTCCAGATGGCCCATTCTCTGCCTAAAGTTGCATTCAAAGACCCACAGTCCAGAACCCAAGCATGATATAAAAGGAGTTCCAGTCTTTTCTTTACACCGCTCAGAAGTTCAATTTGTTCCTAACGTACAGCAGCATCTCTAGATGCTCGCAACCCACCTGTGTCCACTGCTGTGGCCCCGAGCCGGTCACGGTGGAGGCTGCAGCTCCCCACCCAGACCGAGACCCCTCTCCTCACTCCCTCTGCCTCTTCCACGTTCCCAGCACTGCCCAACAGAAATACACCACCAGCCACATGTGGGAGTTTAAATTTTCTCATAGACATTTTAAAAAGTAGAAAGAAATGGGTGAAATCAGTTTTAGTATTGTGTGTTATTTACCCAACATATTCAAAATACTGTCTCTCAACATATAATAAAAAACGTTTAGATTACTTATATGATATTTTATATTATTTTTTATACTAAGTCTTTGAAATCCAGTGTACATTTTACACTCTACGGCTCATCTCAGTTTGGACTGGCCACATTTCAAGCACCCAAAAGCCACATGCAGCTGCCACATTGGGCATGCAGCTCTGGTCCATTTGCCTGGTTGTTATGGACTGAATGTTAGTATTCGTATGTTGAAGCCCCAACCCAATGTGATGGTATATGGAGATGGGGACTTTGGGAGGTGCTAGGGTTAGATGAGGTCATGAGGATGGGACCCCCACAGTGGGATTGGTGCCCTTATAAGAAGAGACACTCGCTCACTCTCTCTCCTCGTCTTCCTCTCTCTCTCTTTCTCTCTCGCTCTCTCCATGTGAGGACACAGCGAGAAGGTGATCAGCTACAAGTCAGGAAGAGGGTTCTCGCCAGAACCCAACCATGTTGGCACCCTCATCTCAGACTTCCAGCCTCCAGAACAGTCAGAAATAAATGTCTGATCTGTAAGGCACCCGGTCTGTGCTGTTCTGTTGGGGCAGCCCGAGCTGACTGAGACACTAGTTCTGTAGGACAGAAATCCCTAAATGGTTAGCAAAACAGAACTCTCCCTAGAGGTCTAGGGCCAAAAGCTCTTGCTGCAAGTGCGATGAGGCTCAGGGCCCTGGAGCCCTGTGCTCATCATCCGCCTGCACGTCACAGTGCTCCCAGGTAAGCGACTACGCTCGGCGTCGTGGGCAAAGAATTAAGTTTCCAGTTTCTAAACTCGTGAGGCTTGCCATTTAGGGGGGAACACAGGATAGTAACTCTCTTTTACATCTTGTTTTACTATTTAACCCACCACATGTCTGGGTGAAAACTGACAAGAGCTCCACAAAGAAGCACATGGAGACCGAGAGATGGAAGCGAGTTGTGAGGCGTCCAGGAGCACATGCAATCATCAGGGGTTGGGGGAGGGAAGCCACTGCCTCTCCCACCTGCTGCTGGCAACCCAGAAGGTTGGATTTTGTCATTGTTGTTAAAAGGCCATCTCCCAACACCAGTAAGACTTGTGTCCAGAGGCAAGGGTCAGCATGGCGTCTGACGGTGTGTCTCCTGCAGCGTGACCTCGCCCACTGTTTCAGGGGGTCCCTGGGCCGTATGTTAATGTGCTGCAGGTCTTCTCACATGCTGCCTTTTCCTGTGTTTTATGATAAAACATAAAAGAATTAGAGGAAGAAACAAAGATGCAAGGCTCTGGAACCAGTGAAAAATTAATCGCTCAGTTTTGACCTAAGTGACAGAAAAGTCCCAAACTTTCTCAAGATCAGGATTTTAAGGGTGAAAAAGGAAACCTGGAGAATTTAGAAAACACTTACCCCAAATGGTCCTCCTCAGCCATCGCACAGTGGCTCCTGCAGGCCAAGTGAAACCACGTCAAGGGACTCCCATGCTTCTAGCTTCATACAAATAAAAGAAAATAATTAAACAAAATAATTAGAAATGCCTGTCAAGGTCAAGGTCAAGTCCTTGAGTAAAAGGACCCTGGGACTAATCTGAGGACAGCCTGAAATATCTAATGTACAGTCTCTGTGTTTTTGTTGGCACAGGAGACGAGAACCTGAACCTGCTCCCATGGCAATGACAAAGGAGTAAAAGCTAGTTCGTCCAGGCTAATCTTTAATACACCGACAGGACTTAAAACCGTCCCTGAAACTTTGGAGGAAGCAGGCATAAGCCCATCTGAGCAGAGCAGACAAGAGTAAGTTTAGAAGAGGAAAATATTATAAATTGTGCAAAAGGTCTCCTGGAGACTTGACCAACTATGAGGCAAGGAGCAGCATCACTCATCTGAAAGCAGTCCAGGAGAAGCTGCCAAGAGGCAAAACCACAGAAACACAATCTGGCCACAGGGCAGGGGCAAGGCTGGAAGAGCAAGTGGAGCCATCGGTGACTGCGCGGGCTGAGAATAATCAGCTGTTCAAGGCAAGCTCCATGGCCTTCCCCAAAAGTTCCTGGTAAGGATCCACCCAGACTGTGTAGACTTGACTCGGTGGGGTCCAGCCCTGCTGTCCCAACACTGGGTCTACAGCCGTGGGACTAGTCCATCTACGTGCCACCCAGCTCGTGGAGCTTGTCCGGTGCCCCTCATGGCCTCTTTCTGGCGTCTTCTCTTTGCTGATGGCAGATCGGCCACCTGGAAGGAAGCTGGACCCCTGAACGATGGCCAGGAACAGAGCTCCCCTGACCTGAACGACTCCTGAGACAGAGAAACACCACCGTGCTCTCTGTTCAGCAACTTTGCTTTGCTCTGACCAATGCAGCACACTCGGGAGAGACGGCAGCCATCCCTCCCCTCCACTTTCCACCTCGGCCTAAATCTCAAAGGCACTGTCTGCAGAAGTCATCAGGACGTGCACCCTCTTGCCCAGAGCCCAAATCGAAATTCTCATCATCTTTTCCCAAGGATGACCAGATTCACTTCCAGCCGCCAGGAGGTTTGATTATAAAATATTAGGAGTCTGTGTGCTGGAAACTTCCCTCCGTGGGCCTCCTTTTTGCTGGGCTGGATGTCAGGAACCAGCACTAACATCTCTCCCTCTTCCTGGTCAGGAGTCTACAGGCCTTCCTCACCAGAGAAGGGACCCGGCCAATCTCCCATTTATTACATGTCCACGCAGGAGGCTCTGTCGCCCCTCAGACTGTGCCCCTGCTGCAAACCTCTGCTTGTCAGAAATTGAGCTCCAGGGGGCCGGCCCAGTGGCGTTGCAGTTAAGTTCGTGCACTCTGCTTCGGTGGCCCGGGGTTCACCAGTTCGGATCCAGGGCATGGACCTACCCATCACTTATCGAGCCATGCTGTGGCAGGTGTCCCACACATTAAAAAAAAAAAAATAGAGGAAGATGGGCACAGATGTTAGCTCAGGGCCAATCTTCCTCAGAAAAAGAGGAGGATTGACAGTGGATGTTAGCTCAGGGCTAGTCTTCCTCAAAGAAAGAAAAAAATTGAGCTCCAGGAAGCCAGGTCCTGGTGAAACTTCAGGCTCCCACGGTGCTCACCAGTGTCTTGCTCGAAGCAAGTACATGGTTGGGGCCACCAGGAGCAAGGCGCCGAGCTCGGCACACAGAGAAGAGAAAGAATAAGGTGAGCTCTGTGCCACGTGGTCATGTACCAGCTGGAAACACAAGTGCCCTCAGCTAGGGTGCATTACAGGCAGGAGGGGGTCACCTGTCCTGGGGGTCACTGTGTTCCAGACGAGCATTCCCACCTGACGGTCCTCTGCCAACGTGCATTGAGAAGGTGGGGCACTCAGGCACCATCGGTGAAGGGCTGACGGGGACGTGCGGCGCTAGCTGACTGGACGGGTCAGCAGGAGCCGATCATGTTCTGCTCTGTTATGCATTTACACATTCTGTTGCAAAATGGGAACACCGCACTTCGGGGATTCTACAGGCAGGAAACAGGCTGCAGAGCTACGCGGCTGGGAGCACGCATCATCCTTCAAGAAAAGGGAAGAATGGCCCCACAGGTGGCTCAGAGGCCGGTGGGGCTGCAGCTGCCATCAGGGGTCCAGAGGACACAGGGAACAGAGCAAAAAGCCTCCGTCATCCCCAGGCCCTGAGACCCAATGGAATTTGCCCTATGGGGTTTCAGACTTTCTCAAGACCTGTGACCACTTTATTCCTTTCAATTTCTGCCTTTTTTGGAATGGGAATGTCTCTCCTACGCCTGTCCCACCATTGTATTTTGGAAGCAGAGAACTTGTTTTCCACACAGAGAGGGGAAAATGCCACGTGAGGACACAGACACACAGGGGGGTGGCCGTGTGACGACAGAGGCAGAAACTGGAGGGGCACAGCTATGAGCCGGGGACCGTCAGCAACACCAGAAGCCAGGAGAGGGGCCTGGGACAGATGCTCCCTCAAGACCGCAGAAGAATCCAGCCCCGCCAAGGCCTCGATTTCAGACTTCTGGCTTCCAGCTCTGGGCGAGAATACGTTTCCGTTGTCTTAACCCACGTGGTTTGTGGTCATTTGTCGCAGAAACGCGTGGGAACTCACACAGCGCCCACCTACAATACTGTAGTTGGTGCGCTCTGCATTCAGTGCATATTCCTCAATATTACATGGGATTTCCCTCTACTTCACAAGTACAATAAGGTGGAAAAACTTAATTATGCAGTGCTTCGCTGGGCCGTCACTGGGGTCAAGCTGTGTTCCCTAACTGCATACTCGTGTATCACTTCCAGTAAAAGGTGGATAACCTCATTCTTGAGCTGACCTAGCTCCTAAGCACCAGCGTCTCTCGGCTTCTCCTGGACTATCGGGGAGATTTCCTGCTATTGTGGACATTCATTGTTCTTTTTTCGGCCACCCAGCATCTGAAATCCTTCCCAGTGTTTGGGCACTCCCTCAATTTGTGAGACAGTCTCCAAAGGCAGCTGCAGAAGATGGGGATGCCCCACACTCCCTTCCCAGCCCCCATGCTGGCAGGGCACACAGCGGGAGCCAAGCTGCATGCCCACCCACTCGAAAGCCAGTGACTCTGAGAAATGGGGACAGCTCCAACGCCCTGGTGACAGATGCCAACACCCACTCTCCACGGGCAGAGTGGTAGCAGTGCTGGCGGCAGCGCACGTTGCCGTTGGAGGTCCAGTCTGTATCAGCAGTGGAGACTTCCCTGGCTGCATCCTGAGGGGTCCTTTTTCCAAGCATCATTGCTGCCCAGGAAGCCTCTGAGCCTGGTCCTCCTCCCCACAGCACAGGCCGTCTGTGAGCCAGACATGGCCCTCTCAGAAATTCCTTTTCTGCTTTGATTAACTGGAGTTGTTTTCTGTTGCTTACGGCTAAGAACCTTAATTGGCAAATCTTTCCCCCATCAGACCCAACATGACTGTCTCAGTATAGACCTTTTTCTGCACGTCCTAACGGATGGGATGCGACCCCCTCCTCCCGCACAGGAGGCTACGTGCTGATTCTCACGTCCACACCCATGAGTGTCAGACAGAGACCGGAAGGCCGTGAATCTGCCTGCCAACACCATTTTCTCCGTGGATGTGCTCACCTGTGCCCCCCTTCCCATCAGCCGCAGTCCAGCCCACTCCCAAAACCACGAACTTCAGGAAGCATCTCAAGCTTAAACAAACTTCCTTATATTTAGAACACTTTCCTGTTGGCCTCCCTTCTCTGTGGGCTTCGGATGAGGGAGGTGATACACGCCGTGGTGTCTCGACTGAGGTGTCCCAGTGCCCCCACGCACCCTGCTGCCCTCCCCCGCCCTGGGTGCGCACAGGCGCAGCGTCCGCCCGCCCTCAGTGCTGTTTGCTCGCTGCCCCGTCTCCGCCTGGGTGTTCTGGGGCCACCGGCCTGTGGGTGGGAACAAGCTCTTGGGGGATCATGTGCCTGTTGTCTGTGAATTTCCTGGGGCTTTTTTCCTTGTTGAAGAGAGTTCAGTGTAAAGACGTGGGAGGAGGCGCGGGAGGGCGCTGTCACCCCCCCCAACCCATTCTTAGGATCGAAGCCAAGCTCGCAGAGGGAAGAAGGCAAGGAACTTTGAAGGGGTCCCAGGCCCCGTTCGTGCCTCGCGAAGCTGACCGTGTGGACTGGCCGCCTGGCCGTGGAACAAAGCTGGTCTCGACATTGCTGTGTACCTGTCTCAACGAGGCGCCCGGCCTCTGCCTCTGTAGCTGTGGGAGCTGTGACTAGAAGCCATGCCCATCTTCTGAAGGTGACATCAGGGCAGGCGACCAAGCTCTCATAGTGTCATCTGCAGCACTAGCAGAGCGTAATAAAATGAGCTCCAAATCTGGAGTCAGAAAATCTTGATTCAAGCCTTGCTGTGTGGCCTTGGGCAAATCACTTACCTTGCTGAACTTGTATCCTCAACTATATCTGCCCGTTTCCTAAGGTCAGTGTGTGGTTTAAATGAGAAAGTACGCTAAAAAGGCTGAGCGCTGTGCTTGGTCCGCTTGAGTTACTCAAGAAACGTACTGGCCATGCCTGGACCCAGCAGGAGACACAGCTGCACACAGCCTGGAGGCCTTCCCAGCAGGGCGAAGCGGCAGCTCACGGGTAAGAACGAGGAACACTGCGAGCCTGGGAAGACGGGGAAGCAGCCTTGAACACAATGGCAGTGCTGGGGGCAGGGTGAGGTGAGGCTGCCTGGGGCTTCTTGCTCCCCTGGACAGAGCAGATGAGTGTCAGCGTCAGGAGAAAACCAGCGTGCCACAGAGATCCTCGAAATCACTCATTTCTAGCCACTCTATGCTCAGGTGCAATTCCTAACCCAGATTCTCAGTCCAGGGACATGTACACCTGCACACATATTGTGCTCCCACACATACACACATGCGTATGCATGGACACACGTGCCCACATACATACATGTGTGCCACATCTCCATGCGTGTGTGCACACATTCATATATACACACACCTGTATGGGTGCACATGCACACATATATACGTGTGTGCACGCATGTACATGGACACATATACACACAACATACCGATATGCATGTGTGCACACGAATACATGCATGCACGGGTACACAGACATAGATGCACACACACACCCCTTAGGACTCACTGCAGATGCAAGAGATGGCTGATTTGGTGAGAGAGTTGCTAATGTGGGGAGTGACATTGTGCATGTAAACGAGACAGAGAAAACGAGTCAAGCACCGCCTGCCTGACCAGTAGTCTGTGGTAGGCCGGGAAAAGATAGTTCAAGATCAGGAATAAGGAACTGATAATGACTGAGGTATGGTGTCCTCGTCGCCACCTCATTCACCCCACATGCAACCCCATCACTCGAAAGGCCTTGTGCAAGTGCAAGGCAGCCTGGGCCTCGGTGGCTGTGCCACTGTCCCGGCTCCCATGGTACCCGGTGCCCTTCCTCCTGCACTGCCCCTGAGTCCGGTGAGAAGCTCTGGCCAGCTCCTGGCTCCCCTTCCAGTGACCGCCCCTCCTCCACCTCCCGCACACCCGTTGGTTCACCACTACTCCCCACACTCAGTCGTGGAACCAGCTCAGCGTTTGCATGAGACAAGGTGTGAGCTCCCGGCAGGCCCAGGCGGCCGCCTGTTGCGTGCGTGTTCCCCATGGCAGGGCGCAAAGTGGCGCAGGCAGACCCGGCTGCCCTAACGCACTGAGGAGAGGGAGCGGCCGCCACAGCTCTCCGCCCCAGGTCCTTCTGCGCTAGAGGAAAAGCTGCTCACGCTGCCCCCGAAGTAATGCTGTGACAGTGGTCCTTCTGATAGACTCTGAATGCAAATCGTCTCCCCACCAGATTATATGGAATAATAAGGATGATATATTACAACTTTCTCCTCGTAAAATCCAGGTTACTCCACTGCCCCTCTAGATCCACTGTCCACTCACCTCCACTTGGCCCTGTGCCCTAGGACACTAGTCTTTATGGACTGCATCAGCGGGCTTCCTTCTCCTCTGGCTTCCAGTTGAATTCCTTCAAGGAGGAAGGTGGGAGGGAGGAAGACGAGGTTAATCTCTTGCTCCTCCGTATTTGTGCTGGCAGGAGCTGCGTCTCTCTTCTGAAAGCACAGCTCCTTTTCGGCGGCCCTCCAAAGCTGCAGCCTCAGCTCCAGCTCTCTCCCAATTCCATTTACTGCCCCTCGCTTTGCCCCATCCAGCTGGCGGTGGGAAGAGCTCCTGGAATGTTTCTCTATCCCGGCTTGGTTTCCCTGAACCCTTCCCACGCTTTTTAAATAACAAGTCACCCCTTTGTTTAATTCTCCTCCACTCCACCTGAGCATGCCATCCTGTTCATGCTGGGGCCCCAAACACAGCTCAGAAAAAGCTGGGCCCCCGACAGCGTCGTTGAGCAGTTAGACCCATCTTGGACCACCTGCCTGAGGACCTCACGTTAGTGATAAATAAATAAATCATATTGATTTCTATCACCAGAGTGCAGTTTGCCCCCACTTGCCACTGAACTCATTCCCAACTAATCCATCAACAGATTAATGGGATGGAATTTCTGTCCTCAAGGGGACAGCCTACTGGGGAGTGGAAATATGTAGATACACAGTATTGATGAGAAATAAAGCCGTTTTTTATAATAGTTCTATTAGAGAGCTAAAAGACAGATGCTACGGAGGATGCCAATGAAAGAGATATCCTGGAAGAGATGCCAAATTTGAGTGTGTCTCAACAGAGGGGCGCTGCACATGGTAGGAGGAGGAGAAAGACCCAGGTGCGCATGCGTGAGCACATGTGGCACCGAAGCTGGGAGGCGGGAGGGTTCCCGTAAACCCACAGGAAAAATGTTCTACCTGGCACAGCCTGAGTTGCTGGTGTTTGCGGGAATCAGCGGAGGGTGGATGTGTGCACTGAGTGCAGCAGTGGGGGGACGTGGCCTGGAGTGTAAGGTCTTTCTAGGGTGACAGGCCCCACAGGAGGGTTCGTAGAACAGGTGCGCCTTCTTTGGGAATGACAGCAATATCTGGGGAGGGGACCCTGAGAAAAGGCTGCCTCCCCCCTCCACAGCGCTCTGGATCAGGTTCCTGGCCAAGTGAAGGAAACAACAGCGCTGGGCTGAGGAGCCTGTGGTTACTTAGGTAACAGGCTTCGGGGTAGTATTTCACTGAAAAAAGTTTTCCTACTTAAAAAAAATCTAAACACTTGGGTAAGATATTTCTTAAGAAAATTAAGGAATTCAGCTCTGGAAAGAGCCTTTAGTTGGCTGGAAGAAGTAAAAAAAAAAAAAAAAGAAAAGAAAAGAAGAAGCTTGAAACCTAAAAAACAGCACTAGAAGTTTGAGAAACTCTTCTTGCTTTCTCAAACAAGACCATTTCAAGTTTAACAGTGAGTGTTTTCCATTTTGATTTTCTCTCTTCTCACTGAAAACAGGCTTTTAAATTTGTGAAAGTCGGTGCAGAATTGAGACCATGGGAGGTGGTCCTATGCCAACACCTGGAACAGCCAGGTGCAGAGCAGGAGGTTCTGGAACAGCTAAAGCTTTTGGAAATCAATCAATATTTTGTTTTTCTCAATGAAGGTTAATATGAAAGTCCACTTTAAAATGTCAATAACATCCGTGTTGCAACTCAGTCATTGACATCAAACATCACCCCAGCAGTCCCTAGACGTTTCCATCCCAAGGATCAGCCAATACTTCCCTGCTTGCAACGCAGCCCCCACCCCCAAGTCAAAGACCTCTCCAGCCAGGAGGCACCTAATTTTGATGTGTCTCCCTATGAACACATCCCGGGGCTTAAACCCTGGGCCTGAAGACCGTGGGGAACGGGGAGCAGGGAGACTCTCTCCTCCTTCTTGTGCTTGTGGTCCAGCTGGTCCCACGTGACAGTGGCTCAGAGCAAGCCGACCCCAAGCTCCAGGCATCGTGGCCATCATCATTGGGAATTTTGAGCACCACTCTGTGCCAGCTATCGTGGGGAACCCACAGATGGCTGAGACACAAACACTGCTTTCGAAGGGTTTATAGTTTAATAGGGAGGCACCCACATACGACATGTGCTAGTTAATAAGTACATAGGAATCAGAGAAATGAGGGAGGACATCAAGGAGAAGGAAACACTGTCTCCTCTGAGAGGATCACGGTAGGACAGCTGAGCTGAGCCTCTGATCATAGTGCAATTCTCCTAGTCTCAGTTCTAGAAACACAACCTTAATAAATACAAATTAGGGGCCGGCCCCATGCCATAGTGATTGAGATTGGCATGCTCTGCTATGGCCTGGGTTTGCCGGTTTGGATCCCAGGCACAGACCTACACCACTCATCAGCCATGATATGGCAGCAACCCACATAGAAAGTGGAGGAAGATGGGCACAGGTGTTAGCTCAGGGCTAATCTTCCTCAAGAAAAAAAAAAAAAGAGGAAGATTGGCAACACATGTTAGTTCAGGGTGAATCTTCCTCAGCAAAATAAACAAATAAATAAGTACAAATTAAATCTTAATTTTTGCCTAGGAATATATTACAGCACATAGCAAACTGGGCATGCTTCTACCATAATATTTAATACCTTGTGATAATTATTTGTTTCCTAACGTGCTTCCACTAGGGGAGCTCAGTAAGAGCAGGAGCTGTGATGTGTATGCACCCTAAACCCCTAAGATAGAACCCAGCTCGAAGGAGGTACCTGATTATTTGTTGATTTGTTATTTGATTACATTCAATATGTAAACAGGATATGTGATTCATGGGTTCTCCTGATGTCCTAATTCATAAGCAAATGGATCACAGATAAGGATTTTTTTTATCCTCTCCCAACTTATTTTTCCAAGGTCTGAAAGAAAGAGATCCAGGAAAAAGATGAGGCTGAGGGAAAACAGCATAATGTATATTTTTGGATGAATACTTTTATTCAAGAATTTATTCTTACCAAAAATACTGTTCAAGTTCACACAGCAGAAGACAGCTAGAAAGAAAATGCAGAAGATTATGATGAGGTTTCTCCTAAAGCCTTGCTACTCAAAGTGTGCTCCACAGACGGACAGCACCAGCATTGGCTGGGAGCTCGCTGGAGCGCAGAACCTGGGCCCCCCACCCCAGACCTGCTTGATGGGAATCTGCAGGTCGACAAGGTCCCCAGGTGATGTGGAGGTACGTTGAAGTTTGAATGGCACTGTTTTAAAGAGCTTCAATTTACAGATTTACTACCTTATCTTTCCAAAAAGAAAAAAGCAGCTCTGGGAAGCACAGACGTCCACGTCTATCCCCAAACGTAGTGCCCCCTGGACATTCAAAGGGATTACGGAACAGACCACCTTCCAGCAATGCTCCGGAATTGTCAAGAAGAGGAGTCTGCGGGCAAATGCCTGGAAGGCGTCCTTTCTGTCATTTGATGTGCTGAAGCTCTCCCAGCTTGGGAAAGAGACCCACAGAGTCAATCGATAACACTGAACCAAACAAACGCATTGACGCAGGAGCCACAGGTCATGACCAGAGAGAGGGCAGGAAAAGTACCCCTGCTGGACACACACAAGATGCCGCCCTCCAGCTTCACTCTGAACTTTCGGTGCCTATGAAGCAATCGCATTTGATACAGTAAATCTGCTTCGCTGCATTAGATGAGCTTTTATTTCTGCAGCTACCTTTTTACTTTGAGAGAAGGCAGAGTGGAGGGAGGGGGCTGCAGCAGGCCAGTGAGGGTTTGGGGGACTGAGCTTGTGCCAGGGCTCCACAGGCTGCCTGCACATTCTGTACACCCCCTCCTTGGGTGCAGGACCCTTCTGAGACAGAGATGAGTTCTTGAGAGAACTCTGCGGCCTGCCAGATGAACTGACTTGCCCAAAAGTACATACAGCTGAATGCAGGAGCCAGTGTTTGCACCTGTGACTGTTTAACGTGGTTGAAGCAGTCCCATGAAAAGACTGGGGAGTGGGTAATGCAGCCAGAGACTCTGGCCTCCGCAGACATCAAATTCAGCACGTGAGGCCTTACAGCATGTCTGTTGCTTAAGCACAAGACTATAAAAATGTTTCCACCCTTATTTAAATTTTTCAACGTTTTAATTATATATTTATTCATTTATATTTATATATAGCCTTATATGTTTTCTCCAGGAGTTTATGCAGAAATGCTTAAAACATCCAAAGTCAAGAATGGGAGCAAGAGAATCAGGCTCTTGGAGCTGCGGATGGGCTTCAACATCGTCTGGGGATTTCTTGATTGTCTTCTGATGTTTGAGGAAATGCAAGCTCAAAGAAGAAGTTTATGACTTATCCCATGGCACATGATGAATCGCTGAGTCAGAACCGGAACTCAGAACCTCTGATTCAGAGGCCGCCCTGTCCCAGCGCCACACTGCCTAAAATTAAACACACACACACACTTCCTTAGTTATGGACATATAGAATGTTCTAGTAAGTAAGAATAGCACACTAAACACGACTCTTGGACATACTCAAGGGAGAACCGAGTAGAGATGAGTCTTGCTCTTCCGAGTTCCTGCTCTGTTAAAAGGGGAAAACGAGGGATATTCTAAATTAAATGTTATTCCATTCCCTCTGCAAGAATCTCATGTGTGAAGCCCATTAATAAAGATATGTAGAGCTTTTTGAGAAATGCTATGGAAATAGGAATATTTTAGGTAAACTAGCAACATAAGCCATAATATAATATTCACTATCCAAAATAGCATCTAGAGCCTATGAGTAGGAGATTACAGAATAATTACTCAAAGTGCCGCATAAGGTAACACACCGAAATGAATGAATGCTCTACAACGGTGGTTCTCAAAGTGTGATTCCAGGTGACGAGTTAGCACCTTCTGGGACTTGTCAGAAATGCAAATTCCAGAATCCCACCTCAGAGCCCCTGATTCGACAGGCTGACGGTGGGGCCCTGCAGTCTGAATTTTCACACCCCCCTCCACACCCCCACTGGCCATTGTGTTCCTGTTCAGGGTCAAGTTTGAGAGCCTCGGCCCCATCCAGTGAGGCTGCCAGCTTTCTGTTTACAGTAGATCTCAGATAAACATTGCTCATGTCAAAATCTGTTTACCTACCCACAGTTTGACGATGTCCTTTTCATTGCCCTTTATAATCAATCTTCCTCACCCCTACAAACACCACAGGCTTCTCTTTGGTTGAGATCATTGCTGTGCAGGTCAGGCACTGGATCATTAGTAACAAAATCAAGCTGAAATTCTTTTCTATCAACGTGATCTATTAGCATCAACGTTATATACTGAGAAAACAATCAAGTACATAACAAATACAGTCAGGAAATGTCGCCTCACTCCATACCGAGAGTCAAAAATTAAGACTCTAATAATTAAAAAAACACTTGGAAAATCCTCAGTGTTCCCGCGTCGACGGGAGTGGTTGAAGGTGCCAGCTCCCGGGTGACTGCAGTCCGGTCCAGAGCGCACCAGTCAACATCACCAGGGGGCTTGCCCGGAATAGTCTCAGGCCGCACCCCAGACGCAGGCATCAGAATCTGCATTTTAGCAGGATCCCCTGGGAATTTGCATGCACGGTAGTCTGAGAAGCATCAGATGGGACTCGCTAAGACTTGGTGCAGATGCTGGCTTTCCCACTCTCCTGTCTTTCTTATGCAATGAAAACCAACTGCTGTCAAAAGAGGTGTATTATTATCCACGAAAACAAAATTGAGCAATTATTAAATGCTCTAAGTATGGCATTAGGGTAGGCATTTTTTAAAAAGAGGAACTCACATTATCCTTCTTAAATAGACTGATTTAAATTAAAATAACAACTGGTCGGTTACCCACACATAAGAAGGAGATTTTGAAAAGTCTCCTGAAGGAAGACTTCACCAAATTTCCTTAAGACTTTGAAGGCAGAAGAGAGAGAGGTTACTGGAAAAACCTGGTATCTCAAGAGAGGTGGAAGGGAGTCCATAGCAGGCCTTTCTGCGCACAATAGAGGGTGTGGAGAAAAGCTGAGTAGGGCAGTCAGAACACTGAGGCAGCTCTCCTGTGTCAGACACCTCAAAGAGATCCAGTCAAGCTGGATCATTTGCCCAGGAAACAGGAAGCAACTGCTGAGGGGGTGGGGGCAGGGAGGCAGTGCCCCCAGCAGTGGAGCTGAGCTGCCCCAGAGCAGGAATCTGGAAAAAAACCCTTAGCCTAGCCCCTGCTTCTCCTGGCACTACTCAGTTAGCCGGAGATAAGAGCTGAGCAAGCTGACAGCTTTGCAAAGATGCAAATGCATGTTTTATGCTGTAAGAATTCTACGCAGCTCTGCTGAGCAGCCCGGCCTTCTCTGTTGGGAAGGCTGTACCCCACTTCATAGTAAATGCATCTCTGATATCCTCTTCAGTGAGAAGAATGGCCTCACCATCTGCTGCATTATTAATGGCTGTCCTAAGGGCTGGCCTATTCTTCCCATGCCTCCAACAGTTTCATCTTCTCCTTTGCTTTCAGGTCGCTGGGTTTTGTATTCTGACATAACTCCTAGAACATGAGTAGTATCCTTAGCACCTTGCTGGAGAATCAAAGGCATGTGTAACCCTCGCTTGAGAACAAAACTTATTGACAGCAGGAATGTAAAATCTTTCTCCAGCCTTATAAATAATGTTCCGTTTCAAATGCTTTTCTTACAGCACACATTTCAGAACGAGTTTGGATCAACCACATCACTTTCAGATTCACAAACACTGATGGATGGGCAGGCAGGGCCCCCGTTTGCAGCCACTCTTGACTGAGCCCCGACCGTGCGGGCATCAGGGTCCTGTAAGAGTTCCACCAGCCCTGACTACAGCTCTCAGGGCACCAGTTACAAAGTGCTGGGCCCGACTCAAGATGAGCAGGGCCGAGGGGCCACAGTGCAAGGCAGCAAGGCAAAATCCAGAACATGGCTTTGGGCATGCTCATAGACGTGTGTGCTGTCTCTTCTTTGTAACACACGTGGCTGTTTAAATAAAAAAGCTACAACATATTATGGGGTTTATATCTATGTGGATGTAACACAGGTGACAACTGTAGCATAAGTAGGGCGAGTGGTAAACAGATTTTTTACAGTTGCAGAGTGCTTACATTTACGTGAAATGATACAATATTAACTCTAAATAGACACTGACAAGTGAATGATGTATATTGCAATCCCTAGAGCAACCACTGACAAAAAGACAAAAAAGAGAGAGTTTCAAAAGACAATCAGTAAATTAAAATGGAAGTCTAAAAACCAACCAATGCTAGTGACAGGAAAGGAAGAAAAGAGGAACAATATACACACACAAAAGAGACAAACAGAAGTCAAATAGCAAAACGAAAGACCTCAAATCATGTCAATAATTACAATAAATGTCGAGGATCAAACTCTCCAAAGGAAAGGCAGAGATATTCAGGGCGGATTTAAAAAAATGAAACCCAATGTTATGCTGTCTACAAAAGACACACTTTAAATATAAATACACACACAAGCAAAAGATGGAGAAGGCACACCACACAGGTGGTAAGCAGGCGCAGCTGCTGTATTAACATCGGATCAAAGATACCAGAAGACGAAGAATTACCAGAAATAAAGAGGGACATTTCATAATAACAAGAGTCAATTTATCATGAAGTCCTAACAGTCATAAATGTGTCTGAGCTTATTAACAGAGCTTCAGATTACACGAGCCAAGACCCACAGCACCACAGGGAGCTGTGGACAGACACACATGTGCCGCCACAAGCGTGCACATTGGCACGCGAGCACGGAGCTCGGTGTCGGCAGCCGGCGTGCATGTTCTGTACCAAATCATCCAGAAATCAAGAGAATAACCCTTTCCCCTCTTATGGTCAGAGATCCCAGCCAGACCAGATGAACTTGGCCAATCAGGGAGGTTCTCCACACCCCCACTCTGTGTTATTCTTACCAGAAGGAAAACCTTGCAGGTAGCTTAGTGGTCGTAAAAGGTTTTATTGTTTTCAGCTGCTGAAGGGGTCGCTTAGGTAAGCTGACACTGACCCTAGGTCACTCTGGAGGTGGTCCAGTCCTGCTTATGTCATCCGCTCCTTCCATGAGGTCACATGGCATCCACATATCCAAATTCCCAATGGTTCTTTCCTCTTTGGGTGAGACCCTCTGGTCAGAGAATAGCAATGCCCCCGAGCATGGGGAAGTGAAGGCTCATCTCTTCTCTCAACTCCTAATGTGCAGAAACTTTACACCCAACGCCCCCATATCTGAGGAGGAAATTAGTCCAATTGCAATTATAATTACTAAATTACGTTCCTAAAATTTTACTTATTGCAAAGAAGAATTTCAATAGCTGGATTTAATTGTTTGTTATTCCGCAAAATTAAATACAAAGCACAAGCAAACTAAGTCTAGCACCGACAAAGTGCACCTGTCCTGTTCATTCACAGCCGTCAGCTTGATACTGTCTTGCTTTAAACTGCAACTAAATATTTAAAAGTATAAGCAGTTCAAGGATTTCTTGTTAAACCACAGTTTAAGTGATTTAAGCTCAGCTCTGATTTACAAACAATATAGGGAAACAGGAAATCATTGTGAATGAAAAGCAGAATAAGAGCCATTTGTCCTCCAAGTGACGGACAGAAGATGAAGATGAGTGGTGAGATTATCACTAACTGTAGCGCACTCGCATCCGAGGCGCCGGTGGAGCTGCACAGAGATAGGACTGATGGGAATATTAATTCCAGAGTCAGAAATCAGACCGATGGCAACGTGGGATCAAGATTGCACTCATTTGGCTGAGTGTGCAATTGAGTTATTTTATCAGAAGACAGTGCTGGAATTTATCCTAAGGAAAAAGAATAAAGATGTGCATAAGTATTTAGCTATGAAAATATCCGTTGAAGCTTTGTTTACGATATTGAAGAATATGAGACTATCTACAGATGTCCAATGATAGGATAGGCTAAGAAATCTGTCAGACACACCCACACACACCCCCCCACACCCACCCGCCCACCTACCCACACACACCCCCTATGTAGCCAGTAAACAGATTGTTGTGAAGGTATGTTTGTTATCTGGGAAGGATGTTTGCCCTGGATTCTTGCGGGAAGGAGTAAGCTGAGAAACAGGATGCCAAATATTATGTATAGGATACTCCTCATTATAAAAATGTGTCCATAATTTACACGTGTAATTATACGTGTAAGAGGATCTGGTCGTGTATATACCCAAAGTCTAACCATCATCATCCCTGAGTTTGGGGATTATAGGTGATTTTTGTTTTTTTGCTTTTCCTTCTCTGACTTTCCCCTGTGAACACGAGTTACTTATGGAATTAAAAACTCATAAACAACTGTAAGGCGACCAGCCAGGGCATTCCCTGCTTCTCGTATCCTTAAATTCTTTATGCAATTCTTTATTCCAGTGAAACTCCCAGAGTGTTTTTAAGACTATTGATAAATATATTCTCTAAATTAGGTACACTCAAGTCAGGCCATCTACAACATCTGTAGAGAGTGGCTGAAATGCCTTGCTCTGGACACACCCATCGTCTGACCTCAGCTGGAAAAGATGCTCTTCCAATGGCAGCTGGAGCTCACCTGGCTTTGGGTTACCATTCGGCCTACGTGAGGTCTCACCCACTCTCAACGGAAAGGGTCCCGTTGTGGGTTGAATTATGTCCTCCACAGGATGTGTGGAGGTCCTAACCCCCATACCCGTGAATGTGAGCTTATTTGGAATAGGGTTGTGGCAGGTGTAATTGCTTAAGAGGAGGTCCTACTGGAGTAGGGTGGGCCCTGAATCCGACATGACTGGTGTCCTTATAAGAAGAGGAGCGGAGAGACGTGTGGAAAGAACACCATGTAAACACCCAGACACACAGAAGGAAGACGGCTACGTGATGACAGGGGCAGAGACTGAGGTGATGCTCCTACAAGCTGAGGATGCCGGCCGTCACCAGAAGCTGGAAGAGGCGGGAAGGATTCTCCGCCAGACTTGCGGAGGAAGCCTGGCCCTCTGACGCCTTGATTCCTACTAAGCCTACTCTCCATAATCTCGTGGTACTACTCATATAAGCACAGTAAGAAGACAAGTCGTTGTCACACCTGGGGCTTTCTTAGCATTATTGGAAGGCTCAGCTGCTGTGTATCCTGACCCCCTGGCTCACGGTGCACAGCCATGGCCCACTAGGGAGCCTGACTGAAGTGGCCGCGTCACTGCTGGGAAGCCTGCACACCCGCAGTGGCGTCAGTTAGGACTTGGGGACATTTTTCAGAAGCTTCAACATCATCACTGATTACTTGAACTGATGGCAACCGAGCTTGCTGTCCTCTCAGAATTTTCTGGAAGCTTCTTGCTGGGAGCAGCACAAGAAGAGGTGGTGGTGATTCCACCAGGTCCCAACAGGAAACAGAGTTCCCCTGGATCATTTAAAGATAGAAGTTTTGATGAAAAGACTCCTTGAGGGGTGGTCAGGGTGATGGGGCAAACAAGGGACAGTGAGGCATCCAATGGCAGCAGCAGAGGGGCATCAGTCCCACCCCCAGGGCCCATGGAGCTGGATGGGCCACCTGAGGGCAAGAGTTGTGGGAAAGGAGGGAGCAGGAACGGTCACTCCAGCCTCCTCGTCTCGCCCTCCCATCTCTGGCCAGCACCCCCACTGGCCACACTCCACTTGCAGTCAGCTAGTGAGGGCATGAGGGAGATGCAGTGGGCTGAGGGCAGCATTCTGGGACCAGACAGGGCAGGGAAGGGCAGAGAACAATTGATCAGAAGGGTGAGAGCAAATGGGCAGCACAGGTGACAATGAACTCTGGGAATCATCCTTAGAGAACCTAACCGATAGGATGACCCAAGAAGTCATGCAATCCCCTGGTGCTCCGAGAACATTCCTGTAATACAGCTCACCTTTTAGTAGATGGTGATAATCAGTGTGCAAAGATAATTACAATCCAGAAGTCAAGCTTTGGGAGAGCATGGAAGAGAGGCCAATGAATATTAAAAATGAAATGTAACAATGGCCATAGCATCATCACTGACAATGCTGTGGTGTACAGCACTGAGGATGCAGGACAGTGGGCCCCTCCTCCTTTATATCTCTCTGCTTCACTGTAACCCCAGGGGCTACAGAATAGAGGCCTGGGTGTAATCAAAGGCAAAAAGAGGAACCGGGTTATAGTCATTTCTGCCTTCTTCCCTCTCTTTTTTTCCCCCTTTTTTTTTTTGATTGTGGTAAAATATACGTAACATAAAATTTACCATTTTAACCACTTTAAGTGTACAGCTTGGTGGTATTAAGCACATTCAGATTGTTGTACGACCATCACTGCCATCCATCTCCAGAACTCTTCATCTTGCCAAACTGAAACGCTGGCCCCATTAAACACTCACTCCCCCTTCCCCTCCCCGGGCCCCCACCACTCTACCGTCTGTCTCTATGAATTTGACTACGCTGGCGGCCTCTCACAGAGTGGAATCACACAGTATTAGTCTTTTTGTGATTAGCTTATTCCACAGTGTCCTCAAGCTTCACCCATGTTGTAGCACGTGCCAGAATTTCCTTCCTTTTTAAGGCTGAATAAATATTCCATGGCACATCCGTACCACATTTTGTTTAGCCATTCATCTGTTGATGGATGCTTAGGTTGCCTCCATGTTTTGGCTACTGTGAATAGAGCTGCCATGAACATGGATGTACAAATACCTGTTCACATCCCTGCTTTCACTTCTTTCAGGTATATACCCAGAAGTGGAGCTGCTGAATTGCATTGTGATTCTGTGTTTAACTTTTTGACAAGTTGCTCCTCTGTTTTCTGTCATGACTGCACCATTTTACAGTCCCACCGACAGCGCACAGGCTTCCAATTTCTTGACATCTTCGCCAATCCTAATGGGTGTGAGGTGGTGTCTCACAGGGGTTTTGCCTTGCATTTCCCTAACGATCAGTCATGCTGAACCTCTTTTCATAGATGTCTTCTTTGCCTCTTCCATCTTGTACAGCAGCTGTTGTTGAAATCTGCTGTGGTCCCAACCCCTTGTTATCCAACCCCCTTCCCACCATTACCCGTTTGGTGTCCCACAGCACCTCACACGTGCATGGCCGACAGCAGCTCATTGCTCCTCCCCTCGCTCCATCCCACAGCCTGCCTGCTCTCCCTCCTGGATCCACCATCAGGAGCTTGATGGCAGCTCCACCTACCTAGACTCTGCTGGGAACCTCAACTTCCCCTTCTGCCCCCTGAGGGACTCAGGTACCTTCCATTGTTATGCCACTGGGCAGTCTGGTGTCTCAGGCAGTGTGGTGTCCCAGGCAGCCTTTATCTCTCTCTGTGTTGCTGCCATCACCCACTTTATCCCTTAGGGTCCTGTTCCCTATTCCCCCACCTCACCCTAAGCCTGGCTGCAAAACAGAATGTGGTTTTTCCACTTTCCCTCTCTTGTTAACCTTGAGCAGGAGCTCACAATGAACGCCCTTTTTTTGTCTTCAAGACTTTGTTGCCAATAACTACAGGGAAACCGACAAGGGATTAAAAACATCAACAAAGGGAAGTTAGAAACATTCCACAGTCTTAGAAGATTATTAGACCACGTTCCCAGCCTACAGCCCTTGGCTGGCGTCTAGGGTGATACGTGGGAGCCAAGTCTTTTCACCTTCAGTTCTGAAAACCGGGTTCTCTGCCCCATCCCTGTCTTCTGGGTTCAGCTAAGGGGAAGACACCACGACCTGTTTCTCCCTCCCAGATCCTGAATCTGAAGGGCCTTGAGGCAGGGCTTATGGGCTCTGTGCTCTCTGGGACTTTCCAGGTGGTGTGGCTCGTCTTGGCAGGTCACAGGCCCCACCAGTTGGTACCCTTTGTCCTGAGTACTGAGGTGAGGGGAGGCATGGCCAGCCCCATATCCTACCTCAGAGCTCCCAAATCAAGGCGCTTCTCCATTCCTACTAACATGAACCACCATCGTACCGCAGCCTAGCTCCCCGAATGCTTAGTGCTGGCCCCTGGTCTCTGCCATTCGGATCTCCAGTCTGGTCATCTTCCAAAGCAAACAATGTGAGCATGACTTCTGAGCTCACGGGACGCCCCGCGCCTGGGGCCTCTGAGCTCATGGGACACCCCACACCTGTAGCACACCCGGGCTGTGCAAAATGTTTCTAAAGAAGAAATTCAGTTCTGCTATCATCTTGCATAGGTCAACAGCAGCACCTCCACTCAGCCAGACCATCAGCTGCAGGCCACTGCCCACAGGTGCAGTGTCCGGGCGCATGGGTGACACCGCTGTGAAAGACACAGCAGCACTCTCCCACGCGCGCCCTACTTCAGTCCACGGCTAGAGCACTGCAGTGCCTCACGTGGCTGACAGGTCATCTTAACGTAAGCGTTCCTTTGTAATCTTTCTTATACTGTGCAGAGTTACAACAAAATCTTTATAATGCTCTGATAGGAGATGGGAAGTGACCATGAAAATATTGTCTCTATGCAGAGCCTTCTTGTCTATCTCATGGCAAAATGCAAAAAAACAAAAAACAAAAAAACACCACCAAAAAACCTTGAAATTAAACATGAACTTGAACACATTATATTTATTAGGGTACAATTGAAGCTGCTGGACCTGGGAGGTGAGAGATAACTGACTTAGAAGTTTAGCTGCTTCTCTGAAAGCGTCTGGAGAGGAGTGGATTGTGCCTCACCGGGTCATTCGGGGGCCCTATTGCTCTGACATCCTGGCAGTATCATCTTGTCTGCATGGCGGAAGCTGGTTCATCTTCATGTCCACATTCCCTGCTGCAGGAATAAACATAATCCAGGACAGCACTGTGTCTTTAAAGAGATGACCCAGGAATGGCACATCTGCTCACATCCCATTAGCCAAAATTTAGGCTCATGACCACACCTGACTGCAAGGGAGGCTGGGAAATGTAGTCTCTGGCTGGCAGCCATGAGTCCAGCTAAAATTCAGGGGCATTCTGTTACTAAATTTCTATTTTTATGTATCTTATATGATACACACGATATTAGTACAGTAGTACATAGGTAATTTATAAACACACTAATATATCTATTTAGGGGTGCAAGCTAAACTTGGTTTCACCAATTGGAATATATGATCAAAAAAGATCTGGAGAGGGGCCAGTCCTGTGGCCAAGTGGTTAAAGTTCCCCTTGCTTGGCTTCAGCAGCCCGGGTTCGCAGGTTAAGATCCCGGGTACAGACCTGCTCCGCTTATCAACCACAGAGTGGAGGCATCCTGCATATACGGTAGAGGAGGACCGGCAACGGATGTCAGCTCAGGGAGAATCTTCCTCAGGAAAAAAAAAAAAAAGATTTGGAAGCATCAGCCCATGGGATGGGATGTAGTCTAAGCTATACAGAATGTCCCTCCCTCAGGATCTGGCCCAACTCATTTCTCTCTCTTCTTCTCTAGACGCACTCCCCACATCTCCGGCCACGCTCAGACTGTTGGGAGCACCTCACACCCCTGCACATGTTGCTCCCTCTGCTTGGAAGGCTTTCCCCCTTCTCCACATGACAGACGCGTCTTTCAAGACCCAGCTCAAACGCCACGTCTTCTGGGGAGCATTTTCTGACCGTGGCTCTTCTGTGCTTCCACGGCATTCGGGCTGAACTTCTGTGAGAAACCTCCCAGGATGCACTGAGGGGATGTCTTCACGTGTCTGGTGGGCAGAACAGCAGTCCTCCTCCCACTTGTTCAGTTCTGATCCCGGCAACCTGTGAACACATCACCTGACACAGCAACGGGACTTTGCACGTGTGATTAAGTCAAGGATCTTGAGATGGGAAGATTATCCTGGATTATCCAGGTGGGTCCTGTGCCACCGTGAGGGTCCTTGGAAGTGAAAGATGAGACAGCCGAGTCAGAGAAGGAGGGTGAGGACAGAAGCAGAGGGTGGACTGATGTTCGGAAGGGGCCACTAACCAGGGAACGTGGGTGGTCTCCAGGAGCCAGGAAAGGCAGAGTAGTGGATTCTCCCCTGGAGCTTCCAGAAGGAATGCAGCCTGCTGACACCTTGATTTTAACTCAGTGAAAACCATTTTGGACTTCTGAACTCCAGAACGCAAAGATAGAAATTCTGTGTTGTTTTAAGCCCCTAAGCTTATGACACTTTGCTGCTGCAGTCCTAGGAAACTCACACGGTGTCCTTCTCCACCAGCTGTGAGCTCCCACAGGACACATGGGGACGCTTGAGCTGCTGCTGTGTGTCCAGCACGGTGTATACAGCAGATGCTCAATGAGGGTTTGTGGAATGAAAGCAGTGGAGCCAGGGGGCCAGGAACGAGGAGAGAGGGCTGCAACTTCAGACTCAGACAGGCCTGGTTTTGAATCCCTGCTCTGCCACTCGTTATGTGCAACAGCTTTGAGCACATTTCTTAACTCAGGACTCAAGTTTCTTCAGTCACTAGATAACAGATGACGCGTATCTCTAGGGTGTTTGTGAAGATTTAAGAACAGAGGTGATATTAGGCAATAACCAAGGAAAACAGCTATGAGGTGCCACGAGTTTGCCTGCAAAAACGGCCCCCGGGCCTCAGACCCTGTCTACCCCCGCCCTCCTCTTCCCCAGTCTGCATCCTCCCTCCCGGCTAGCCTCCCTTCTAGGAATCCCATTCTTGGTAACGAACTCACCCACAGTCTTGCCCTCTTCCGCACTCTCTCCCGCATCTCCATGCCTTAACCAAACCCGGCTGTCCATGGACACCTGCCCTGTAGACGTCCTCAGTGGGAACGCCTCGTTGTCCCACAGACCCCCGCGTCTATCCTCCGTATTAGTTTCCCGTGGCTGCCATAACAAGAGACGACAAGCTGGGTGGCTTACAACAGAAGACATTTATTGTCTTACAGCCCCGGAGGCCGGAAGTCTGAAATCCAGGTGTCGTCAGGGCTGCGCTCCCTCTGAAGGCTCTAGGGGAGAGTTCTTCCTTGCCGCTGCCAGTTTCTGGTGGCTCCTGGCCATCCTTGATATCTCTTGGCCTGCAACTGCCTCACTCCAGTCTCTGCCTCCATCATCTCATGGCCTTCCCCTGCGTCTCTTCCTCTTCTTATAAGGACACCAGTCACATTGGATTAAGGGCCATCCTACTCCAGTATGATCTCATCTTGACTAATCACATCTGCAATGACCCAATTTCCAAATAAGCTTGTGTTCTGAGGATACAGAATAGACATCAATTTGGAGGGACACTTCCCAACCAGTACACCCTCTTTGCTACTGCCCTCTACCATCCTCCGAGTCACAGTCACTCGGGCAGCTGGCATACAGTCCACCACCACATCCCCAACCTGCCATCAGTCTGAGCAACTTTGTCCTCCGCAAGCGTGACCCATCCAAACCCCAGCCTCTCTGTCCCCTGACTTCCATGGCCCTGCTGACTCGCTCCACACCACTTCAGCCGCCCAATCCTAGGCTGCCCTACTGGCTTCGTCATGCTCTGCAGCTGCTGTCCCTAAGAAACCCACGCATTCATAAGACTTCCTGTGTGGCCAGTCTCTTCTCCTCCAGATTGCATGTCCAGTAACAAATTGCAGGCGCTTGGGTTGTGTCAATGGACAAGATAAAGATGGCTGCCATGGTGGAGCTAACACCCAGAGCGTGCAGTTCTTTCTCCCCGAGAGACCTCCAGGAGGCACCGGCTGTCCCCTCCCGTTGCATCCTCCTGATTCTACTTCCTTCTCACCCTGCTTGGATTCCATGACCCTGTCAGCCACCAGTCAATATCTTAACCTTCCTTGCCCCATTGTCCTTCCTTTGTTCCGCCTGGAAAAACCCAGTTCTGGATGCTCCCAAATGGTGGTCCAAAGGAGTAATCACAACTCCCTGTGACCCTCTGTGGAATAGGGTCACAAACCTCAGCCAGGTGCTCAACACTAAAACGCACACTGCTGTGATCCTCTCAGCTCCTCCCTCACTCTGAACTCATGGCCTCTCCTCCTTCAGCAAGAACTGAAACCACCTGAGGACAACACCCTCGAGCCCACCCCCACCCACCCGTCTATCTGCCTCCAGTCCTTTCCTCAGGAGAGGTGGCCCTCCTGGTCATTACAGTCAATCCCTACTCAGCCTCTCGTCCCAAACACCCACCCAGCTCCACAGGGAATTACTTTTCAGGGAATTAGCCACACTCTCCTCCTCTTTTTCAATCTCTTCTACTGGAATCTTCCATCCTCATTAAATTTGTTTACATCGCTCCCATATTTTTTTTCTCCCCAAAGCCCCCCATTACGTAGTTGTATATTCTTTGTTGTGGGTCCTTCTAGTTGTGTCTCCCATTTTTAAAACAAGAGAAGGGGCTGGCCCCATGGCCGAGTGGTTAAGTTTGTGCTTTCCATTTCGGTGGCCTGGAGTTCGCCATTTCGGATCCTGGGCGCAGACCTACACACCACTCATCAAGCCATGCTGAGGCAGTGTCCCACATAGAAGAACTAGAAGGACCGACAGCTAGGATATAGAACTATGTACTGGGGCTTGGGGGAGAAAGAAAAGAGGAAGATTGGCAACAGATGTTAGCTCAGGGCCAATCTTCCTCAAAAAAAATAAAATAAAACAAGAGGAAACTCCTTCCATGATCTCTTCCCTCCTGTCTAGACTTGCTGCATCTCTTTCCTTGCCTCCATGTCTCCTCGTGTTGCAGCAGCCTGGCTTCTCTGTGCCGCCCCAGCTCTCCCTGAGGTTCCCACCAGCCCCACGTCACTATGTCCTTCAGACACGAGTTTGTCCTTGTTTCATTGGCTGCTCCTGACTCTCTTTCCTGGAGCACACCTCCCTGGATTTCTTGACCAAATTCCTTCTTCCTACTTTTTGGACCTTGCATTCCAGTGCCCTTTGCAGCCTCTTTTCTGCCTCTCCACCCCGGGGTTGTCTGAGGCTCATTGACTTCTCATCCTATACACTTGGCCTCGGCCCATTCTCCAACGGCTCCAGTTGCCATTTGCAGGGGTCTCTGTGATTGTTTCATCAACAGCCTTCCACATCAAAGGGTTGTTCTCTCAGCTAATCACGACTCTTCTACTCCCCTTTCGAGTGACAGGAATGGACAATCTGACCCAACTGGACCTACAGAAGCTTCTCTGGGCTCTTCCTACCACTTTAGATTCTCAGGCTGCGCTCGCTGTTGGCTGTGCAGTCCAGCTGCCCAGCAGCGGCACTGAAGGGCTGAGGACCAGAACCAGGAGAGCAGAGGTGCAATGGCCATGAAAAGATACATTTTTTCTTTCTCCCAAAGGACTGTTCTTGCAAATGTTAAAAAAAAAAATCAACCAAGTAAATTTGAAGATCTAATTGACCTTACTAGATCATTCATGAATGGGACAAGCATCCCATCTAGGAACTAGAAGGACACTTTGAGGGGCTGCAGAAAATGGAATGTTTTATAGGAAGGAGGGTGGGGCAAGGGATCTGCTATCAAAAGAAAAGAAAGAATTGTTTCAGGCCAGGGCCTCTTGTCTTGGGGCGGGGAGGAAATGGCAGAGGTTTTACTAATACCAAAAACTCTTAATCTCAAGTCTGTGTGCCCAGCACAGTAAGCCAATCACTGAGACATCAGTGCTTGAAGATGGAGAAAGCTTTATTCAAACTGGCTAAAACAAGAAGGTGAGAGGATGGGTTCTCTCAAATCTGCCTTCATGAGAGAAGAAGGCGGGGGGGTGGGTTATAGAGCTAAGGGCCTTGGCAGGAGGAGTTTCAAGAAACAAAGGGGAAATCCCTGTTTCTTTCACTCCAGGTAAGTCCTTGGGCAAGCAGACTTCTGGGCATCATAGGCAGCTGAAGGCTGGTTATCTGTGACATAACTTCCTTGAAGGCATTCTCTCAAAACAAGCTCATAAATCCTTGTGACCCTTGTGTCACCTCTTAGGTTATAAACAAGAAAACAGTAAACTGACAAGATTAACTTCTTTTCATAACAAGGTTGAAAGGTCAGGACATTTCAAATTGACTGCTTAAAGGTCACATTCCTGGGAGGGTCTGAAACTGTACTTACGCTTGGTTTGCTGTCATCAGGTTGGGGGTGCATTTTGGGGCCTGTTATTTCTTTTTTTGAACACAAGACATGGTGGGTCTCCACAGCCTGCATGGAAGACATCCTGTGTGACGTGTTTCCTTGCACAGCTGCAGCCAGCCCGGCTAGGCACTGCCATGTATCTCCTCCTTCACAGCTCACTCACCTCTTTACCTCACTCTCATTGGGATGACACTTACCAATGAAGTTCCAGCAAGTAAGCTAAGACTCCCCAACATACAGAAATACCATCCTGCTGTCAAAACAGTGACATAACCACTTCACACCCACTGGAATGACTGGGACCAAAAAGTCAAAAGCCAACAAGTGCTGGCGAGGATGTGGAGAAATCAGGACATGCACACACTGCTGGTGGGAATGTAAAATGGTGCAGCTGCTTGAGAAAAGAGTCCAACAGTTCCACAAACGAGTAAAAATAGAGTTACCACGTGAGCAGTTCCACCCAAGAGACGTCAAAATCTGCGTCCACACACAAACATTCAAGTGTTTATTGCAGCAGGATTGGAGATAGCCAAAAAGTGAAAACAACCAGTTGTCCATCAACTGGTGAGTGAATAAAGGAAGTGTGGTATTTCCATATAATGGGATATCAATCAGCCATAAAAAGGAATGAAGTAGTGACACAGGAAACAATGCGGACGAATATTGAAACATTATGCTAAGTGAGAGAAGCCAGTCACAAAATCACAAAAGCCCGAAAATTATATAATTCCATTCATATGAAACTCCAGGACAGGAGAACCTATAGAGATACAAAGGAGCTTAGCGGTTGCCTTGGGCGGGGGAGTGGAGCCGGGAAGGGCGGGGTACAGGGTGGGCAGGAAGAGAAGAGCTAAAGCACACAGGGGTTCTTTTGGGTTGATGAAAATGTTCTAAAACTGACTGTGGTGATAGTTGTCCAACTCTGTGAATATACTAAAAAACCTCCAAAGTGAACAATTTCAATGGGGGAATTGCATGGTTTGTGAGTTATATCTCAATAAAGCTGCTAAAAAACGGTGACACAGTCTATACTGATTGACTTTGAAAGACACTCTTAATCTCTGAAGAACTGGTTCCACTCTATGTGAAGTACAATTCTACTTGTATGTTTTTTTTTTAATGCACATTTATGCACAGGAAAAATACCTGGAAATACATACCCCAAAATGTTAACAGTATCTCTAGGTGGTGGCATTATGGTTGTTTTTTAAAATATATTTTTCCATATTTTCTGAAAGTTTACAATGAGCATATGATGTTTTTTTAATTAAAAATAATTTGCTTAGCATTCTACCCTATTTTTAAAAATATTTATTATCAATGGTTGTTAATGTTATAATAACAGGCATAGTAGGAATACAGACTAAGGGCAGTAGATTGCTCACAAGATGTCTCAAAGTCCTTAGGAAACCCCCCTCCCCCATCCCATGGTTCTTGTGTGTCCTTACTTAGTGCTTTGGGGAGAAGAGATGGCACTGTGTTTAGTTCATAAGCAACAGTAAACTTTCCTTGTGTAATAGAACACCTATAATGATTAATATAAAGTGGTTTAATTAAGAACTAAATGGTACCCTCATGAACACATTTCCCTAAATACTTAACTCAGAGTAGCTGACTGGATTGGGGAGAAGAGAACCCATTATGTCCAACAGAGAGCCCACATTTACTAGAGAAACTACATGAGTAACAGCTTTACTGGGGATAATAGAGTTTCAAACTCAAAATATTTGAATGTGGTTTCTGATATGGAGGCTGCACCTCCAAGACGGTAACTTCAAATTCTTCCATTGTCCCTCCTCTAGACTGACTTCATTTATGGGATCAGACTTTACAGGCATTTAAGCAAACCACACAGGCTGGAGATGCAGTGACAAACTCTACCTGCACTTGAGGCTACACTCACAGCCCTCGGCAGGGATGGACAGAAAGCAGTCCACAGGCATCCCTCCCAGCTTCCCACAGGTCCACAGGGCCCCGGTGTTTCTCCAGGAGGCCCCCTGGTTCAGAGTCTCAGGACAGATGCGGCAGGAGACGGAGTCAGAGAGGTTGGGCTACGTTACTCTCGGCTTGGTCAGAGACAGCAAGTAACCAAATGAACAAACCTCACCATAGGAGTTAGCTAACGGAATTCAGAGCCCCCTTCCAGGAGAGGCAACATAGGAACCCATAAAATATTCTTGTAAGGTCTGTGCTTGTACATAAAGGGTACTACAACTGAAAGAGATATCGGGACAGTCTGCATAGCTAGGCAGAATGGCAGAAGAAAAAAGATAGAGAAAACTATCTTAGATCCCAGAAGACAGATACACTGATTTCTGTGCTGTAAGGGACCTCTGCACACAGCGACTAGGCAGGTCAGCCAAGAGCTGTCACATCTGCTTATTGGGCCTCATCTACCAGAATAAACCAGTTTTTGAAAGCTGTTGTGCTAACGAGAAGCTTCCTGCATTTGCTGGTGTTTCCTAACTGAATCCATGATATGTCTACATTTCGAGGTCAAGGCTATGATATAGCTGCATCTCCATGAAGTTAAAGCTTGATTTACATCAATGCTTCTCAACCTATGTGTATGGGACTTGAGGCTGATGGCAGGGTAGGGGAGACACAGCACAGGCTTCTGATGGTTGCAAAAGGGATGACTCAGTTACATAGCATCCCACTGTATAGATGTGCCATCATTTATCTAGAGTTTCCCAACTGTTAACAGTTAGGCAGCTTTTTATTTTTTTCGCTATTACAAAGTTCCAATGCTACTGTGATGGTATAAATATATATCTCTTCATACACTTAGGCAAGGTGCAGTGGAGACACTGGCCAAGACCCAGATTATGATATCCCTTTAAGTCAAAACTGCTCTGAACCTTTGGGAACAAAGTATATAGTGAACAGGGCTCAGAGAGGACTATACAGAGAGTGTGAAAGCCTGACTCTGCCCCACCCACAGGGAGAGGTGAGGATGGAACCCCTCCGTCCCACCCACTCCCACTTTGTCTGCATCACGCTCAAGAAAGAAAAGAAGTCACTTTATTAGCAAATGCTGTCTTGATTGAACCTAAGCGTTCGAGAGCAGTTTTCAGTTTTGATCCACAGTGACGGCATGTTTTAAAATTTATTCTCTCAAAGAAGTAGAAAAGATTAGGTTAAGTTCGTGCCAGGGTGGCATCACGGCTGGGTGTAGCATAGCCACACCACAACCAGGCTGTGTCTGGCCCCTAAGTTAGAGGCAGCAATGACCCCAGGCAGTACTAACAAGCTAATGCACGGCAATGTCTTTACACAGGACTTCTGAAGTTTCCCAAGGAAACACTTCTGACAGTCAAGGAATGTGAACGTAGCCACCGTCAGCCTACTTTTCCTTGAAGTCTCCTGTTATCATTACAAATTCATGAGAATTCCCCCCCCCCCAATAAATGAACTTTGAGAAATATTGATACCTCAGGAAGAAGTTTCAGGGGTTTTTTTTTTAACCTTCTGGCATATAGCCACAAACCTCGATGCTGAAGATGCCACACACAATGGTATTTCCTGCTGCCTGAGTCTGTAGGGTCTCTCGGCCATGAGAGGGTTTGCTATTTAGAGCCCAAACTTCCTCTCTCAATCTCTGCTCATCAGCAGACAGTATAAAAGACCACAACCTCTTTCTCCGCTGTTCTTGTTGAAGAACGTCTTAAATAATAGGATCTTGCTCAATAAGATGTGGGTTTTCAACTGGCATGGGGCCTGCCCTCCTATTTAGGTGGTGTGACCCATGTGGCAAACAGGATATGAACGTCAACAGGATAAAACAGTATTTTATTTATTCCTGAGTGGTTTTGACAGTTTGCCTTCCAAATGAAAGACAATTAGAAACTGGAGGAAATTATCGTGTGAATGAAATTTTCATCACTTACATTTCCCTAAAGGATTTTATGTCAAAAAGGTTTCTGAACCCCTTTGGCAGCTGGGAAACAAAGAGTATGTTGAACATCCTTGCACTCACACAAACAACTCTGCGAGCCCTTACAACCTGCCCGGCACCGCCTGGTCACTGCGCGCATGCACTCGCTTTAAAGCACCAGGTATGGTGACCATCAGGTGCCTCGGGAAGCCGGACGGAGAATGGAGGTCAGAGCATCATCAGGTGGCTCGGCAGAGCAGAGAGCGATCACCTGATGACGACACGTACAGGAGAACAGGTTAGGAGAGAGGCTTATCAGCGGCCCAGGTCTGGGTGGGGCTCTAGAGGCCAAGCCGCGCAACCCAGGGATGCCAAGCGGCCGGGGCCGACGTATTTCTGGAAGCGGCTTTCCCGCCTTCCCGTCGGAAGCCGCGCGGCGCCGCCTCCCGCCGGGGGGAGCGGGGCCGGGGCTGCACCCGGGCCAGGAGCGGGGAGCCGCCCTCCCCAGCGCCCGCCAGCCGCGTCCGACCCCCAGCCCCGACCGGTACCCCGGCCTCGGCCGCCCGCCCGCCGTCCGTCCGTCCGCGCTCCCGAGCCGGCGCCGGGCGCTGGATGGCGGTGGCGTGGGCTGACGTCATATGGGCCGCCCGCCCCCGATTGGCCGCGGCCGCCTCACCAGACCGCGAGCGGACGGGCACGCGGGCGGGGCGGGGCGCGCGTAGGCCACGCCCCCAGGCGCGCGGGCGGGGCGCCGGGCCGGCGGGTCACGTGACCCGGGCCCCGCCGCCCGCTTTATAAGCGGCTCCGCGCGCCTGGCGCTGCGGGCCCAACTCCAGGCGGTCTGGGCCGCGACCCTCTCCACGACCTCTTTCCCCGGCGAGCCCGCTGGCGGGCGCCCTTGGACAGGTGCGTGGGGCGCGGCCGAGGGGCCCAGGCCCGGGCGGAAGGGGCGGCCGCCCGGGTGCAGCCAGGATGTTGAGGGCGGGGATGTCGGGGGCGGGCGCCCCCCACCCCGCGGCCTCCCCACCCCTCCCGGCAGTGGGACGGACGGCAGTGGGGCGGACGGCCTTCCTTCAGGGGCTGCGGCACGCGCCCCGACCCTCGGGCCAAGGCGCGCTCTCCGACCCCAGCCCCAGGCGGCACCCCTGACCCCAAGTGAGCCCGGTCAGTGGTCCCCTCCGTCCGGGAGGAGCCCTGTAACTTGTCCTGGGGCGGCCTGCGCCCAGCTAGGCTCTGCCTCCCGCGAACGGGCGCAGTCTGGAAAACTTTTGGACTGGACGGGCCAGCACTTCAGGGTTTATGCAGAGGGGCACTTTTGCGGATGGGGACCTTAGAGGGCTCTGCAACACTCCGGTCACCCAACACCTGGCTGCCGCTGATCGCAGCTGTGTGTCCCTGTGGGTGCCCTTGCCACTCCATCCCCTTGGTACTGCTGTGTCGGCTGCCCTGTCCCGCCGACTCTCCGAGGGATTAGGGAGTTTTCCTGGCCCTGCTGGTGATGAATGTGAGCACACCCTCCATCCGACGGGGCCTTCCCGACCTGCCGTGTCCCTTGGAAATGAGCTTGATGGTGGTCCCCCCCTCCCCGACCCCTTTTTCCTTCTAGGAAAGCCTGCCGGACCCTGGTGACTGATGCCCAGATTGGACGACCACTTCTGGAGCTGTTCCTGTGCTAAGGGCCGGAGGCACAGAAGCCACCAGAGAACCGGTTCCGGAGGGGTGGCCGCCAAAGTGGGGAAAATGATCAACTCCTCGGTGCCCGGCCCCTCCCTGCTGGTGGCCCACAGTGCCCCGGACACTGACCCCTCTCGGGGGCCGCAGAGCACTGGTGTGGGCGGCCGTGGGGCCAGCAGCTGCCACACTAACAGCTGGCATCACCACTTGGTGCAGAGGAGCCTGGTGCTTTTCTCAGTCGGGGTGGTCCTCGCCCTGGTGCTCAACCTGCTGCAGGTCCAGAGGAATGTCACCCTGTTCCCTGAGGAAGTTATTGCCACCATCTTCTCCTCAGCCTGGTGGGTTCCTCCCTGTTGTGGGACAGCAGCTGGTGAGTAGGAATAAAAGATGGTTGTTTAGTTAAAAATGTTTTTCAGCCTATGAGAAACATTTATTTAAATGAAAATGGAACCATCCACAGATGACAAGTGTGCATCTCCCCTGTTTGTGTTTCCGGGAGAACGGGGTGGAGAGGATATCGAACCCCAAACGCTCGTCTCTGGGGGTTGGAGGAAGCCGGTGATGGAGATGAGGTGGGGAGATAATTGGCTGTTTCACGCTTGTGCCAGGCTGACCAGGTCCTTCCCTCTTACTGACCTGGCACTGAGGATGTTGTTGGGGGAGCCCCGCAGCTGTCATCCCGAGCAGCTGCCCCCGATTGGCCGCCTGCAGAACTGGTGAGCGGCGGGACTTGGCTGCCATTGGTTGCCGGCTCAAACATGATACACTGCTGGGTGACTGAAAACAACCCATCACGTGGGCACAGTGGGCAGAGGCGTTGCCAGGGAGCAGCCTCTCCCACTTCCTTTCGCAGGATGGCCAAGTGAACGTGGCCAAAGCCAGGCCTCTCCACCAGCACTGCTGGGAAACTGACCCTGCGTCCAGGGTTAGGTGTGAGTTCTCATAACTAGTCCCAGAGATGCTGTGAAACAACACACGGTCAGTCGAAGGCACAGGCAACTGCCTTCATTTAGTAGAATTTCTTGGTTATTTAGCTGGTTTTATTAAGGTCCTGAATTGGTCTTGGCCCAGAAGATCTCTCAGTACTGCTCTAGTCACACAGCATTCATGGGTTAACAAATGTGTCAGCTGCTTCTGCAGCCCCGGCTCCATCAGCTGTTGAAGTGCAGAGTGAGTAGAAAGCCTTGTCGCAAGCACTGCTCGGTCTGGAGGGCAGGACAACCGTGTGTGGCGTGGTGGGGGGGTGGGGTGCAGGGGGTGACGACAGTAGCACAGGAGGGTGCCCTGCTGTATGCTTGGTGGCTGACGTTCATGGACTTTGATGCCCACGTTCTGTTTCATAGGCTTTGCTCCTTTTACTTCTTACAGCACTGCTCTGCTGTAGCTCCATTTTACAGATGCGGAAACTGAATCACAGAGAGATTAGCTGTGTCCGAGGGGATCCAGCCAGCGAGCGGCAGGACCACTGTTCATAACTCGGCATACTACTTCCTTGGAGTCTGGGTGTGTCCCCTGCTCTGTGGAAGCACGTCACCCTTTCAGCAGACTCACTTAAGACGACAGGAAGGCACAGGCCGGGATGGAGAGCCCTGGTCCTGGCTCGGACAGCCCTCAGAGGGGTGCTCTAGTTATGAAGCAGGAGGCACAGTGTTTCCGTCTTTGTCCTTAGAAAGATGGGACCTTGCTTTGTTTTTCTAAACGCTTTAAGTACATGGCTATACTATTAGATGCAAAATTCTATTTTTCCTACACATTTGGTGCAGTAGTTTCTTTTTTTGAATCAAAAACTTGATCTTAGAAATGAAAGTTTAGGGTTTATTTGTAATTTGAAGCTTCAAGGAATTCTCGGAGTATCTGAAACACAATTTTTCTTACCCTGCTTTTCTTTTGGTAAGGAAGATTGGCCCTGAGCTAACATCTGTGCCGGTCTTCCTCTGCCTTGTATGTGGGACGCCACCACGGCGTGGCTTCATGAGTGATGTGTAGGTCCGCACCCAGGATCCAAACCCATGAACACGGGGCTGCCGAAGCAGAGTGCAGCCGCTTAACCACCGGGCAGGCCCTTACTGGTCTTTTTGACCATCAGCCAAGAGCATAAGGGAAAAATTCCGTAGTACCTATTCATCTATTTAGCTTTTAACCTCAAAAGGTAAAATTAAGTTATAGTGAAGTAAGTTAAAGAGCTGTTTGGGTTCTGTTTTAGAATGAGAACTTGATAAAATGCAATATGAAATTGAAACTGAAAATCTTCCATTTGAATGTTTGGCTGAAACTGTGTTTCTTGTTTCTCTGTTCAAGAATCTAAAGTGGTTACCTCTTTCATAGGACACCCAGGTGGACAGCCGTATGGCTGTCAGGCCTCAGTACCTGGTGACTTTACGTGGTGGAAACCTTGGGTCCCAGCGTTGGTCCTGTGGGCCTGGTCCCCACCAGTCACCACATGCCCTGTTCTTTCTTTTCTGTCTTCATCTTTCCTGGAAAGCCACACCTTCTCCCGTGACTGAAAACTTTCCAACGTCCCAGACCACAGGGAGCCGCTCCTCCCCAATCTGTGTTATATAATCCTCATCATTTCACACACGAGGAAACAAACATGAGGAGTCGGGTCCCAGCAGGGCCAGCTGGGAACGAGGCCCTGTGTTCTGTGCCTGGTCCCCGGGTCTTCCCACCGTTCAGGGCCTGGCTCCTAGGGACAGGTAAAGAAGAGCAGAACCAGCGTGGTGGTCTGGTCGCAGCACCAACCCATGGGGCTGGTGCGGAACGTGTGCTCGGTCTACAGACTAAATGCTGTTCTTCTGGGCGTGTGGCCTTTATGACCCAGACGTCAGGGTGAGGTCAACACAGATGTGCCCAGCATCCCTGCCGGTCCACGGAAGGAATGTCAGCGCCTTGTGGCCTCGGGTCTTCTCAGAAGCTGTCTCCTGGTTGTGAGGTGGAGATGACACTGGTGGAATGGAAGGCTGATTCCACAGGCCTTTGTGTCCTGCACTTGCGGCCTGCACGGACAGTTAAGCCCTCGCTCCATCCACTTCTGTGTTTAACTAAACTGAGGAACAATTTTAATCTTATCAAAACAGTGATTTTTTTTGTTTATACTCAAGGAAAACAAAAATACGTAATTAGTCTCGATTTAGATATTATGTTATAGCAGATAAATTTTCTAGGAAAAGGACTGGTTTGAGTAATATGTTAATAATTGCCACATAGAAATCCTGTGATTTTAAGCTGGTACGTTCGAACACTGTCATCTTTTCTTTCTTTGACAGCTGTTGTCGGCTTACTCTACCCCTGCATCGACAGTCACCTCGGAGAGCCCCACAAGTTTAAGAGGGAGTGGGCCAGTGTCATGCGCTGTGTAGCAGTCTTTGTGGGTATCAACCACGCCAGTGCTGTATCCTTCAGTGGATGTGCTGTGTGCAGAGCATTTTCTTGGGTTATGTGTTGAAGCATTTCATTACTTTTAATGAGTAAATGTTATCTCATAGTTTACTGGAACAATCTTCTTCCAAGTATTTTATTTTAAAGCGTATTGCTTAGTTTACACTTAGTGGGAGTTTTTGAAATGGTTCCTAGAGTCCTTCCAGTTCATTTCAGGAAACGGAGTAATGCCAGAAGCACAGTGCACACATTTAGTCTCTTCCTTGTCAGACGGCGTCTTTCGGTTCCTGAGAGTTCACTTTGTAATTCCTTTTGACCTTTCTACCGTACGTCCTTCCCTTGTGAAGACCTGGTTCTGCGGCCCAGAAGTGGCGAGAGAGTCGCTCTTCCTGGAGCTGCTTCTCCCAGAGGGCCAGTCAAAGTGTGTGTCCTCTGGAATAAGGTTCTTAATAGCAGCTCCCTGAACTTCTGGTGTCCACGGGTGGCATGCCTCACACAGGAGCTAGTGTGTTTCTGTGCAGAAGTGCAGTTTTCAGGAGGATGGTTCATAGTTTACAAGATCTCCAAAGATTGAGTTTCTTTAGCACAACTAAATCATATTTTAAAATCTTAAAGATATTTTTAGAGGTACTGACTCTTAAGTCTGCTCTACCCCTATTTTAATGGTAAGAATGTCAGAAAAGGGTATTATGAGATACTTCAGCTCTGACAGGTTCGTTTTGTCACCGGTTGATAAGCGGTGTTGTGGTGAAGCCCACTGTGCCTCCACAGACTGGCATGTGTGGCGCCCAGCGCCGTTCTGCAGAGGTGTCTTCATGCGGACACTGAGAGAAGAGGACGCTTGCTCAGTTCAAGGTACTGATGAAAACAAGAAATAAGAGCAGGGCCGTGGGTGACTTAATACCAAAATAGGTTGTTTTTTGGCCAAAGTACCAGCAGAACTGTATGGATGGCGTCTAGAAAGTTTACTCGTAAAGTCGTTTTTGAGCCGGTGAGCCAGAGGTTTCAGGTCATCGTGATCACAGAGACCTTGTATCCACTGCTTTCTGCAGCGCCCTGGGCAGATTTGATGGATGGAGAATCCGGTGTGATTCCTGGGCTTTTTTTAACGCATGTGTAATTCCTGGGCTTTTTTTGTTGTTGTTTTTGATCATATTAAAAATCATTAAACTTTTCCTTAACTTGTCCATCACCAGAAATTGGATTTTGCCAATAACGTTCAGCTCTCCTTGACGTTAGCAGCCCTGTCTTTGGGCCTCTGGTGGACATTTGACCGTTCCCGAAGTGGCCTCGGGCTTGGGATCACCATCGCCTTCCTGGCCACTCTGATCACTCAGCTACTGGTCTACAATGGCGTCTATCAGTAAGTGTGTGCTCTCAAGTATCGGCTCCATCCGGAAGCTGTCGCTTAACTTGCATTAGAAAAATACCCGCTAAGCTGAGATGTCATGTTTATTTGGCCTGTATACATACATGACATAGTTTTAGGCGTGAAATTCTCAAAAATGCTGCTTGTTGTTGATTCATATGTGAAAAATGCACCACTCATGGTGTAATGTAGAGGAAAGCCAAGCCGTAGCAGCAGGAAAGCATGGCTCCCCCGATGTCAGCCCCCTGCAGCGCGCCCGGCCAGCACGCACCGTCTGTCCCACTGCAGTCTCACCCCGGGGGACCTGGACTCAGGGAAGGTGACCGCTCAGCCGTGATTTTTCTTTGTCCTCTCTCGCCAGGTACACATCCCCAGATTTCCTCTACATTCGCTCCTGGCTTCCATGCATATTTTTCTCAGGAGGTGTGACAGTAGGGAACATAGGACGACAGCTGGCTATGGTACGTAAGGTTATCTTCGCTCTAACACTGTAGTTAGCAGCTTGACAGAATCGCTTTACGTAGTATGCTGTAATTTGTGTTGATATTTGTCTAGTTGAGACTCAAGAGCAACAATTATTGAGAAAAGTGTATATTAAAAAAAGTAGGTAACAATACCTAGGAAATTGTTTGCTAGGTTATAGGGATTCCGAGGTTTGTAGACCTCCATCCGAGCTGGGCAGGAAGGAGCTGGAGCTCCGTGCAGCTCCTCGGGCCACAGACGGCTCAGAGGCTTCTCTGGACTCAGGCCTGCCGAGGTCACGGCAGAGAAAGGGTTACTGAAACAGCTGAAATGAGTGGTTCATGCTGAGTTTCTGCCCGCCTTTCATGGGGGTGCAGATGATGCTAGGAGAGGGCATCAGAGGTGGATGGAGCCTGCGGCTGCGGAGACCCTACCCCAGGTCGAGGCCTGGCTGAGAGGGGCAGGTGGACCGGGCGCAGGGCAGGGCACGGCACTTGGCATCGCTGGGTGCGCCTCCGTCCCTGGGTGATGGACTCCCACCAGACTGCCCTGTCCTCTCTGGAAAAGAAAGAAGTGTGCCCTCCGATGGCACGGAGCCGGTTCCTGCGAGCCAGAACAGCAGCTGAAGTCGAGGATAATTGGAGCAGTTCTTTTGGGTAGTTAAATTTGAGCACTTAACCAAAAGAAAATTAAATGGGGACATTTAAATGTTGTTTCAAGTGGGCTTTGCCCGCAGGGCTTAAATAAAATGAACTACAGAAAGGAAACTGGAGTCTTATAAGGGCCATTGCCCTCAGATAAAGTCTGGGGCTTTCTCAGAAAACTTATCTTGGTCCCTCATGTGCTATTTTTAGAACAGGACATTTATTTGTGCCAGCTCATCCTTACTTGTGAGAGCTAGATTTGAAGGCTGCTTGGCCATTTCACAAAAATAGAAGGAGTTTCAAAAAGATGGACTTTAGAATGTTTTCCAGTGGTTCCTGAGGCTAAGGCGTCCTTCTCTTCACCCCTTTGTAATTCTCTGTGGATGTGGATCTGCTGCTGAAACAAACAGTCTCCACTGGAAAAGCTTTGCTTCTCGGGTCCCCTCTTGAGCGTCCGAGGGCTCGTCTCGTCAGACAGCCTCAGCGACGCACTGGGCTTCTCCCTCCTGTCTGCCTCCCCTCCGCCCACCTTCTCAGTTGTCCAGGTAGAACCAGGCAACCCACGATTGTTCGACTGCTTTGAGAGTTTTATTTCAGTGCTCTTTAGGAGAGAATTGTTAGTAAGGCTTTTGGGATAAAAGTGTCCTCAACCAGGGTGACTGTTCATAAACTTGGAGTGTGAACCACATTGAGCGAGTTACTTACTTTTGGGGATGATGGGCTGATGCTGTTATACTTTTATGATGAAGGTTTTTTTAACCAGATTTAGGAAATAAGCATTTTTTTTTTAGTAGAAGTAGAAACTTGACAGCATGCACAAGTTCTAAACTTCTAGAAATAGTTGGAGGAAACTTTTTAAACGAGTTGCACAAATCACACCTCTGCAGTAGTTTTACTGTGTAATCCTTGCTGTGCTCCCGCCATCTGTATGGAAAAATCTTTAAAGACAACTTAGAAGAGAATAGTTGGCATAATTCTCCCTTACTTAAGCTTTCTTTTCTTCCTTTTTACTCTCTGCAATTGGGGGAAACTTACATCGGGGCCTTCTTCTTGTCCCTTGGAGCTGGCGGAGAGTGCTTATGGCCTTCCCTCTGAGGCCGTCCAAATGGAACAAACTTCGCCCCCTGGGCCCAACCCCACCTCCTACACTCTCTACCCGTGGCGATCTGATCCTTAACCCCTGGGTCCCAGCTCAAGGAGAAGTAGCAGACTTCTCAGAGCTGTGAAGCTTGGCTCACTTGAAGGAGGCAGGCCCTCCGCAGCCCCAGGAATGGTCACAGCTGGTTCTACCAATTCCGCCTCCGCCCATCCCCGGCATCTGTCCACGGAATGAACTGGTGATCGAGAGTGGCCCCTGCAGGCTGCTCTACGGGCGGAAGAAAGTGTGCCCTGTTCCCAGGACTTCCCAGCCCAGTGGAGAGCACAGTGACACGTGTGAATACATGTGAAGCTGTCGTCAGTTCTGTCCGTACCTGTATTTCTGCCGCAGAAAGTCAGGCGAGCGACTGCGCGGAGCGGAGCTCTGTTATAGTCACTTGAGTGAGTTTGCAAAGGCCTGGGAGTGAGGAACGGAGTTGGAGGTAGAGCTTTGAAGGGGAGGTCAGTCTGACTGGCAAAGAGAAGTGGGCGTGTAGAGCTCACGCCTCTCTAGTAAGAACTGACACGTGTGCTGGGGGACGGAGGAGAGTGGGCTGTGGAGGGGAATCAGAAGTGGCTGTTTCTGGGAAGTAGAACTGCAGGGGGCTTTTAGGGGGTTTCCCTATTCTGCATGTAACAAAAATTTCTTATAATAAGAAATCACTTTTATCATCAAAACCACACCAGCTGTATGTGGGAACTCGATAGTGGTCCCCGGGTAGCAGATGGATGTGTGCGCCATCAGGAGGAAGACTCGCCACACGGGTGTTCCGCGATGTTCTCGAGGCTGCTGCCGGGCTCCCGTCCTTCCCCTCTGCTCTCGCCACTGCAGGAAGCCCAGCACTGCTTTTGACCCCACGGTTCTTTGAACACCGCTGTCGGCTCCCTGAGAGAACCGTGGCGTGAGGTTGTGGATGACAAGGAAGGCGGGATCGGTCCTGCCCAGAGCTCCAGACCCTTGTCCCCCGTCCCCCCTGCCTCGAGTCTGTCCAGCTGGTCTCTTTGCTTTTGCTCCTCTTGGCTTCCAGCCCTCAAAGCATCTGTAAATGACTCTCCTGAAAGCAATAGAGTCTTGTAAAAAGTGGGAAAGGCCCCCATTCTGCAGTCCGCCTTCCAGTGCAGGTGGCTTCAGAATCTTGCACCTGCTCCTCCCCCAGCGGTCCTCCCTGCACGTGGGCCTGGAGTCGGGGCACTGCCCTCCGGGCCATTTCCAAAGGTGACAGACAGCCTTTCTAAACATGGGCTGCTGCAGCAGAAAGACAAGTGCCTGGAGCAAAGTTGTGTTTTTCATGAGGCTGGAATTGGCAAGCGTAGGAAATCATACTTGCTTCAGACTCGGTCAGGGCTGAAGAATGAACAATACATTTATAATAAGGACTGTTTTACAGAACTGCCTCCCTATAACATGACTGTCCTTGCCTAACTAGTTTTTCAGGGGACCTGTTGTTTTGGGGGTTCCCCCACCACGGCAAGAGCAGGAGACGGTCATAGCGGGTTGGAGCGAGAACACTGCTGTGAAGGAGCGGCAGGCACGGCCCACAGGCCCCACCCCCCTGCTGGGCCCGGCCCTGACCCTGCCACCTGCCTGGATTCTGCAGAGAAGGCCCCAGGGCTGCGGGAGCTCTGCCGCGGGAGCCAGGGAGGCTTCAGAGCGGGGGAGCCCTGGGCTCCGTGCGTCCTGACAGGTCGGGGAGTATGCCCTCGTTCAGGCTTCTGTGTGGTGTCCCAGATCGTGGAGAGTGTTGATTGTCCCAGCAGGTTTTGGTGGAATCTTACAGTTTAGGCTGTGGCGTGGAATCTTGCCAGAATCTTCCTATCAAAGAGAAAGTTAGACATTTTCAAAGAGCGAGTTAGAGTACTTGAGCCTGTATCCTTAATTATTTTCTTTCTTCAAAGAAATGAAAAAAATTAACAACAGTTGTCTCATTTGTAAAAACCAGCTGACTCTGCTCAGAATCTGAAAACTTATTTCCATCCCGAAAACCCAGGAAGTTGCTCAGTGTCTTAGGAATGGATTGGTCGCTCCTCCTGTCCCGTGCTTAGGCTGTGCCCACTGAAGGTCATGCGCGCGGCTCGTCCCTCCTGCTGGAGCGCCCTTCCCCACGGGCCCTCACGCGTGCTGTTCAGGCGCAAGTGGCACTGGCTTCGTGTTCCAGGGGCCACATTGAAGAAGGAACTCGTGGTTTAAAATTGACACCTTCACCGAGTAGGGCTTTGTGACGGGATGTTACTGGAGTGAGGAAGATAGAAATCTGAAGGTGAAGAGATTCTGAGCTTGGGCGCTCAGTCAGCACTGGGGCTGCATCTGGCCGGTCCAGTGTATCCCAGGTTCGTGTTCCACACTGCTGCTGTTTTCCCAGTGCCCTTGAATCCTGCATTCCATCGGCCTCTAGAACACCTCTTCTATTCCTTCCCACAGTTCCCTCCCTTAAAAAGAATCATAATTACTTGCAAGGATTAGCCACGCCCAGACGCTGCATGGTGGCTTTGCTCACAGTCAGATGGTTTGAGTAGCTTTTACTATGTGGTCTTTGTTGTCAGTCTTGATGTTTAAAAGAAAATAATGAGTCTGCAGCCTCATTTTATAGAATTTGTATTTGTTGCTATTTGTAGCTTAGCCTTTTCTCAAGAAATGTAAGGTGTCACCTGCCACAGTGATGAGCATGGCTCTGCCCTCTGCAGCCCAGACCCCAATGCCTGGTCGCAACCCCCGGGCAGTGTAGAGTGGGATTTGCCCATCCTGTTTGTGATTGACCCAGCTCAGCCACTAATGAGCGTGCTGATGCAGTGTGAGCGGGTGTGAGGACTAACGCTCATTAGCACTGCTGTACACAAGGTATTGTGCTGACGTTTTCGTTGTTAGCTGATTTAGTCCTTGCAACAGCTGGAAGTGAGCACAGTTACTGGCCCATTGTAAAGATGGGGAGAGTGAAGCCTGGGGCGGGGAGTAACCTGCCCAGGTGGGTGCGGAGAGCATTTGAACCGTGCTGTTCCTGCGTGCGCCGTCCTGCCTTGACACAGCTCGCATCTGTCCCTTGTCCTGCAGGCCCTCATAAGTTTGGGCGGCCGTCCTGGGTTTCCCGCAGGCGCCGACCTGCCCCGTGAACTGTGCTCCCCTTGGGCGGCTCTCGTGGACATCTGATGTTGCATCTGGCTCAGGCTGGTTGTCCGCTCAGGGCGGGGGTCCCTTAGGGTCTTGCACCCACACCACACCTCATTGTGTGCACCCACGCTCTGACCATGGCTCCATGTGCTCTGCCTTCTTCCCATTTCCAGCACGTTGGTGGCCCGCCGCGCTCCCAGTGGCGAGAGTCTAGCCTTCTTCCCATTTCCAGCACGTTGGGGGCCCGCCGCGCTCCCAGTGGCGAGAGTCTAGCCTTCTCCCCATTTCCAGCACGTCAGTGGCCCGCCGCGCTCCCAGTGGCGAGAGTCTAGCCTTCTCCCCATTTCCAGCACGTCGGTGGCCCGCCGCGCTCCCAGTGGCGAGAGTCTAGCCTTCTCCCCATTTCCAGCACGTCGGTGGCCCGCCGCGCTCCCAGTGGCGAGAGTCTAGCCTTCTCCCCATTTCCAGCACGTCGGTGGCCCGCCGCGCTCCCAGTGGCGAGAGTCTAGCCTTCTTCCCATTTCCAGCACGTTGGGGGCCCGCCGCGCTCCCAGTGGCGAGAGTCTAGCCTTCTTCCCATTTCCAGCACGTTGGGGGCCCGCCGCGCTCCCAGTGGCGAGAGTCTAGCCTTCTCCCCATTTCCAGCATGTCAGTGGCCCGCCGCGCTCCCAGTGGCGAGAGTCTAGGGCAGGTTTGCTTAGTGTCTTCCTCTAGCTTGAATTTGACAGGTGGCAGTGCTTTCCTGTCACCAGTTCTTGGAGGGCTGTGTGTCCCGGGGAGGAGTGAGCATGCCCACGCCTTACGGGCCCTGTGCACGCCTGGGCGCAGGAGAGCATCTGTGGTTTCGTAGGTGAGCTCCTCGGCTCGGCTGCATCGGGACGCACGGCTGCCTGAGGGGGTGCGTGGAAAGACCTGGCTTCAGGGAGGAGGTGTTTCCCGAGGGCCCTCTTCTGCCCTCGAGGAGCTTCACCACCGCGGGAGCCGGCTGCGCCCCCTGCCCGTTCTTCAGTGGAACATCTGTCCTGTCTCGAGGATCTGCCAGGCAGTGCCTGGAGAGCAGGAGCAGCTGTGGGTGTGCTGCAGGGTTTGCTGAGAGCCCCGTGAGGAAGCATCGAGAAAGGGTTTAAGGCAGAGTTCTTCCTCAGCGTTATGAAGCGTGCCCTATTTCGAACATAGGTCTCACCAAATTGCTGGTAGCAGAAGTTCTAATGGAGAAACCAGACGTTAACATAGGGTTATGGCAGAAAGCTCCCCTTCCTCAGGTAAACAGCCTGATTTTGTACCCAAGAGCGCCCGTCCCTGGATTGCAGCCAGTGAGAGCCTGTCGGAGCCCCTGTCATCCCACCAGCATCACTGTGCTCAATATGACCAAGCGTGTCCTTTCCATGGGCACAGACATGGCCGCCCTCTCCGCAGCGGCCCCCACCCCGGAGCAGGCTTCCTGCTGGGCTGCAGCGAGGGGGCCCGGGTCTTCCAGGTGCCTCGCCTGCCTCCCGGCCCAGGGTAGAGGAGCTCACGGTGGGGGGCAGCGCGTCTTCTGCCCCAGTGTGTTCCACGGGCCTTGTCTCCGTCACCTTACGCCGTCAAAGGAAGCGTTCCTCTTTCACCTTTTAGGGTCCTCTGAATTGCTGATGAAAATATGTACACCTCTAGTGCTGATTTCCTCTCGCTCTTTTCTTCTCTGCACATAGGGAGTTCCTGAAAAGCCACATAGTGACTGAGTCTTCAAACCCACCGATTCTGAAGAATGACAAGATTGGGAAGAAACTCTGTGATATTGGATTGTGACAAAGATTGTTTTTTCCCCTCAATAATCTATTAGATTGGGCTGACTGTACAAGTGACACCTGGAAAAACAAATTCACCAGTTTTAGAATAGCAAAGGGAAAGAGTAACTGCTTATCTTGACCGTGACCCTGCTCGACTGCAGCCATGCCTGCGCCTGCCCTGGAGGCCTGGGTCCCGGGCGGGCAGCAGGCTGCAGTGTCCCGAGTATTCGATTTCATTCTTGTTATTAAAGCAAGTTGCCATATTTCACAGCCTTGAACTAAAGCCTAATTACCAGCTCTTGGTTTTGTGTCAGTGCCCACAGAGGGTAGGTCGATGGTGCTTAACAGAGATTAAGTGCGGTAAAATAGGAATAATATTTATCCAAAACATTTTTAAAAATAGGGTTGTGTCAAAAAAGAGAAAAGCGGCCGCGGTGCCAGCGAGCTTCGGGAGGCCGTGCTCGTGCGCCAAGGTGTGTCACGCTCACGCAGCCACACGCGTGTCCCACAGTGCACAGCTGTGCTTCTCGTTCCTCCCGGGGAATTTTGTGTAGACAATCTTACTGATGGAGAGGTGAGGGAGGCCGTGGTTGTGTGCTGTGATGTATTGGGATTTTCACCTCAGTATTTATGAAGTTTTATCTAGAATCTTCTAAGAGTGGATACCCGTCTGCCATGGGTTTCAGTCTTAGTGAGCCAGACTGTTTGTTGTTCCTTTAGTACTCCAGAAGAGAGATGCCTATTTTTTCCACAGCCCTATGGAATTTGCAATCTGTGATTGCCTTGTAAAAAGATGAGTGCGTATGTCACTACACTAAAGATTTGGTGTTTCTAAATACTCAAAGATAGTGGTGAGCACAATGTAGTCATTTAACGGCACAGACCGTACCAGACCCAATTTGCAAGTATTGGGTCTTAAACTTCAAGTGCAATGTATATGAAAACCAATCTGAGCCTTGTATTCTCTTAAATATTTATTTTTTTTTAACGTATGAGATGTAAAAGAGGGTTACCATTCATTTCAGTGCTGCATGGAGGAGGCAGAAGTCAGCAATAATTTCCTTCCGTTGTGAAGTTGCTTTGTCGGTATGTGTCCACTGAGCCCTGGTCCTTTGAAATACTCCAGTTTTGTGGGTTTAGTAAACTTGTAATTTTTACTTACAAATTTACCTTTTTGTATTTTGCAATTTAAATATTTTGGGTTTGTTTTAAATTCCGTGAAAGAGGCTTGATGAAAAGACTCCGTTGACTCTCAGTCGGCCGTCGGCAGGACGGGGCCTGGGACCGAGTGGCGTGTGGCTGTGGACGTGTGCTCAGCTGCGTCCATGTGACGATCCTCGTTGCGGTGGTTTTGTTTTGTTTTGAGGAAAATATCTTGGAGTAAATTTTAAGTTACTGTAGCTAATTTGTTTTAGAGGAGTTTTGTTCAAAAGAAAGTGGGATCATTCTGAATTTTGCAATGACCCCTTATACATTTTCTGAAAATGAAAACAAATGACTAGCTTTGTGAAAAGACTTTTCAATGAAGATGTCAACATTTTATGAAAAACCACAAGTCATTAGATGAAAGCAGTAATTGAATCTTTAAAATATACTTGATCATGCACAAACAATAAGTATTTTCTCTCTTAAACTGGAAGTAAATCTGTATCTGTTAGAAATAATGTAGCCAAAAAATGTGAATCTGAAGAATTTTTTTGCCAATACTTTATAGCAAGTACATGAACCAAAGTGATTCGAGTTTGTAAAAATGTAAAATAGTATGAACAAATTTGCACTACGCCAGATTTGAACAGGTAGTGAGATTCACATTCACATCAAGTTTTCAACATTGTGTTCTTTTTGCATTCATTTTTTTACTTTTATTAAAGGTTCAAAACCAACCATTGTGTTCATGGGTTTTTATTCTTAAAAATGGGCAGTTCTTTATGTAGGATGTTAGAATTTGGAATGGAAAAATATTTTATAGCTCTTCAAATCTTATTGCATTTCAAAACAACCTCTTGAGAAAATATCACTTGAGTATGTTTTTTCCTTATGGTGGGAAGTGAAGTGTAGTAGAAGCCAGGATTGACCTCCCGCCTTTCCCTCCCCGCTGACTCGGGGAGGCGGCATGTCACGGGTCCTCCCAGGAGCGCTGTCCTCTGTCCTGCAGTGAGAGGTCCCCTTCCCCTGGGTCTAAGGTAAGTGTCTAGGGGCCTCGGCTCCCAGCAAATAGAACCCAGGAAGAGGGTGGAGCATCCTGACCAAGTCCCAGCCAGCCTGCAGGAGGAGCCCTGAGTAACAGCCCCCATGTGGGTGGGGCCCTGAGTGACAGCTAGACTGTGGGTGGGACCCCTAGTAACAGCCCCCCTGCGGAGGGGCCCTGGGTGACAGCCAGCCTGTGGATGGGCCAGTGAGTAACAGCTGGCCTGCAGGAGGGGCCCTGAGTCACAGCCCCCCATGTGGGCAGGGCCACAAGTAACCCTCCTGGCAGAAGAACGGGTCTGGCTGAGGTGCCCTTCCCTGGGGCCTGCTGGATAGAAGGTCGCCCAGGTGACTGGAACGGTGTCATCTCTGCTGTCTCTGATCGCTCCACAAACCTTTGCCCGACACCTGCTCTGCGAGCTGCCAGGGCTGGATGCTGGGTCAAGGTTGTGGGCGAGGGTCTGAAGCCGCCCCAGAGGCTTCGTGCCAGAGTCAGACAGGATCCCCAGTGAACAGTGCCAAGCTGGGATGTGTGTGTGAAGGGAACAACCAAGAAAGGGAGGCGGTACTTGAATCTTTAAAGAAGTACCTGCTGTGCGTAATTGGGCACCTTGCGTGGCCTTACTGCCAGACTGGGAGCGCCATCTCTCTGGATCTCATCCTTGCCACCCGACCCAGGGAACCAGGGTCGCCTCTGGAAACCCCTGCGAAGAACTGATCTGGAGGCGCCTTGCATTGCCCTCCAGCAGGCCTCCCCCTCTCCCGGGGGTGACACTGACTGCGGAGCTTCAGAAGGAGGAGGTTCTGGGAGGGAGGGCGGCCTGGGGGCGCAAGCAGCTCCCTGCCCCAGCGCCCTCCCCAAGGATGCAGGCGGAGCAGCCTGGCCGAGCCAGTTCCAGCGCTGGGCCACTGTTCCCTGGACTCGCTGCGCCCGCGTGTGGCTCCCCAGAAAGCAGCCCCAGAGCCCCTCAAAATGAAAAGGTGCCTAGACTTCCCCGACCCTTCGGCTGTGTTGAGCTTCTGTAAAACGTCATTTCCGTTGTGAAAGAGCATTTCAGTGACAGGAGAGACAGGCCTTACCCTCAACCCAATACGTCTTAGAACTCATTCCAAGCCGACTGGTTTCTACCACCTCTAGGATAAAACCCGTCGTGTGTGGGAACACTGGTGGAGCCGATGGTGCAAACCTTTCCCTCATCACAGAGACGAAGATCCTGCCTGAGATTAATCCAATTTATGTGGATCTAACAGTAATGCCCACCCGAACTAGTCTAAATCTGGGTTTTAGAATAAGCTTGAGGAGTGGAATGTTTCCTGGACTTTTTCTGGCCAGTGAGCAAGTCACTGAGCCATCCCATTTCATTAAAGGTAGGTGTGTGCTTCACAAGAGGTTTTCTAATTGATTCTTTTCACATATTTGGACAAGGGGCTCCAGATAGACAAGGGTGCCGTGTCAAGTTAGCCAATTTTCAGTCACCTGCGGTCTTGCCTAAGGAGTGTTTCTGGAAGCTTGGTCTAAAGCCTTGAATCAGATATGATCACCTTCTTTGGTGCCTGGTGCTCTCCCACCCTTGAATGATAGAGATTCCCTTTATCTTGGAGATGAAAAGAGACGAGGGAAGGGAACCAGCTTAGATCTAAACTTGCCTTTTCTACCAAATGTGTTAAAATAGACTTTTTGCTAAGATTGTTCACTTTCTGAAGGTTTCACATTATCTCTGTAATAATGTAACTATTTAGCAGATAAAGCCTTAGAGTATGGATATACTCTTTAAGAAGTATTAAGATTATAAAATATTAATAAAGAAATTCAGATTCAGCTTCACGTATCTTACACAATAAGAAGCTGACTAAGTGCCTCCTAATCTACCGCCGTGCTTGCTCGTGGGGAGGACGCGGGCTGACGAGCAATAAATTAGCCACGAGAGGGATTTCATAGATCCCAGAATGCAGCCAAAATATGTGAAGAAAGATGCATGAAATATATCCAGGTCCAAATTGCCAAAGTTGGTGCTCTGTGGATTTTCTGTATAAACCATGCTAAGACTCACACCTGAAGAGTTTCTGACCTGAGCATTTATACACACACCTGAGAATGCCTGGCACAGGTGGCTCTGCCGCCCGCCTGGCCCGTGCTGGAGGGAACCACTGTCCGAGGTTGTGCTCAGGCTTGGTGGGTGGGTCTGGATTTGTGGTTCTGAGGGCAAATGGTAGCATCACATGAAAAGCGCTATTCTGTTGTGTAGGAGAGGAAGACATTTCCTCTACCCAATCTGGGTCCTTCTGGCCTGGTTAAGAATTCAATTCACATGAGCTCAGCACTCTGGCTTCCACTGGACCCTGCAGGCAGAGATCCAGGAGAGAGAGACCGACGTGGTCCTCTTGTCAGGGGTCCAGGATCTCTCAGCTGCAGCAGTCCAGGAGCAAGCAGTGTCCAGCCAGTAAAATTTTATCCTGTTCTGGTCGCCAAACTAGGGGAGGAAGACATTTCCTCTACCCACTCTAGGTCCTTCTGGCTGGGCTACGAATTAAATTCACATGAGACAGAATAACAGGAGAAAATTAAGCAGAAACACTCAGGAAAACTGAGTAGCTCGCCAAAATAACAGAGGTTCTCATCTTGAATACCATCTTCAGCTGAAGACAGAGGAGGATGTTGGGGGTGGGGGAGCCAGTTATGGGAGATTACCAGAAAAGCACAGTAAACAAGAGTCAGGTTATTATGCAGATTTAAGTTCCTGCCTTCTGCGTTGATAAGAGTTTCTAGAGATAAGGTCATCCCCTCTTCTTACCGGTACAGAGAGGGAGACACCTTTGCTGATGGAGATTTCCCTCACAAATGTAAATGTCTCTTACAAAGGGTATCTGCTTTTCAGAGTTTCTCTCATGTCTCAGTTTTTAAAAGTAACTAGCCCCAAATAATCCTCCTGCCAAAGAGGCATATCTTGGGGTGGCCTGTTCTGATCCCCCACAGTTGCTATTCCCATTTATGGGACCTGAATTTTTCTAAGGGCATTAACCCCCTTTTCACTGGTTCTTGTTTTGTTCCCGGAGATGCACATTGTCCAGTTCAGGGAAACGAGGAAGACGACGTTCAAACCCCACACAGCTCAGTGTGTGGAGGAGCTTTTCTTGATAGAATCTAGCTCTTATCTTTTATGTCTTCTCTCGGGAAAGTTTTCCGTTTAAAATTGCACAATTTATTCTTATCCTTCAGACCTCAGCCAAAGTGTCATTTTCTGACTTTCCCGATCTCATCGAATCTCCCCAAAGTTTCTAGGGCCTGTTCCCATGGCCATTTCAGCTGTGACTGCACACGTCCTTCAGTGGTGAGCCCGAGAGGGGAGGCATTGTCCCCGGGCTTGTCACCCCATCTGGGGCCTTGGGCTCTGGCTCACCCTCCACAAGCTTGTGGGAAGAATGTTGAAGCGGATTCCTCCACTGGGGCGCGCATCAGCCGTTCAGTAGACGTGCTGAGCACCTGTTCCCTGCTGGGCAGCGGGCACAGACTCAGGCACATGGACTGTCCACCATCACATCCGCCTGGCCCTTGGGCCCTTCCCATGTGTGACCTCCAGTGTGCTGGGAACAAGAAGGTCAAGTTGGAGGCTCACTCAGAAGGGAGCCAAAGAAGGATGCAGGGAGGGCTCCTCCAAGTGGAGCCAATGGTCTTAGTGCAAGGTTGTCTTCCTGACCACGCCCCAAGTGAGACTCTGTCTTGGAGGGCCCTGTCGCTGCGGCACATTCTCTGCGTAGTGGGCTGTCCCGGCCCTTTGGGCTGCTCTTCCCAGGCGTGGGGTGGGTGGCACTGGGCCGTGAACCCTCACCTGCCTCGCGGCCCCGGCGCCAGCATCCACTCGCCAAGGCTGGTGGGGCTGTCGGGATCAGAGCCTGGGGTGGCACTGACCACTAACTCAGTGATGTCGTTGCAGCCCTCGGCCAGACCCTAACTGCCCCTCGCCCTTCTCAGGTGCACATTTACACCCATAGACCCTCGGTCTTCAAGGCCTGCCTACTTTGACATGTGCCACCCTTCAGACTGTCTCAATTGCCATCTGTCTTCAGACCCATCACTTTCTTTCACGACCAGGGGCCTACTCACCCTGGCCAATCTGACCAGCTGGCATCATCCTTTCTCCTAATTTTGCGTCAATCACATTAGTCGCAAAGACCCATCGAGGTCAGGGCCAGTGCAAAAGGATAGCTCTGAGAGAGTCCAAGGTGAGGAGAGCAGCTTGACAGGACCCCTTGAGTCGGCCTGTGCTCCTGATGGATCGCTGCCCGACGCCTGGTTCCCGCCAGCCCCAGAGAGCGTGCGAACCTGCACTCAGAGCTGTGTGTAATCAATAGCCCTCCGCCTGGCCGACTTATGGGGCCAGTTCTGGGGCTCACCTTCTCCCGCTCTATCACACAGCGCCATTCACGTCTTCCTCAATCACCCAGCCAGCTGCGAAGCTGGCTGAGAAAGGTCAGCGTGCCAACAAATCATTGGAAAGATTGTTTCAAAGCTTCACAAATCCGAAGGCGAGAGACTCTGTACTTATTACCCCTTACAGGATTAGACACAAGCTTCTAGTCCTTTTGGAAATCCAGGCACATGGGAGAGCCCTGTCTGAAGATTTTTCATAAATGAAATTGTTGCATTTCCTAAGATCCATGTACGACTACGGTAACGTGCCGCATAACGACGATTCAGTCAATGACGGACCACATGTACAACGGTGGTCCCGTAAGATTAGTAGCACATAGCCCAGGTACGTAGTAGGCTGTACCATGTAGGTTTGTGTCAGTGCACGTATGATGTTTGCACAACGATGAAATCACCTAACAAGGCATTTCTCAGAACGCACCCCCATCATTAAGCGATGCATGACTGCACTCGCAATTGTACAATTGGTCATTTAACAAATTAGATAAAATGTTACTGAACACTCAAAGTGTGCCAGAAATTACCCTGTGTGTATGGGGAGCAAAATACATTCCTGCCCTGATGGTGGCTGTCAAAGTGCACCAGCTCACCAAGGAGACGTGGTGCACACTTCCGGAGCCTAAGGCTCTTTGGGGACACTCTCTGTTTCATCGAAGTAACTCCAATCCCTGTAATAGACATTCAAAAGAAATTTAGGAAGGAAGGAAGACGGGGAGGTAGGTTGTCAAACGTTAAGGGGTCAGACATTGTGAACCCAATTTTTAGCTTCAAATAGCCTATGGTTTAAACCTGGCCCTTGAACTTGAGCCTGGCCTGTGAGTGAAGAGCGCCAGACGATTATCTGAGAACTTGGCCCTCCACAAGGTGAGCAGGAAGAGAAGCAGAGAAAGGCTTCTGCTTTCCAAGTAGCCTCGCCTCCTGTTTCCGCTCCAGCGCTCCTTCCACAGGGAGCCGTTTCCTGGGGATCTCTCTGTTCCTTACCCTGTGCTACGGGCTAAATCGTGTCCCCGAAGGCAGATATGTGGAAGCTCTCGCCCCAACACCTCAGAATGGGACCTTTTTCTGGTGTTTGCAGATTTAACCGAGTTAAGATGAAGTCATTAGGGTGGGCCCTGATCCAAGGGGACTGGTGTCCTTGTCAAAGGGGAAGCGTGGACACAACATGCCCAGCGCAGATGATGTGAAGACGCGTGGGGAGGATGCTGCAGAGACGAGGACTGGAGCGACGGGTCTGTACACCGAGAAGCAGGAACGCCCGAGGCTGCCGGAAGCAGGACCGAGGTCTGGGGCACATCCGCCCCACGCCTTCAGAGGCAGCGTGGTCCTGCCACCCCCTGGCTGCAGACTCTGGCCTCCAGAGCTGGGAGACAATAAATCTCTGCGATTTTTCATTTCCTACAACAGCTTTTACTTTTCCAGGAGCTTAAGAGAATATTCCATTTACTCCTCCATTTCACCTGAACTTCTGGAGTTTCTAAAGCTACAGCCAAGCTCCTTTCTTTCCTGTACAAGCACACTGAAATCTAATCCAGATAATCCATGCTCTCCTAGGGTAGGATATCCATGCTCTATTCTAGATAGTTGAAAACGACAGTGAATATTTGCTATAGAAGTCATTATTCTAGATTTCTGTTATTTGGGAAACTCTCTTATGTGGACCCACTTTATTTCCCAGGCGGTTGCTCTGTAGGAGAAATGGATGTAAGGTGGTGCCCTGAGGATCACAGGGGAACAAAGACCCAAGTCAAGGAAGGCAAATCCTGAAAAGGCTCTAAATGTGCGAGTATTTGTGTAAACATAATTGGCTCAGATTAAGACCAGCACTAACCAGGTAGAATTTCCACACCCAGTGTCAAATTCTCCTGCTGTGAAGATCAGTTAATCTCCTCTCTGCAGCTGACCTTTAGGGCAACTGACTCCAGAAAACAAAAACAGCGAAAGCCCCAGACAGAGATGGCCTCCCCTGGGGGACCTCACCCCACAGTTGGTTGGGAGCCAAATCCCCCGTCCTACACCCTACAGCTGTCCCTTCCCAGGGGGCCCAAAGGCTTCTTCCCGCGGAAATACGTGGCTGGAAGTCCCGTCCTAGGAGCCACCCACATCCAGCCCTTCCCCACCTCTGCTTCAGAGCTGAGTTGCTGACGGCAGAGAGGAGCCTGGATGTGCTGAGCCTGCGGCCATGGTGGCCCTCCGTCCACCTCTCCGGCCACTCCCAACTCCAGTGTCCAGTTTAAGCAGCACCAGGTGCCCAAGCTGTTCCTCCCACTGGTGAACCCCAGCACTGACCTCTGGGCCGGGCGCTGCTCCTGGTGAGCCCTGACAGCCAGTGTGGCGAAGTGTGCGGTACTGTGCTGTCTCCTGGGCTCCTCGTTGCTCTCCTTCCCTTGCACTGGGGCGCTCTGTTGTGATAAAAGGGGGGTGAGCTGTCTTTGTTGGGCTCCTGCTGTGAGCACTGTGCACCCCAATTCCCGTCACAGGGCCTCCCCCAGCAGCCCATGCCCTCCTGGAGGACAGCCCTGCCCCTCTCCCCAGCCATGTCCCCCGCCCCAAGAGCTAAAGCTCTGATTTTACTGATGGCAAGGAACCTGTGACTATGGGGAGGCCTGTGCACTTCCCACTGCCCTCCTGGGTTCTCCCAGAGCTTCTGGTGCCGTGAGCGGGAGCCCACCTCTTGGCACGGACCCGTGAGGTCTGCTCCCTCTGCCTGAAGGCGTTCATGTCCTCTAAGCCCTGCTCTCTCCACAGTAGATCCTGCAGGGAGCCGAGGAAAGGAGAACTGGGACACTGACTCCTAAGACCAGGCTCAAGTCCAGGGCTCCCCCTCTGCATAGCTGACGATTTCTCAGTGTCCCACTTTCCTCATCTGGGAAATGGGGATAATAATAGTACCTACCTCATGGGGTCTGATTGCCTGGCAAGAGGATAAGCTCACCAGTGTTAACCATAATCATCTTCATCACCACCATCGTCACAACATCATCATCATCATTATTGTCATCACCATCAGCATCATCACATCATCATCATCATCACCACCATCATCACAACATCATCATCATTATTGTTGTCACCACCATCATTACATCCTTATCATCATCACCATCATCATCATCATCATTGTCATCACTATCACCATAATCATCACCTCATCACTATCCTCATCTTCAGCACCATCGTCATCATTATTGTCATCATCATCATCATCATCTTTGTTGTCATCATTTCCATCATCACATCGTCATCTCACCGTCATCACCACCATCATCATTGTCAACATCATCATCATCATCTCTTTACTCTTTTTACTTGCTCTACCCACCTTTGCTTCCACAGAGGAGCCCATGAGGAGAATTTTATAGCTCACTTTACAGGATCCTACTTCTAATTTTTAGGATTACAAACCTGAATCATAAGCACGCAGATTGAGTACTTGGAGAAATAATAACAATCCTTCTTAAGATGGAGAAGAGGTCTGAGCTTCAGCATTCATGAGCATGCACTTATCTTTCGTTAGCTAACCAGCTATCATCTATCTCCCTAACTACCTATCTAGACTGTTCAAATATTTAACCTTATTTTTATGGTTTTTAAAACTTCAACAGTAATATCCGTTCCTTCTGAAAATACCAAATCGTATAGAAATGAATAAAATAAAAATTAGAATTCTCTCCTCTCACTCCCCAGGAGTAAATACAATGTGGTGTGTATACTTAGAGATCTTTTTTGGTATACACAAAAAGTCAGAAAAAAATATACAGTAAAATGGTAGAAAAATTTCAGAAACTATGCTTTTTTTATTATGATAAAAGCCACTTGTCGTAAAATTTACTGTCTTAGGCATTTTTAAGTGTACGTCTCAGTAGTTTAAGTACATTCACATTGTTGTGCAGCCATCAGCACCACCCTTCTCCAGAGCTTTTCCGTCTTCCCAAACTGAAGGTCTCTCCCATTAAACGCTAGCTCTCACTCCTCTCCACAGCCCCCAGCAACTACCATTTGACTTTATGTCTTGATGAATTTGATGATTCTAGAAACCTCATATAAGAGGAATAATGCAGTATTTGTCCTTTGTAACTGGCTTATTTCACTTAGCATAATGTCGTCAAGGTTCATTCATGTTGCAGCATGTGGCAGGATTTCCTTCCTTTTTAAGGCCGAATAACATTCCATTGAATATGTGCACCACATTTTGTTGATCCATTCATCCACCGATGGACACTTGGGTTGCTTCCACCTCTTGGCTATTGTGAAAAATGCTGCTATGAACATGGTGTGCAAAAATCTCTTTGAGACCCTGCTTTCAATTCTTTTGGATATATACCTAGAGTGGAATTTCTAGATCGTATGATAGTTCTACTTTTAATTTTTTTGAGGTACCACAATACTGTTTTCCATGGCTGTTGTACCATTTTACATTTCCACCAACAGTGCACAAGGGTTCCAACTTCTCCATATTCTTGTCAACACTTGTTACTTTCTGTTTTTTTGATAGGAGCCATCCTAATAAATGTGAGGTGAGATCTCACTGTGTTTTGATTTGCATTTCTCTGATTTCATTGATGTTGAGCATCTTTCCATATGCATGTTGGCTATCTACATACCATCTTTAGATGCAGATAAGTAAGTCCTTTGCCTGTTTTTTATCTGGTTAATTTTTTGTTGTTGAATTGTAGGGGTTCTTTATATATTCTGGATTTTATCCTCTTATCCAATATATAATTTGCAAATATTTTTCCCATTCTGAGGTTGCCTTTTGACTCTGATTGTGTTCTTTCATGTATAAAAGTCTTTAAGTTTGGCATAGTCCTATTTGTCTATTTTTGGTTTTGTTGCCTGTGTTTTTAGTGTCATAGCCAAGAAATCATTGCCAAGTCCAACATCATGAAGATTTTCCCTTATGTTTTCTTCTAGGTTTCATAGTTTTGGGTCATACATTTAGGTCTAGGAGTTCTGTAGTTTTGGGTCATATGTTTAGGTCTTTAACCCATTTTGAGTGAATTTTTTGTATATGGTGTAAGATAATGGTCCAGCTTCATTCTTTTGCGTGTGGATGTCCAGTTTTCCCGGAACCATTTGTTGAAGAGACTGTCCTTTCCCCAGGAGTGGTCTTGGCCCCTTGCGGAAGATCATTGGGCCACATACACAGGCTTTATTTCTGGGCTCTTTCTTCTATTCCATTGCTCTGTTTGTCTGTCTTTATGCCAATACTGGACTGTTTTGTTTACCATTGCTTTGTAATATGTTTTGAAATCAGGAGGTGTGAGTCCTCCAATTTTGTTCTTTTTCAAGATTGTTTGGGCTATTTGGAGTCCCTTGAGATTCCATTTAGATTTTAGGATGATTCTTTTTCAATTTCTGCAAAAAATGCCATTGGGATTTTGATAGAGATCGAGTTGAATTTGGGGATCACTTCGAGTAGTACTGACATCTTAACAACAGCGAGTCTTCCAATCCATGAACGTAGGATGTTGAAAACTGCTTTTTTACTCAATAACATATCATGAATATCTTTTCATGTCAATCATGTAAATTTATTCCAAGAGTGTTTATTAAGTGCCTATCGTGTTCCAGAGACTGCTGTAGGAACTTCAGATATATTGGTGAGCAAAACTAAGATCCCTGCCTTCTTGAAGCATCTTTTCTGGCTTTTCTAGCAGGAAACGCTAGACTAATAAAAACATGAACGGTAGAATAGATCAGGAGATGTCGGTGCAACAGGAAGGAAAAGGAGAGCGAGTCAGGAGAATTAGGAGGGTGGGCAGAAGGTGGGTCGCACTTTTAGGGAGGGTGGTTGAAATGGAAACCATGGAGAAGGCGGCTTAGCTGGGGTCCCCAGGAAGCAAAGCCAGGGCGCAGGGAGGCCTGGTGCCAACGCTGCCTTGGGAGGAGCAGTCCCAGGGCCAGGAGAGTGAGGACGGAGGGGGGCAGGGCAGGCAGCAAGCCAGGAGAGCTGCGGAACACTGCAGCGCCAATGGGCCTGCCCTGCGGCCGTGGAGAGGCGCACCAGGCGTTCAGCCACGCAGGGCACCTCCAGGCAGGTTGGGTGGGAAAGCCACGTCTGGGATGGTCCATTGGAGAGAGCAGGAGAGGGGTCTCGCTGCCTGCTCTCTGCTCCTCCGTGAACTGCAGTTGCTGCGTGGGAGTCATGCCCCACACGCCGGCACTCTGCTGCTTGGACACTTGGGCAGCTGCTGTGGGATCCAGATCCGGTGTGCTCTGACTTGGTACTTTAAGTCCAGAAAGGGCAGGAGGAACTAGAGGCTCCAGGCGTGGCTGGCCAGCCTCAGGTGGTGGGGCCTCCCTGGCCCCGGAGAGTCAGTCTCCAAGCGGCAGGAGCTAGGCACGTGGCCATGGGTCTGAGAGAAGATGAGGCAGAGAGACCTGGGGAAGCATGTGAGGTGCATCTGATGCAGACCATTTACTGCATTCCTCTTAGGTCAGTCTTGGTCTTTTTTTTTAGTGAGGAAGATGGGCCCTGAGCTAACATCTATGCCATTCTTCCTCTATTTTGTATGTGGGACACCGCCACAGCATGGCTTGATGAGCTGTGTGTAGGTCCACACCCAGGATCGCAACCCGTAAACTCTGGGCTGCAGAAGCGGAGCATGGAACCTAACCACTATGCCACCGGGCTGGCCCCTCAATCTGGGTCTTTTTAATAGCTGCATACTCTTTTATAGAATAGACTTCAAACTATTTAAACTTCCCCTCTAGAGAGCATTTGGGTTGCCTCCAGTTGTTCGCCATCATGAACAACGGTCAGGCAGACACACTCGCCCATTCAGCCTCGTCAACTTGCCTGAATATTTCTATTGCTAGAGCCCGAGAAGTAACATTTCTGGATTTACAGCATGCACGTGTCTGATTTTTTGTGGATACTGTGAAATCTCCCTTTGAATACATTGTACCCATTTACGCTCCCATGGCCGAGCGTCTCAGCCCACCGCACACTGACACTGAACAGCTTTACCTTGAAAATGCTTGTCAATCAACGGGTGAAAACAGTTCCTCTTTTTTGTCTTGCGTTTCTCTGATCCCTAGTAAGACCGAGAATCTTTCAGTTTGTTTATTCACCATTTGTGTTTCTCTTGTGAACTTCCTCCTCATCTCCTTGGCCCATTTTCCTGCAAGGTCGATGTTCCACAGTTGTTACTGTTTCTCACTTCAAGGGCCTATTTCTACATCAGGGATGTTAAGTCTTTTCTTTGTCTTTCCTGGACGGGGTGGCCACCCATGCCCGGTCGCCTGGCCAGTCCCAGCTCATGCCTGTTATCTTAGCACGATTATTAACAGCTCCCTCTTCGCCCGCTGTAGCAGCGATACACGACGGCTGATGTAGCACCTTGCTTCCGTGTGGCTCTCTCTGGTTCCTGAGTCTTGTTTCCAAAAGCCAAGAATAAGAGAGAGAGAGAGAGTACAAAACAGGGGGCGTGGAAGTTGCCTGGAGCTGTCTGCCTCTGGAGGAAACCGGCTCAGGTGTCCTTAGCAGGAGACTGTGCTCAGTTTTAAGAAGAATCACCAGGATAGACTTTCAGCCCTACAAATATGTTATTATTTTTTTTTAATATTACTTAGTGTAGACAATTTATAAATGTTTGATGAATTAATGAACCAATGCGTGGAGGCACAAAGCAATAGGCTGTTTCCGTTGGGAAAAGTTTGTTTGGTTTTTTTTTTTAACTGTTTTTTAAAGATTGGCACCTGCGCTAACATCTGTTGCCAATCGTTTTTTTTTTTCTTCTTCTTCCAAAGCCCCCCGGGTACATAGTTGTATACTCCAGTTGTGGGTCTTTCTGGTTGTGGCATCTGGGATGCTGCCTCAGCATAGCCTGACGAGCGGTGCCACGTCTGCGCCCAGGATCCGAATCAGTGAAACCCTGGGCCACAGAAGCAGAGCACACGAACTTAACCACCCAGCCACGGGGCCGGCCCCCAGGATAAGTTTTTAGTTGAAGGTGAAATGGCGTAAACAGACCAAAGAACAACTGGATCTGAACTGAGAGCTCGGAACTGAGCAGAAGGAAGCACCCTCTGCTCTGCCTCCCGGTGCACCTTCCTGGTGCTGAAGGACAGGCCTCGTCCAAACACCGCGCTGAATGCCCTCAGCCACTGCGCCGTCCCATAACCAGCCTCGCCCAGTGAAAGCCGTGTTTGTTCTGGAATCTAACGGTGAGCATGCAAAGGGTACTGATGACAAAAGCCTTACTTAAAGCCACAGATCATTCCAAGGGACAGTGGAGGCGGCCAGTATGGAGGCCAGAGTCACCCAGGCATCCCCACCTGCTGAAGACGATGGTAATCAGCCCAACCAGAGCAGTCATTTATGAGGCCTGCATGCGTGTTGGCCCTTGTGTTAGCACTTTGTCTATATTATCTCATTTAATCTTCATAATAACCCGATGAAGTGGGGAGTATGCCCATTTTAAGATGAGGAAACAGGGCACAGAGAGGTTAAGTAACTTGCCCAAGGTAACACAGCAAACAGCAGAGCTGGGATCAGAAGCCAGGCAGTCTGAGTCTTAACCACAGGTCAATAAAATAATTGTGTGTCTCAACAGATTTTCAATATAGATGAAAATTTGGGGGCCCCTATAGAACAAATTGAGCAAAGAGAACAAGGGAGTGCCTGGTTTAGAAGCTTGAAAGGACGCCTCAGACCCCAAGGTGATGGACTGCATTTTCCCTCTAAGTCATATTCCCTTAAAAACAGCCATTCAGAACCCAGAGCATCCGAGTAAGAGGACTCTGTGCCCCGGAGCGCAGGGACCCGTAACCGAGCTTTAATGCCCGGTCGACTTCACCACTTATGTTGATGCAGAAAAGACCCGTAAAAAGCAAGGACACTGTCACCAGCTGTGCCAGCTTTGGGACTCTCCCCCGAGCCTCTGGCCCCAGAGCCTGGATGATTTCCAGGTACCTGGCTACTGTCAAGGAATTGAAATCGACCCGATCGTCCCTGAGTCACTCCGAATTGTGCCCAGGGGTGGGTTGTGAGTGTGTGTGTATTTTAGGTACACCGTCACCAGGTGAGTTCTCTCCTCGCCTTCAAAATCTCAAGTTCCTGAGAACTGGATGGGGACGGACATGTTGAACGAGCTGGAACCAGGTTATGGCTGGGCTATGATGACACAACGGGCCACTCTCTCCCTGGGGGGCCTGCGCCTGGCCTTCCAGTCTGCAGGGGGCCAGTTAGCTCCACCCAGGTGAATAGCCCCCCACCAAATGTCAGCAAAGCCCCCCAAGCTACTAGGGAACAGATCAAGATCAGGCCCTGTTGAGGAGGGTCTTCCGAGGAGGGCTCCTCCAGCTGTTGAGGTCTTCGCAGCTGCTCAGATAACCCTAGCCAACACAGGAGCCCGCAAGAAGCCACCTCGGGGCATTTCCCGAGGAATACCGGTGCCCTGCTCCCGTCTACACCCGCCCACTTCCATCTCGCTTTTGGGAGTGAGCGCAGAAGCGTGATGGCGAACCAGAGCAGAGGGTAGGAAGCCTCACCTCTCTCCCTCCAGGCAGGTACCAGAGGAACCCTCCCTCCGTCTGTGCGTGGAGCGAAGGGGCCATCAGACGTCGGGGGTGTGGGACGGGAGGAGAGAGGGGACGGGAGGAGAGAGGGGACGGGCAGGACTCACGCCTCCTGGGGTGTGGCCACACTGCGCTCCAGCCCCTGTCCCCGCAGGGGGAAGCGGAGCCCCCGTGGGAGCCCCCGGTCCTTTCAGAGAGGGTGTTGCATCTTCTCTCACCACAGGGATGCCACGAGAGCAGGGGCCCTGGGGCCCCCAGGCTGGTGCGGTTGCAAACACCACAGCAGGGTGGAAAGCGTGCACATTTCACGTTTGTACACGAAAGTTCATACTTCAGCGATAATTCATCCTGTTATTTCTGGAGTCTTTATTACACATATTTACGTTCCTATAGAATTAGATATTTTATTTCTGACCTACTGTGAAGAATTAGTGCACAAAGTTCCTCTCTTCCCCATTTCACTGGACAGAAGCAGAAAACTGGCCCAGGTCACCACAAGCAGGGGTAACCTCGTGGCTCGGACGTGGAGGGGCAGTGGTCTCGCCATAGTGGCTCCGGGGACGGGGCTCTTGAAACTTGCTTCTAACCCCAAAACACTGCCTGTGCTCGTGAGGGTGGAAAGTTGTGGGAAAAACCCCAGACTCTCCCCCGACCCCCACCAGACCTCCGCTCAGCCCGACCCAGGACCCCTCACCTGCCTCCCAACCCCACACACCCAGCCACGCCTCCAACCAGCCTCTTAGTTCCGCCTCCCAGACACGCCCACCCGACCCCAACCACACCTCCTCACCCCACGTCTAGCCCCGCCTCCCAGCCCTGCCGCCAGCCCGCCTCTAACCCACCTTCCAATCATTCACTCTTAGCCCCGCCTCTAACCCACCTTCCAATCATTCACTCTTAGCCACGCCTCTAACCCACCTTCCAATCATTCACTCTTAGCCCCGCCTCTAACCCCACCTTCCAATCGTTCACTCTTAGCCCCGCCTCTAACCCACCTTCCAATCATTCACTCTTAGCCCCGCCTCTAACCCACCTTCCAATCATTCACTCTTAGCCCCGCCTCTAACCCCACCTTCCAATCATTCACTCTTAGCCCCGCCTCTAACCCCACCTTCCAATCGTTCACTCTTAGCCCCGCCTCTAACCCCACCTTCCAATCGTTCACTCTTAGCCCCGCCTCCCAGCCCCTCCCGGAGCCGCTTCGGTACAGAGCCCATAGGCCAACCTCCTCTGTCCTGGATGGACAGGGCCCGTCCCAGCCAAGTGAGGAGGAATCGCTGACTGATTCCTCTGGGCGCATGTTCAGGTGCTTTCCCAGAGCCAGGATGCCAGGGTTGACCAGGCCCCGAGGAGCAGACCCCTGCCCAGACCTCACCCGGGAGCGTCTAGACTGGAGCTGGGGCTCCCAGGAGCGTCTCGCGCCTGTGCGGGTGGGTGGCCCTCAGCCGAGAGCAGCTCTGCGGATGGTGGTGAGGGTGCTGAACAAGCTTCGAAGCTCTAACGCCCATGACGACGTGGCAATGAGCACCCGCTCTCATGGCTGTCTAGTCTGTTCCTGGGCAAAGTCGAATCCAGAAGCATTTTCTTGCAGAGTCCTTTCGTTGGTTGGCTTGTAATTTAAATAAAGTCTTCTAATATCTCCTCAATATGGAAGGTGAATTTTTAAATGATCCAAACTTTTAAAACAGATGTTAAGGGTTATTACTGTCATTAAAAATTTATGATTTGTTTTTAAAAATGGATTCACCACATGTGTTAGGCTAAAATAACACCACCCCAAAAGTTATCCACATCTTAATCTCTAGTACCCATGAATGTTACCTGATATGGCAAAAACGGGTCTTTGCAAACGTGAGTGAGTTGAGGATCTCCTGAAGGAGAGATTATCCTGGGCAGGCCCTACATGCAATCACACGTGTCCTTATAAGAAAGAGACAGAGGGAGATTTGACACAGACACACACCCAGGAGAAGACACCGTGAAGATGGAATGGAGAGATGTGAAGAGGCTGGTCCTGAAGATTGGAGTGATGTGGCCACGAGCCAAGGAATGCTGGCAGCCACTAGAAGCTGGAAGAGACAAGGAGCAGATCTCCCCAAAGACTCTGGAGGAAGCACAGCCTTGCCGACACCCTGAATTCTGCCCAATGACACAGATTTCAGCCTTCTGGCTTCCGGAACTGTGAGAGAATAAACTTCTGTTGTTTTTAAACCACCAAGTTTGTGACAATTTGTGACAGCAGCCACAAGACACTAATACATCATGGTAACTATGATCCCCTCCAGGACATCAGAATGCTAGTTACTGACCAGCTGCTCGAGGTGGGGATCAGAGCCATGGGGAACTTCATAGAAAGAGAGCACATTTTAGTTATTCAAAGGACTTGATTTTGAGTCCAATCTCTCATTCTCACTACTTTAGGACCCGCCATCTAATTTCTCAGAGAGTAGTTTCTTCATTTGTAAAACTGCGGGAACAAAAAACATTCACACCACTTACCACAAAGGTACTTGTGAGGATCCATTACGGTGATGGATTTTAAAATTGTTCACACACTGTAAAGCACCTGCCAACATTAAGTGACACACAGTCAGAGAAGGTAAGTCAGTCTCCAAGGAGAATTCTGTTTTCCCTTTAGTTGACATTAAATTTCAAAGATGCTAATAATAGAGTTACTCACTTTTTACATATCTAAAATTAAAATTATAATTACCATCATTAATATCAGTAGCAGTGGTCTAGAAACAAGGACGCATCTTTACTTGTTATCTCTAGAGTAGCACAAAGAAGAAAAGAAAAAAGATTCGACAGCCTCGCAGAAAAATAACGGAAATGTATTAGAGAAGTAATTTAGGCACGATGAATAAACTTTCCTAGAAGCCAAAAGTTCATAAATAAAGATGCACAAACTTCTCATTCTAAACCTTCGTATATCGCCCACCCCGCCCCCCACCCCGACTCCACAGCATGCACCAAAGCCTTAGGTGAGCATATTTAACAGCTACATTGTTCATCTTACATTGTTCCTGCTACAAATTAACTTTGTTATACTGATGGTCTTCAGGAACAGACAGCGCTCCAGACGCACAATTGACAGAGTAATTCTACCACGATGGCAACGATGGTGACGCCGACCCCCGGGCACACTGTGGGCCTGGGATGCGTCGATTCACCCAAGCTAGCAGGAATTCTCAGTTCTTAGCGTGAGAAGCTGGCATCCGGGGGCTCATTATTTGATGTGTTTTATTAGTTACATGTTGCATATATTTTTATATATTAAACTATTTTAGAGTAATAATAAACGGAAAAAGAGAAAACAAAACTTCGTGTGGAGCACCTTTCTTGGGAGGCTCACGGTGTTCTAGCAATTGCACCTGTCTCACGTTTCCTTTTGTCTGATGTTCTCCTGCCAGTTCAATTATTTCCAGGATTCACTGGAGACTGCGATGGTTTGGGGGCATCATTGCCGTTACGTTCTCATCTACCTTTCCCAGCGTAGACAGAGAGGAGCGGGTAATGAAGTCGGGTACCCTGAACTGCATTTGCCCTGGTGACATTTTCCCCACTCAATCTGTACCTGGGTTTTCATTAGGCTAGGAGGAGCTCCTCCAACAAGAGAGCCCCACAAAAATGTGGGTCAGAGCAAAAAGAAGAGAGGGCTCGCTCACACAACAGGCAGAGGGGAGGCAGCTGCCCAGCTGGCGGATGGGGCCACTCATGCAGTCGCTCAGTGGCCAGTGGAGGGAGCCTCTGACATCTTGGCCACATGGCTTCTGAGGCTGCCCCAGTCCCTGCCGTTCCAGCCAGTGGGAAGGGGCCACAAAGCAGAATCCAGGACAAGAGATTTCCTCCTAAGCAAGGAAAATGGAAATTGCACATTTTGCTTTGTGATGGGTTAAATGTCCCCCTCAAATTCACATGCTGACGTCCTGACCCCCCTGGACCTCAGATGTGACTGTATTTGCAGATGGGCCCTTAAAAGTGGTAATTAAGGTAAAATGAGGTCGTGTGGGTGGGCCCTGACCCAATCTGACTGGTGTCCCGGTAGAAGAGGAGATGAGGACACAGACACACGGAGGGAGGGCCATGAGAGGGCACAGAGAGAAGACGGCCATCCGAGAGCCAAGGAGAGAGGCCTCAGGAGAAAACAACCCTGCCAACACCTTGATCCTGGCCTTCCAGCCTCCAGAGCCGGGAGAGAACAAATTCCTGTTGTTTAAGCTGCCCCACCTGGGTGTTTTGTTACGGCCGCCTGAGCTGACCGATGAGAGCTTCTGCGCACGTTCCGGGGAGAATGTAGACGGGCCAGAACTCGCTGTAAGTGAGGCTGGGAAACGGGGCGGCCGTGACGCAGCTGTGCCTTTACGGTTACGGAGGAGGGGACGATGGATTTAGTGCACAGTCACCGTCCTCGCCTCACCTGGGGACGGTCCACAGCGTGGTCTGTCGACTCAGGTGGCTACGAGCACACCCTCACAGTCTGGTCGATGAACACCTCTCCCGGGGATGGAGCAGTAGCACCTGCCAGGCCTGGTAGTAGGACTACTAGGAAGTGTACGGTGTGTGTTAAGAAATGGATGCTTTACATAAAGAAACAACCACACAGGCAATCCGAGAATACCCATGGCTCTGACTTTGGGAGTTAGAGGAGAACTCGGCCAAGGCTGGATGCTGAACTGAGGCCTCGTCAGAAGGCAGAGTCGGCCGGACCCTGCGTGACTTCAACGACTGGGGCGGAAAGGTGAGAAGGGACACAAGACTGACGACAGCGTGCACTGGGAACCGACGACGCGCCTGGCACCTGCACCCACTTCCGTGTTCCTCTGGACCCGGCACTGACTCCTGTGGTCCCCCGTGTGTTCCTGGCCTGCTTCTCCAGACTTCCTCCTGGCCCCAGCCCCCCACTCCCACCACTGTACATTCGTTTTCTGCTTAAGCTAAGCAGGATGGTTTCCTTTGCTTGTAACCAAGACTCCTGGCTACACAGAGGTCTGCTGACCCAGCCTGGGGCGCACGTCCAAGACGAGGCAAGGACCAGGCGCCGGCCTGGGCTTCAGAGGGCAGCAGACACGCAGAGCTGCTCAAGAGCAGACTTCACACGGCAGATTCAGTGCTCCAGCCGGCTGTGGGGTCCACTTACTCCTTGCACATTCGGTCAATGCTTCCCACCGGTGTCGGTGTCAAGTGTCGTTCTACACCTTAAGTTCTAGCCTGGAAGCTGGCAGCCAAGGTGGCCCCACTGCCAGCAGAGCTGGATTTAGAATGGAAATGGGAGCCCAGCAGCAGGAGGGACGAGGGAGAGAAGATGAGAGATGGTGATGACAGGGCTGGAGAGCAGAATGAGGTCAGGGCTGGGGCTGCTGACCCATGAGATGCTCATGGCTGGGACCCCTGAGAGCGAGAACGCAGAGGGAGGAACAAAGGAAGGTGCCGGGTAAGACCCTCAGCAGACGGTGGAGAGGAAAAGGCGAGTTCTAAGGAGACAGAAGACATCAGAGAGGCAAGAAGAGATCCAGGAGAATGGCCCCACAGAAGCCGAGAGGGGAGTCATCTCAGGTTGGAGTATTGTGTTGAACATTAGCCATTCCATCGGAGGGGGATATTTGCTTTCACTGAAAGATGTTCACAACAGCCGTCAGGCGCTCCGGCACGAGTCCTGGGGGACGCACCAAGGACACGGAGCAGGGCTGTGGCTGCTGAGGTCGTCCCAGCAGGCACCAGCAGGAAGAATGGAAGTGGGCCCTGGCCACGCTTCCTCACCGCAGGGCCCCCTGAGAAGCAGCCTGTGCAGCACCGGCACGGCCTCCTCGGGGTGAGCAGAGCCTGAGTGGAGGGCGTCTGGCTGGAGGCAGGGAACGGGCAGCTCTTGAGAGTGGTGGGTGGCACGTGGCAGATTCCAGCGGTCTGAGAGAGAAGGGGAGTCTCCTGTGGAGACCTCTCCTCCTACACGGATGTCTCCTGGTTCCACACACGGCTGGCTTCAGGAAGCCTCCACTGGATGGCATCCTGACGTGAGGCTGTGAAGCGTCCTCCTGTGCAAGGCCCAGCTCTGAGAGTCCACAGCTGCCCTGTCTGTCCTAGTCTGCACTGGTCTCTGGAGGTTGACGAACGGCATGACCTCTTCACCGCTGGCTGGCTTGGAAGTAATAACAGTAGCAAATGAGCTAATATTTTGTTGAGAGACAATTCCCTGTGGGTCTCTTGAGTGTCTGCGCATCTTGAGAGCAGAGATGCTGACTGCCTTTGTCGCAGGTAGCTTGTCAAGGACGTCTGTATACACAGCAGCTTTGGAACAGAGGGAAAGGGTCCCCCTCCAGAGGACGATTCAGGCCCCCTAACCTCAAGGCTCTCCTGTAACACAACCCAGCGTGAGCGCAGGTGTCGTCCTGTGGAAACTGGCGCTTGGAGATTTTAGACAAGAAAATTCACTCTGGTTACTGCTACTGCTTGAGTAAGCAGCTGCCCTTTGTCTCTGACCAGGCGTCTCGTGTCTTTGCCTGCATGTGTGGACCTGGGGCGGGGTAACGTGCAAGCTTGCAAGTAGAATAAAATCTCAGACCCTTCACAGTTATGGACGCATTTATAAAACTTTTTAGGGGCCAGCTCCGTGGCCGAGTGGTTAAGTTCACACACTCCACTTCAGTGGCCCAGGGTTTCAAGGGTTCAGATCCTGGGTGTGGACCTAGCACCGCTCATCAGGCCATGCTGTGGCGGCGTCCCACATAGAAGAACTAGAATGACCTACAACTAGGATGTACAACCATGTACCCAGGCTTTGGGGAGAAAAAAAAAGTGTTACAATGTAGTTAGAGGAGCTAGAGCCCCATATCTTTCCTACAAATCGCTGCCGTCCTGGGCTACCACCCTCGCCCTGTCTCTCATCCACCGCAGAGCTGAGCAACCCACAGGAGCTCCACACAGACCGGGGCAGAGAGGAGCTCGTGCTGCCCATTTCCAAGCAGCTGTCAGAATGCAGCAGGCTGCTTTGCGGGGAGAGTGGCCACCCCTCCACTGCTGCGCGTCCACTCAGGCACCAGGACGGCTGGCGTGCTGGGGGCTGCTCTGGCACAGGCGGTGGTAGGACAGCTCACTGCGGAGAGGCTGGCACCCTTCCCACACTCACCTGTGGAATTCTCCACACCACCTGTGGCGTGCAATTCTTTCCCCACCTCGCCGATGAAGGAAGGTCAGCCAGATCAAGGTCACATCACTAGCAAGTGGCACAACTGGGTTGAACCCGTCAGCTGGGCATCTGACCAGCAAGCTGCAGAGGGCAGAGAAGGGACCTGAGAGTGTGTCCTGTGCATAGGCGCTGAGGGCCGTGCACGGGAAGAGGGCCGCGAGAGGCTCCCGTGCTGCAGACGATGTCTTATTTGGACAGGATAGAGGCACTCGTGTGGCCTCGGGCCATCTGCTCCTGTCTGCTAGTGGTGGCAGGGTTGACGTAAGGGCGTAGCTGGTGGAGGCCAGTCTGCCATGTTTCCCACCTTGCTTGGCCCGGGCTGTGTTTGGACACCTGTGTGGCTCCCAGGGAGCCCCAGGTGGGCTGGCCGGGCACGAGGGGCGTCAGGGTATGACTTGCCAGCTGCCAGTCCTGCTCACTCAGCAGCCTGGGTGGGCTCCCCAGGGGGCAGGGCCCTGGAGCTGGACCATGTCTCCCCGACACACCCTGGAAAGTCCTTCACCTGAAGCGGGCCTCTTCCTCCTGTGATCTTCCTTCCTTTCCTTTCCGTGCTCCCCTCTTCCTCTCTCCTCTTGTGGGTTGAATTATGTCCCCCTAAAAGACACACTGAAGTCCTGACACTGCTGCCTCAGAAAGCCACCTTAGATGGAGACAAGGCCGTTGCAGATGTAGTTAGCAGAAATGAGGCCGACCTGGAGTAGGAGCCCTTAATGCAATGGGCCCGGGGGCCTGAGAGGAAGAGGAGAGACGCACAGACAGGAGAAGCCTCCTGAAGACAGACACACGGAGTCGGCCATGGGCGGCCTGGGGGGTCGGAGACAGAGGGAGGAAGCTGTAGGCGGCGGAGCAGCCTCCTCCTGAGCCCCGAGGAGGAAGCGACCCTGCCGATGTCTTCGTGTTTGACTTCTGCTCCCGAACTGAACTGCGGAAGAACACATCCCGGCTGTTTAAGCCGCCCGTTGGTGGCGGTCATTTGCCGCGGCAGCCCGGGGAGACAACACGCCTTCGCGTTCTTGTTCCTTTCTGCTGCTTTTTACAATTCTCTCTCATCCGTTTCTCCCTCTCTCTCTCTCTCTCTCTTTTCTCTCCCCTCCTTCTTCCTCTCATCCTCCTCCTCTCCCTCTCTCCCTCCCTCTCTCTCTAGGATGTATGTTTATTGCTAAATTACAACAGCCCGGGGACTGTCCTGTCTAGGGCCACCCAGTTCCCTCTGTGGTTCTGAGGACTCAGTGACTCCAAGGCGAGACCGTGTGGTCCTTGCCATCCGCCCAGCTGGCTGTGGCCTGGTTGGCTCCAGAATGGAGTGTTGCGAGTTCAGCGTGGCTTCCCACCCTGGTCGGCTGTCAAGGAAAGGCTTGTCTTACTCAAAGAAAACAGGACCTTCTGGGGCTGTGCTCTGGAAATCCTGGTGCTCTGTCAGATGTGCCTAGGTGCTTTACTCATCTAAGGTTTTTTAAATTTAAATTTCAGAGGTGGAGCTGGAAGGAAGGTCTTTTTCCTCTACTGAGCGGACCTTTCCTGATGGAGATGCCCACATGGAAAAGAACACTCGAACTTTAGCATCACCCAGCCTCCCAAGATGCATGGGAGAGGGGGCCGCATTTGTGAAGAGGAGGTGAGGGCTGTGCTCTCTCCCACAGCAGGCGACGCGGGAGACGTCCCACAGCCTTCAGCCCTCAAGAAGAGGAGGCCTGTCCAAAGGCCGCAACTTTGTGAGTCCTCTGGGGCTGACCCAGAGAGGCCCTCTCTAGTCCCCACTTCCCGTGGGAGCCGCTGGCAGCCCTAACCCAGGCTGAGCGTGCCAGCAGCGGGCCAGCTGCCTGAGTCATCGGGAGGCCAGACTTTCGGGGCCAGGCTGTCCAAGCTCAAGCGAGCCCCACCCTGCCTGTCAGAACCCATGGCTTAGACCCCGTGACAAGCCTGGGTTTCACACGCTGCCCTGGGGCTGATGCGCAAATGGCTCTGTTCCAGTCCACTGCACCAGCCAGTTCTACACCGAGGGCCCGAGGACTTCAACCCCTAGGAGACAATATGTGGGCTGGAGAAGGGCCGTCTGAAAAATGTGGCATCTGCCTGGGAGTCCTCGTCCCCAGAGAGGGGACTGCCCACAGCCTTTTCCAGTGGGAGTGAGGGCAGGACGGGGCTGGGTGAGGGGCGGAAGTGGAGCAGAGATTGGGACAAGGGGAGGGGCAGGCACAGTGACCTTGAGGTTCTCATGCCTGGTTTCCAGGTCACCAGGAGAGAAGGCTGAACTAGACCCCATCCCCAAGCCCACCTCAGGCTCCAACTCGGAGCCCCGTCCGCTTCCAGGGGCCCAGGCTGCACCAAGGCAAACTCGACAGTCCCTAGGCCTCGGCTCTGCCCCTGGTGGCTGCACAGACTGGCACAGGCCTGTGCTGCTCCATTTGACCTGCTTGGCTCCACATGCTGCGTGAAGACCCGGGAGCACAGAACCAGCGAGCCTTGGAGATGCGAGAAACCAGGAGGTCTGGGTCTGGGACCCAGCTGTTAGAGTCCCCCAGAGTCCCCTACAGTTAGACGGAGATGGGGACCCTGCCCGTTGTGGTGGCTGTTCCCTCATCAGACGCTCTGGCGAGCAGCTCTGTCATCGGCAGTTTCTTCCCCGTGGCTTTACTGCGGCCGGATAAAATCTGCCACTTCAACCATCTTTAAGTGCACTGTGGTGCGGCCATCACCACCGTCCATCTCCGGAACTCTTCATCTTCCCAACGAAACTGTCCCCATGAAACACTAACTCCCCACTTTTCTCCCCGGCCCCTGACGCCCCCCATCCTGCTCTCTGTCTCTGTGGATGTGATGACTCTAGGTCCTCATATAAGTGGGATCACCCAGCAGTTGTCATGTCATGAGGTTTATTTCACTCAGCATGATGTCTTCCAAGGGTCATCCATGTCATAGCATGTGTCAGAATTCCCTTCCTTTTTGGGACTAAAGACTATTCCAGCGTGTGGATGGACCACACTTTGCTTGTCTCGCAGCATTTCCAGGCTCTCCCTGTCTATTGGCTCTTCCCTCACAGCCTATGAATACGTTCAAGTCTCTTCCATACATTAACACACAGAGACCCACAAAACAATAAAAGAAAAGCCCCAAACAAAACCCCCTGACATTGTGAGTTAGTTCACCAGGCTGCTGTGACAAAGTACCGCAGACAGGGCTCAACCACAGCCATGCACTGTCTCACAGGAGGAGGCCGGATGGCTGGGTAAGGGTGTGGGCAGGGCTGGCTCCTGCTGAGGCCTCTCTCCTGGGCGGACAGACACCTTCTTCACCTTCATGTGGCATTCTCCCTGCCTGGTGTCTGTGTGCAAATTTTCCCTTTACATAAGGACACCAGAAATAGTGGATTAGGGTCTACCCTCATGAGTTCATTTTAACTTTGTTACCTCTGTACACACCCTATCTCTAAAGTCACACTATAAGGGGCTGGGGTTAGGACTCTGTCAACTTAAAAACCAGATCTGCCTGTTATTTTACCTTCAAAAAGAGTGCATTCAGGAATAGCCAAAAGATTTGCAATTCAGGATGGGCATGCTATGGCGAACCACAGGCAAATCCTACAAAGGAAGGGGTTGCTTTTATAGAGAAAAGGGGGAGAGGGAGAAACTTTCCTAAATTTCCTAAAGAAACTGGAAACCTTCCTAAAGGAAAGTCCTTTGGGGGAGAGTAACAGTTTAGGGTGGCAAGGTTTTTCATTGGCTGGGCTGTGGCATTTCTCATTGGCTGAGCTGTGGCATTTCTCATTGGCTGAGCCATGGCGTTTCTCATTGGTTGAGCTGTTGCTGGGTGGGGAGAGAAATCTTCCTTCAGCAGTAAAGTAGCTGTACTTCCTGGGGGAGACGCAGGTGGGGGTCTCTTCCTGTTTGTGTAAGTGAGGATGTGTGATGGGGGGACAGCCCCCTACAGCCCTCCCCATGCCGTTTAGTTGAGGTTTCTCTAACAAATGCATTTGGAGGGACGGGGCTAAACCCCAACACTTTGGAACCCCCCAGGTCAAACAGCTCTCTTCCTGCCCTGGAAGTTTGATATTGTTTTTATGTTTATTTGCATCATATTTTCTTTAAATCTTTGTCTCCTAATAGAGAAATTCTAACAACAAGAGCAAGCAAATGGTGCGTGGACGTTTGGCTTCCTCCCAGCATCTCGCCCCACGCTCTCTCCACGTTTTGCTTCACTGCAGTTCCGGGCTGCCCCAGGGCTGAGACGGGCTCTTCTTTCATTCCTGCCGTTTCTAGAGAAGTGGAAGCTCTGCATACCGCAGTCCTACGAGCAGTAGCCTCACACCTTCCTAAATCGTTCTTTCAACTTTAGTTCTCTATCAATGGCAAGAATGAAATTTGATTTTCAGGCCCCACCAAAATATTTCCTGTGCTTTCATTTTCTCCCACTTCGTCCTCGCTTCCCACCCCCAATTTCCTGGTATGTTAGATTTTTATAATTAAATCGTGCGTCTTTCCTTTCAGAATGCTTTTTGATTTCTGCGTTCAGTTTATATGGTTTCTTTTTCTCTAACGTGACGATTTTCACTTTAGTGAGCCCATGTAGATCTCTTCTACTTGCCTCATCTTTGAACAACAGTGACCCTGTCCAGGCCTGGCATTGGCCAACCAACTCAGCACGATCGTGGCAGCTTTGGGGCGCCTTCCCTTTGTGTGACCCCACTGCCGAGGGGACACTTGCCCCGTCTCGCTCACCTCGCCCCAGCCTTGCACGAGTAGGGGCCCGGTAAATACCCGCAGATTGACGGTGGATGGAGTCCAAATGGTGAGAGAAAAGCTGCAAATCCAGTGTCCCAGAGCCGAGGGGGGAGGGAGACACGTCTAAAATGCCTCCTCTGCTCCCCAGCCCCTGGGGGCCCACTGTCAGCACATTTCCCTGTCACCTGTCTGTGTCCCTCTAGGTCGGGCTTCCCAACCTCAGCACCAGTGACATTTGCACAGGATAACTGCAGTGGGGCTGTCCCCTGCACTGTAGGGTGTGGGGCCACCTTCCTGGCCTCTCCTCACTAGACGCCAGTAGCACCTCAAACCCAAATGTCCCAGACAAGCCCAACATCCCCTGGGGGCACAGAGGCCTGGGGAAGGGGAGAGGAGCCTGCTCAAGAGCTGGGATTCCTCAGACCCAGCCTTCCAGAAAGATCCACCCACTGGAGGCTGAGCCTTTCTCCTGCCTTCTCACGACCCGACCCAGACCTTTGGGAACCCCACCTGAGCGTCACTTCTCTGAAAACGCCTCTCACCACCCTGGGGACCCCGTCAGAGGGGCCTGACCTTGGTTCTAAAACACTCCGACGGCCGCCAGAAATTCGCCCGATGTGGGGTTTTGGTGAGCGTGTTCTCTGCTTTCCTGCGACTGCATGTGACTGTGTTTGAGAAGGATGCTCCGGTCCGAGAGCCTCTCTCCATCGCTCCCCCCACCCCCGCCCCCGTCTAGAATGAACCGCTTGGAACCAGGCCCACGCCTCCCGCAGACGTGCGTGCCCCGAGGTCGGCGGCCGCAGGTTCCCGGACCTTTCCGCGGGAGCCGGTCGGGGGCAGACGGTCCTTTGTGCGGCGTCCTCCTCGAACGGCGCCCGCGCCCTCTGGCGGCCACCGCGCCGCCCGCGTCCGCCCCCGCCGCTCGCTGGTTGCGGGGAAATCGAGGCCCACGGATCCTCTTCAAAAAGCAAATCTCAGGGGGAATTTTGATACTGGAAAAACGTCGCCTGGAACCTATTCTCTTTATTGAGCTGTGTATAAACTGGACGGAGCTTTTGGCAATTTATTCACGGCGGTTGGGGGGGGCCTGGGACTCGGGGCTCGTTTTCCAGATTGCTGAAAATGACAGTTTGAGAAAGGGAGGACGCGTAGGCGGCCAGAATGTAAACCAGCAGAAGGTCGAATTAATAGTGCGGTAGGAATGGCCGCCGGATCCGCCCAGGCCGGTCCCCAGCCACCGTGCAGTCTGCGGGTTTTCCAACTGGCCGCTCACCCCGGCGTTGTACTCGGCTGCCTCTCCCGCGAGTGGGTTTCCGGGGCTGCAGACCCCGGGAGAGAGCGCTCAGCGCAGGCCCTGCACGCCGCCCCCCGCCCCCCGCCCCCAGCAGTGCTGCAGGAGGAAAGTGGAAACCGTCGGAGTCGAGGGCTCCACCCGCGGGATCGCTGCGGGGCGCCGTCAGGACGCGGCGCTCACGGACAGGGGAGGGGGGCCAGCGCTCCGGCCAGGTGGGCGCACCTGCCTGCGGGTGTCTGCGGCTGCCAGACTTGTCTGTTTGACCTGGTGGGGCACGGAGGCCGCCTTTACTCCCGGCTGCTCCTGCCTGCTGTTGGAAGCTGGGAAGGGAAGAAGACGCTTACGCGCGATGGTCTGAGGCCGGCGAGGGAGGAGCGCCGCCCTCGGGGCCCAGGTGGAGACGCGAGCAGATGCGCGGCCTCTGCCAGAGGAATTTTTAAATGAGCCGCTTTGGTAGCAGGCGCGTTAATGAAGAAAATAGACTTTTTTTTCATTCATGGGGAAAACAGCTGGAAATCACATTAGTAAGGGAAGAACACAGAGAAAAGGCTGGAATCCTTCCAGAATGCACACAACCGGGAGGGGGTCTGAGCTCAGCGCCCGAGGGAGAGCATGCTGCCCGCTCGGCCCTCCAGATGCCTTGGCCTTCCTCCCCCATCGC